>NC_041382.1:669936856-669953742 GCF_002162155.2 Triticum dicoccoides | reverse complement strand
AAAATCCTACCGAGTGGAGAGCAATCCTCCCACTCGGGGGCTTAGCTGCAGTCCAGTACTTGCCTAAGTTCTCTCACTTAGAGACTTAGCTGCAGTCCGGCGCTCGCCTAAGTTTGAAAAAATCCTACCGAGTGGAGAGCAATCCTCCCACTCGGGGGCTTAGCTGCAGTCCAGTACTCACCTAAGTTCTCTCACTTAGAGACTTAGCTGCAGTCCAGCACTCGCCTAAGTTTGAAAAAATCCTACCGAGTGGAGAGCAATCCTCCCACTCGGGGGCTTAGCTGCAGTCCAGTACTCGCCTAAGTACGAAACACATCTCAATACCCAAGGACGACGAGGGGCAGGTCGACTGCCACCTTCTCCTGGGGAGCTTCGCCACAAATACAATGCGCTATTCATCCCGCTCTACAGCAACGAAGTGTGGATCGACTGCCACCTTCTCCTGGAGAGCTTTGCCACAAATACAATGTGCGCTCCATCCCACTCTGCAGTAACAGGGTGTGGGTCGGCCGCCACCTTCTCCTGGGGAGCTTCGCCACAAATACAAGACATATTCTCTCTCCTTCGGAGCTGCGCTGCGAATACAAAAGTTGTCTTGAATGAAGAATGGGTTCACTCAGCAGGAGATTCATAAACATATTCAACGGTAAACCAAGTTCAGGAAAGTTCTAAAGGTTCCAGATCGCAGATCGAAGTACTCAGGCACGCAGCCCGAAAAAGTTTAACGGTTACAAAAACCACTTGGCATTCCGAGGCAAATTTAAGGTGGGACATAAGAGTTTGTTCACTCCGCGGGAGGAGGGCTGGCAGGCTCGATGAACTCATCCAGGTCGACACCGTCGGCTATCCGAGTGGCTGCAGCGATGAAAGTCTCCATGAAGTTTCGGAAGTCATGTTTCTGGGTGTTGGCGACCTTGATTGCTGCCAGTTTGTCCTGTCGCACCTCCTTGCAGTGGACACGGACCAAAGACAGAGCCACATCAGCGCCACACCGAGCAGCAGACTTCTTCCACTCCTGCACTCGGTCTGGGATTTCATTGAGTCGAGTCATCAGGGACTCAAGATCATTTTGGAGCATGGCCTCTGGCCAAAGTCCCGGGTCAATCCGAGACATGGCGACCTTCAGTCGAGCCAAGTAGTCCACGGCACTGTCAATGCGAGATTCCAGACGGAGCAGATTCATGGCAGTTTCATCTTTCACAGGAGAGTTGATTGGATCCAAACCTAGTTCGATCCGCCCAGTCTCCTCTTCAAAGTTCTGGCAAAACTCTGCATTCACGATCCAAGGATAAGTCAATTTTCGTACACTGAGTTGACACACAAAAAATCAGTCGGAACAGAATATGCACCTTCAAGCTTGATGAACAACTTCTTGGCAAGACTTCTCAGATAGCTCTCCAGATCATCCCTCCTGCGAGCAATGCCTTCCATTTTCTCGCCCTGGTCAAGATTCGCCTTCTTCCTGCGCGAGCACTCCCTGTTGGAATCATTCAGAGCGGTCTTCAGCCTGGTGTTCTCTTCTTCCAACTGGCCGACCGAAGCCAGCTTTTGTTCGGCCAGAGCGGTCCGGTCGTCGGCCTCCTTATGAGCAGCAGCCAAATCCTCATCCCTCTTCGCCAGAGCTTCTCTCAGTTTTTCTGCAAAGAAGTAACGATTGACTCAGAAATAGCAGAAGAGTACCCGAGCCTAAAACTGACCAGTCGACAAACTCGTCTTACCAGCGGCGCCGTCTCTGACCTTTTGCAGTTCCGTCCTGGCCAGCTCCAAGTCAAGGTTCAGTTGAATCTGCTGCCTCTCCAAGTCAGCAAAGCAAGCTCCAAGATCACAAGATTTCTGAAGTCAAAGGGGAGAAGTTATTTTACAGGGAAAAACAACAAAGGCAATAAATACTAAGACTACGGTCGACTGCCCGCGGTCCACCATAGTCTCGGGGACTACACCCAGTGGGTGCACTTTGCGTGCCCCCACCGGTTCTGATCCCACTCGACCGGCCCGCCGAAGTCGAGTTCAAAAAAAAGGGCAGGCAGGAAGAGATAAAGTAGAACTCAGACTACAGTCGACTGCCAGCAGTCCACCGTAGTCTCGGGGACTACACCCAGTGGGTGCACTCAGCGTGCCCCCACCAGTTCTGATCCCACTCGACCCGACCGAGTGGAAAAGACAAACTATACATTCGGCAAAATACAAAGACTACAGTCGACTGCCAGCAGTCCACCGTAGTCTCGGGGACTACACCTAGCGGGTGCACTCAGCGTGCCCCCACTAGTCCAAAATTTCAATCGACGCACCCAGTGGGTGTACAGATGCAAAGATCTTCGAAAAGAATCTTCAGGCAGCATATCCTAACAGAACAAACGGTGACCAACTAACCTGAACGTTGCTCTGGAGAGCCGAGCTGGCATCATAGGCGGCTTGGCTGGCGTTCCGCACCGTCTTCATCTTCTCCATCATAATGCCCGCCTGGCGTATGGCTTCCCTAGAAGCATTCACCTCGTCCTCTAGGACATGATGGGTCGCAAAAACTGAAGGCGGGTCGACAGGGGCCTGAGCAGTCGACGAAGAAGGCAAGGCACTCGACAGCAGCTCAGCGAAGGTAACAGAACCCCGATTGACGTCGCCAGTGTCCTGAACAACTGGTTCCGCCCTCGGCGTCTCCTGTAGCGCCTCGCTTGCAGGAGCTCGCCTATTCTTCCTCGTCAAAGGCCTCTCGGGCTCTTCTTTGTCATCAGAGAGGTTAATAATGTGGGGAGCTGTACAAAGTTCAATTGTCAAAATCACGTCACCCAATAATGCACGTTGCAGTTGAATCGACCGAATAAAGATAGTATGGCAGAAATCATACCCGGGTTAGAAGTGACCGCATCCTCCATCACCTCATCATCATCCCTGTAAGCTGAGGTCCCGGAAGTGGCAGCGCTGACAATTCCAAAGTTCGTCCAGTTAAAACAAGAAAAACAAACAGTGCGGAGCGTCGAGTGAATACAAAGAAAGACACTCACGCAGAAGCAACGGGGATATCAATCTTGATCTTCGGCAACGCCTTCCGAGTCTTTGGCTCTGCAACTTTGGGGTGCTTTGACGCCTTCTTAGTCAGGGTTGGCGAAGAGATCCGAGGACGCTTCGAAGACTGACCAACCGGAGCAGTCGCCTTGTCACGGGCACTCGGTCGTTCTTGGTCGAGCTTGGATCGCCTCTCCCTGCGAGGAGGCGACTCGACTTCTTCTCCATCACTTGAGTCGTCGCTTCCTCCATCCCCTTCACCATCGGAAGTCCACTCGCCACTATTGCTGCCACTCGCCTCGCCTTCCAGAACTCGCTCTTGCTCCCCGTTAGGCATTGAATACATCTCAATAATGGCCTGAAAGAAAGCAGGTAAATCAAAGTCAGTCGACGCGATACATGCAGCCACGCGAGTGAATTCAGATTACAAGTAAAACTCAGAATCAGACCTGCTCTGGTGCGTGAGACTGGTCGAATGGAGGGACTCTCCTGGCTCCCCTGGGGTTGTCCTTGTTTCGGTCATGCCCGACAGCCACTTCTCCAGTGTGTCGTCATCGACCTCCTCCGGATGAATCCGAGTGGAGTCCTCAAGACCCGAATGCATCCACATCGGATGGTCTCGAGCTTGAAGGGGCCGGATGCGCCGCTGAAGCAAGACCTCCAAGAGATCCATACTGGTGACCCCGTCACGGATAAGCCGGACCACTCTCTCTACCAGCACCTTCACCTGTGCCTTCTCCTACGGGAGCACCTTCAAAGGGGAGGGTTTTTCCACTCGGTCCATGGTAAAGGGAGGGAGGCCAGTCGATTGCCCTGGCATCGACTGGTCTTTACAGTAAAACCAAGTCAACTGCCATCCGCAAACTGAATCGGGAAGAATCATGGACGGAAAGGAGCTTTTCCCTCTTGTCTGGATGCCCAGACCCCCACACATCTGGATCACTCGGGTCCTCTCGTCACTCGGATTGGCCTTTTTCACTGTCTGGGAGCGACAAGTGAAAATATGCTTGAAGAGACCCCAGTGAGGCCGACAACCCAGGAAGTTCTCACACAAAGAAATGAAAGCGGCGAGATAAACGATTGAGTTGGGGGTAAAATGGTGGAGTTGTGCCCCAAAGAAGTTCAGAAACCCTTGGAAGAAGGGGTGAGGGGCAGAGAAAATCCACGGTCGACGTGGGTGGCAAGAAGAACACGCTCACCCTCCCGAGGCTGCGGCTCAGATTCCTTCCCGGAAGCCGCGCCGATGTTGGGAATATGCCCTAGAGGCAATAATAAAAGGATTATTATTATATTTCCTTGTTCATGATTATTGTCTTTTATTCATGCTATAATTGTGTTATCCGGAAATCGTAATACATGTGTGAATACATAGGCACCAACATGTCCCTAGTAAGCCTCTAGTTGACTAGCTCGTTGATCAACAGATAGTCATAGTTTCCTGACTATGGACATTGGATGTCATTGATAACGAGATCACATCATTAGGAGAATGATGTGATGGACAAGACCCAATCCTAAACATAGCACAAGATCGTATAGTTCGTTTGCTAGAGTTTTTCCAATGTCAAGTATCTTTTCCTTAGACCATGAGATCGTGTAACTCCCGGATACCGTAAGAGTGCTTCGGGTGTACCAAACGTCACAACGTAACTGGGTGACTATAAAGGTATACTACGGGTATCTCCGAAAGTGTCTGTTGGGTTGACACGGATCAAGACTGGGATTTGTCACTCCGTATGACGGAGAGGTATCTCTGGGCCCACTCGGTAATGCATCATCATAATGAGCTCAAAGTGACCAAATGTCTGGTCATGGGATCATGCATTACGGTACGAGTAAAGTGACTTGCTGGTAACGAGATTGAACAAGGTATTGGGATACCGACGATCGAATCTTGGGCAAGTAACATACCGATTGACAAAGGGAATTGTATACGGGGTTGCTTGAATCCTCGACATCATGGTTCATCCGATGAGATCATCAAGGAGCTTGTGGGAGCCAACATGGGTATCCAGATCCAGCTGTTGGTTATTGACCGGAGAGCCGTCTTGGTCATGTCTACATGTCTCCCGAACCCGTAGGGTCTACACACTTAAGGTTCAGTGACGCTAGGGTTGTAGAGATATGAGTATGCAGTAACCCGAAAGTTGTTCGGAGTCCCGGATGAGATCCCGGACATCACGAGGAGTTCCGGAATGGTCTGGAGGGGAAGAATTATATATAGGAAGTGCAGATTCGGCCATCGGGAGAGTTTCGGGGGTCACCGGTATTGTACCGGGACAACTGAAAGGGTCCCGGGGGTCCACCGGGTGGGGCCACCCATCCCGGAGGGCCCCATGGGCTGAAGTGGGGAAGGGAACCAGCCCATAGTAGGCTGGTGCGCCCCCCCTTTGGGCCCCCCATGCGCCTAGGGTTGGGAACCCTAGGGGAGGGGGCGCCTCCACTTGCCTTGGGGGGCACTCCACCCCCTTGGCCGCCGCCCCCCCAGGAGATCCCATCTCCGAGGGCCGGCGCACCCCCCTAGGGGGCCTATATAAAGGAGGGGGGGAGGGAGGGCAGCCGCACCTGAAGTCTTGGCGCCTCCCTCTCCCCTGCTACACCTCTCCCTCTCGCAGAAGCTCGGTGAAGCCCTGCTGCGATCACTGCTACATCCACCACCACGCCGTCGTGTTGCTGGATCTCCGTCAACCTCTCCTCCCCCCTTGCTGGATCAAGAAGGAGGAGACGTCATCCGCTCCGTATGTGTGTTGAACGCGGAGGTGCCGTCCTTTCGGCGCTAGGATCTCCGATGATTTGGATCACGACGAGTACGACTCCCTCAACCCCGTTCTCTTGAACGCTTCCGCTCGCGATCTACAAAGGTATGTAGATGCACTCCGATCACTCGTTGCTAGATGAACTCATAGATAGATCTTGGTGAAACCGTAGAATTTTTTTTGTTTTCTGCAACGTTCCCCAACAGTGGCATCATGAGCTAGGTCTATGCGTAGTCCTCTTTGCACGAGTAGAACACAATTTGTTGTGGGCATAGATGTTGTCAACTTTCTTGCCGCTACTAGTCTTATTTTGCTTCAGCAGTATTGTGGGATGAAGCGGCTCGGACCGACCTTACACATACGCTTACGTGAGACAGGTTCCACCGACTGACATGCACTAGTTGCATAAGGTGGCTAGCGGGTGTCTGTCTCTCCCACTTTAGTTGGAGCGGATTCGACGAAAAGGGTCCTTATGAAGGGTAAATAGAAGTTGACAAATCACGTTGTGTCTTTTATGTAGGTAAGAAAACGTTCTTGCTAGAACCCTATTGCAGCCACGTAAAACTTGCAACAACAATTAGAGGACGTCTAACTTGTTTTTGCAGCAAGTGTTTTGTGATATGATATGGCCAAAGTTGTGATGAATGATGAATGATATATATGTGATGTATGAGATCATGTTCTTGTAATAGGAATCATGACTTGCATGTCGATAAGTATGACAACCGGCAGGAGCCATAGGAGTTGCCTTTATTTTTGTATGACCTGCGTGTCATTGAGAAACGCCATGTAAATTACTTTACTTTATTGCTAAACGTGTTAGCCATAGTAGTAGAAGTAATAGTTGGCGAGCAACTTCATGGAGACACGATGATGGAGATCATGATGATGGAGATCATGGTGTCATGCCGGTGACAAGATGATCATGGAGCCCCAAGATGGAGATCAAAGGAAGCTATATGATACTGGCCATATCATGTCACTATTATTTGATTGCATGTGATGTTTATCATGTTTTTGCATCTTGTTTACTTAGAACGACGGTAGTAAATAAGATGATCCCTCATAATAATTTCAAGAAAGTGTTTCCCCTAACTGTGCGTCGTTGCGACAGTTCGTTGTTTTGAAGCACCACGTGATGATCGGGTGTGATAGATTCCAACGTTCACATACAACGGGTGTAAGACAGATTTACACATGCAAAAACTTAGGTTAACTTGACGAGCCTAGCATGTACAGACATGGCCTTGGAACACAAGAGACCGAAAGGTCGAACATGAGTCGTATGAAAGATACGATCAACATGGAGATGTTCACCGATGATGACTAGTCCGTCTCACGTGATCATCGGACAGGGCCTAGTCGAGTCGGATCATGTTTCACTTAGATGACTAGAGGGATGTCTAATCTGAGTGGGAGTTCATTGAATAATTTGATTAGATGAACTTAATTATCATGAACTTAGTCTAAAATCTTTACAATATGTCTTGTAGATCAAATGGCCCACATTGTCCTCAACTTCAACGCGTTCCTAGAGAAAACCAAGCTGAAAGATGATGGCAGCAACTATACGGACTGGGTCCGGAACCTGAGGATCATCCTCATAGCTGCCAAGAAAGATTATGTCCTAGAAGCACTGCTAGGTGACGCACCCGTCCCACAGAACCAAGACGTTATGAACGCTTGGCAAACACGTGCTGATGATTACTCCCTCGTTCAGTGCGGCATGCTTTACAGCTTAGAACCGGGGCTCCAAAAGCGTTTTGAGAGACACGGAGCATATGAGATGTTCGAAGAGCTGAAAATGGTTTTTCAAACTCATGCCCGGGTCGAGAGATATGAAGTCTCCGACAAGTTCTTCATCTGTAAGATGGAGGAAAACAGTTCTGTCAGTGAGCACATACTCACTATGTCTGGGTTACATAACTGCTTGACTCAGTTGGGAGTTAATCTCACGGATGACGCGGTCATTGACAGAATCCTTCAGTCGCTTCCACCGAGCTACAAGAGCTTTGTGATGAACTTCAATATGCAGGGGATGGAAAAGACCATTCCTGAGGTATATTCAATGCTGAAATCAGCAGAGGTAGAAGTCAAAAAGGAACATCAAGTGTTGATGGTGAATAAAACCACTAAGTTCAAGAAAGGCAAGGGTAAAAAGAACTTCAAGAAGGACGGCAAGGCAGTTGCCGTGCCCGGTAAGCAAGCTGCCGGGAAGAAGCCAAAGAATGGACCCAAGCCCGAGACTGAGTGTTTTTATTGCAAGGGAAGTGGTCACTGGAAGCGGAACTGCCCCAAATACTTAGCGGACAAGAAGGCCGGCAACACGAAAGGTATATGTCATATACATGTAATTGATGTGTACCTTACCAGTACTCGTAGTAGCTCCTGGGTATTTGATACCGGTGCAGTTGCTCACATTTGTAACTCAAAACAGGAGCTGCGGAATAAGCGGAGACTGGCGAAGGACGAGGTGACGATGCGCGTCGGGAATGGTTCCAAGGTCGATGTGATCGCCGTCGGCACGCTACCTCTACATTTACCTACGGGATTAGTTTTAAACCTCAATAATTGTTATTTAGTGCCAGCTTTGAGCATGAACATTGTATCAGGATCTCGTTTAATTTGAGATGGCTACTCATTTAAATCCGAGAATAATGGTTGTTCTATTTATATGAGAGATATGTTTTATGGTCATGCTCCGATGGTGAATGGTTTATTCTTAATGAATCTCGAGCGTAATGCTACATATATTCATAATGTGAATACCAAAAGATGTAAGGTTGATAATGATAGTCCCACATACTTGTGGCACTGCCGCCTTGGTCACATAGGTGTCAAATGCATGAAGAAGCTCCATGCAGATGGACTTTTAGAGTCTCTTGATTATGTATCATTTGACACGTGCGAACCATACCTCATGGGTAAGATGACCAAGACTCCGTTCTCAGGAACAATGGAGCGAGCAACCAACTTATTGGAAATCATACATACTGATGTGTGCGGTCCAATGAGTGTTGAGTCTCGCGGTGGCTATCGTTATGTTCTCACCCTCACTGATGACTTGAGTAGATATGGGTATGTCTACTTAATGAAACACAAGTCTGAGACCTTTGAAAAGTTCAAGGAATTTCAGAGTGAGGTTGAGAATCAACGTGACAGGAAAATCATGTTCTTGCGATCAGATCGTGGGGGAGAATACTTGAGTCACGAATTTGGCACACACTTAAGAAAATGTGGAATAGTTTCACAACTCACGCCGCCTGGAACACCTCAGCGTAATGGTGTGTCCGAACGTCGTAATCGCACTCTATTAGACATGGTGCGATCTATGATGTCTCTTACCGATTTATCGCTATCATTTTGGGGCTATGCTTTAGAGACTGCCGCATTCACTTTAAATAGGGCTCCATCGAAATCCTTTGACACGACACCGTATGAATTATGGTTTGGGAAGAAACCTAAGTTGTCGTTTCTAAAAGTTTGGGGATGCGATGCTTATGTCAAAAAACTTCAACCTGAAAAGCTCGAACCCAAGTCGAAAAAATGCGTCTTCATAGGATACCCTAATGAAACTATTGGGTATACCTTCTACCTCAGATCCGAAGGCAAGACCTTTGTTGCCAAGAATGGATCCTTTGTAGAGAAAGAGTTTCTCTCGAAAGAAGTAAGTGGGAGGAAAGTAGAACTTGACGGAGTATTACCTCTTGAACCGGAAAGTGGCGCAACTCGGGAAAATGTTCCTCAGGTGCCTGCACCGACTAGAGAGGAAGTTAATGATGATGATCATGAAACTTCAGATCAAGTTGCTACTGAACTTCGTAGGTCCACAAGGACACGTTCCGCACCAGAGTGGTACGGCAACCCTATCTTGGAAATCATGTTGTTAGACAACGGTGAACCTTCGAACTATGAAGAAGCGATGGCAGGCCCGGATTCCGACAAATGGCTGGAAGCCATGAAATCTGAGATAGGATCCATGTATGAAAACGAAGTATGGACTTTGACTGACTTGCTCGATGATCAGCGAGCCATAGAAAATAAATGGATCTTTAAGAAGAAGACAAACACGGATGGTAATGTGACCATCTATAAAGCTAGGCTTGTCGCTAAGGGTTATCGACAAGTTCAAGGGGTTGACTATGATGAGACTTCCTCTCCCGTAGCAAAGCTGGTGTCCGTCCGAATCATGTTAGCAATTGCCGCATACTATGATTATGAGATATGGCAAATGGACGTCAAAACGGCATTCCTTAACGGTTATCTTAAGGAAGAACTATATATGATGCAGCCGGAAGGTTTTGTCGACCCTAAGAATGCTAACAAGGTATGCAAGCTCCAGCGATCCATTTATGGGCTGGTGCAAGCATCTCGGAGTTGGAACATTCGCTTTGATGAGATGATCAAAGCGTTTGGGTTTATGCAGACTTATGGAGAAGCCTGCGTTTACAAGAAAGTGAGTGGGAGCTCTGTAGCATTTCTCATATTATATGTAGATGACATACTTTTGATGGGAAATGATGTAGAACTTTTGGACAACATTAAGGCCTACTTGAATAAGAGTTTTTCAATGAAGGACCTTGGAGAAGATGCTTATATATTAGGCATCAAGATCTATAGAGATAGATCAAGACGCCTCATAGGTCTTTCACAAAGCACACACCTTGATAAGATATTGAAGAAGTTCAATATGGATCAGTCTAAGAAGGGGTTCTTGCCTATGTTGCAAGGTATGAAATTGAGCTCAGCTCAATGTCCGACCACGGCAGAAGATATAGAAGAGATGAGTGTCATCCCCTATGCCTCAGCCATAGGGTCTATTATGTATGCCATGCTGTGTACCAGACCTGATGTAAACCTTGCCGTAAGTTTGGTAGGAAGGTACCAAAGTAATCCCGGCAAGGAACACTGGACAGCGGTCAAGAATATCCTAAAGTACCTGAAAAGGACTAAGGACATGTTTATCGTTTATGGAGGTGATGAAGAGCTCGTCGTAAAGGGTTACGTCGACGTTAGCTTCGACACAGATCTGGATGACTCTAAGTCACAAACCGGATACGTGTATATGTTGAATGGTGGAGCAGTAAGCTGGTGGAGCAGTAAGCTGGTGCAGCTGCAAGCAGAGCGTCGTGGCGGGATCTACATGTGAAGCGGAGTACATGGCAGCCTCGGAGGCAGTGCATGAAGCAATTTGGGTGAAGGAGTTCATCACCGACCTAGGAGTCATACCCAATGCATCGGGGCTGATCAAACTCTTCTGTGACAACACTGGAGCTATTGCACTTGCCAAGGAGCCCAGGTTTCACAAGAAGACCAGGCACATCAAGCGTCGCTTCAACTCCATTCGTGAAAATGTTCAAGATGGAGACATAGATATTTGTAAAGTACATACGGATCTGAATGTCGCAGATCCGTTGACTAAACCTCTCCCTAGGGCAAAGCATGATCAACACCAGAACTCTATGGGTGTTCGATTCATCACAATGTAACTAGATTATTGACTCTAGTGCAAGTGGGAGACTGTTGGGAATATGTCCTAGAGGCAATAATAAAAGGATTGTTATTATATTTCCTTGTTCATGATAATTGTCTTTTATTCATGCTATAATTGTGTTATCCGGCAATCGTAATACATGTGTGAATACATAGGCACCAACATGTCCCTAGTAAGCCTCTAGTTGACTAGCTCGTTGATCAACAGATAGTCATGGTTTCCTGACTATGGACATTGGATGTCATTGATAACGAGATCACATCATTAGGAGAATGATGTGATGGACAAGACCCAATCCTAAACATAGCACAAGATCGTATAGTTCGTTTGCTAGAGTTTTTCCAATGTCAAGTATCTTTTCCTTAGACCATGAGATCGTGTAACTCCCGGATACCGTAGGAGTGCTTTGGGTGTACCAAACGTCAAAACATAACTGGATGACTATAAAGGTTTACTACGAGTATCTCCGAAAGTGTCTGTTGGGTTGACACGGATCAAGACTGGGATTTGTCACTCCGTATGGCGGAGAGGTATCTCTGGGCCCACTCGGTAATGCATCATCATAATGAGCTCAAAGTGACCAAATGTCTGGTCACGGGATCATGCATTACGGTACGAGTAAAGTGACTTGCCGGTAACGAGATTGAACGAGGTATTGGGATACCGACGATCGAATCTCGGGCAAGTAACGTACCGATTGACAAAGGGAATTATATATGGGGTTGCTTGAATCCTCGACATCGTAGTTCATCCGATGAGATCATCAAGGAGCATGTGGGAGCCAACATGGGTATCCAGATCCCGCTGTTGGTTATTGACCGGAGAGCCGTCTCGGTCATGTCTACATGTCTCCCGAACCCGTAGGGTCTACACACTTAAGGTTCAATGACGCTAGGGTTGTAGAGATATGAGTATGCAGTAACCTGAAAGTTGTTCGGAGTCCCGGATGAGATCCCGGATGTCACGAGGAGTTCCGGAATGGTCCGGAGGTGAAGAATTATATATAGGAAGTGCAGATTCGGCCATGGGAGAGTTTCGGGGGTCACCGGTATTGTACCGGGACCACCGGAAGGGTCCCGGGGGTCCACCGGGTGGGGCCACCCATCCCGGAGGGCCCCATGGGCTGAAGTGGGGAAGGGAACCAGCCCATAGTGGGCTGGTGCGCCCCCCCTTTGGGCCCCCCATGCGCCTAGGGTTGGGAACCCTAGGGGAGGGGAGCCTCCACTTGCCTTGGGGGGCACTCCACCCCCTTGGCCGCCGCCCCCCTAGGATATCCCTTCTCCGAGGGCCGGCGCACCCCCCTAGGGGGCCTATATAAAGGAGGGGGAGGGAGGGCAGCCGCACCTGAAGTCTTGGCGCCTCCCTCTCCCCTGCTACACCTCTCCCTCTCGCAGAAGCTCGGCGAAGCCCTGCTGCGGTCACTGCTGCATCCACCACCACGCTGTCGTGCTGCTGGATCTCCGTCAACCTCTCCTCCCCCCTTGCTGGATCAAGAAGGAGGAGACATCATCCGCTCCGTACGTGTGTTGAACGCGGAGGTGCCGTCCGTTCGGCGCTAGGATCTCCGGTGATTTGGATCACGACGAGTACGACTCCCTCAACCCCGTTCTCTTGAACGCTTCCGCTCGCGATCTACAAAGGTATGTAGATGCACTCCGATCACTCATTGCTAGATGAACTCATAGATAGATCTTGGTGAAATCGTAGAATTTTTTTGTTTTCTGCAACGTTCCCCAACAGCCGAGTCATAGGGGATCAGCCCCCCTTCGGCCAAGTCGTCGAGGTCTTCTTGGGAGATCCTTGAGTGGATCCAGTCGCCCTGGATCCAGCCCCTCGGTAGGCCAGACCGCGAGGAAGATCCGCCCCGGCTGGTCGCCTTCCCCTTCGACCTCGCCGTCGCCTTCTTGGCCCAGTCCAGAGCCGCTGTCTTCTCCTTCCCCATTGTCACCGGCGAAACGCATGCGGTGCGGTGGCGCTAGGGCGAGAGCGAGCGTAGCGGAGGGGCGTGAGGAAGAGAATAAGTAATGAGGTGCGTTGTTCGGGAGACTCCGGTCCGGCGCTTTATATCAGGCCGCTCCCGAGTGGCTGACGGGTAGGCCCGGGTGGCTCTATGAAATCCCGTAACGACCGCGCGCGCGATACATGGCGAAAAAGGTGGCGCGGGGATCGAGGCGGCTCCGCTCTATCCCATCCGATTACTGCGGCCTTCCCTGTCCCGCGCGCTTGCCTAAAATTCGGATCCCACGAAATCTGCGCGCAACAAACAACTTGTCAGACCAAAGATCTCCTCCACACCATCACTCGGAGCCTTACAAGTAAAGAAACCCACTCAACGAGGAATTAAGAATGGATCAAGGCGACTGAAAAGGAAGTTGCTGTCATCACTCAGGTCCGTTGGTCTGAACCTAGATATGCTCACGGCATGAAAAAAGAGTCAGAGAGGTTCTCAACTCCTTCCGCACTCAAACCTCGATCCATTCGGGGGCTAATGATGAAGCTATGTACCTAGGGTAGGGTCATGGACCTGTCCTACCTACCCTACCCAAGGACATCTCTAGAAGAAATCACCTTTCAATCAGCTTGAAGGTGTCCCACTCGACAGACTCGAAGACACTCGACCAAGAAGCAATCACTTGACGAAGACCAAACCACTCGACGGCCAGGAGACCTAAAGTCACTCCGCACGCTAACGGTCGGTCATTAAATAGCTTTTATGGTCATCATAGCACTTTATTACCAGCGTTACCAGTAACGCCCCGCCTTAATGTACATTGAACCCTTGGTAACGTGGGCTGGCTGGGGTCCTGGCGCACTCTATATAAGCCACCCCCCTCCTCCGAGACAGGGGTTCACACCTCTGTAACTCATACGCACATAATTCAGTCGACCGCCTCCGGGCTCTGAGACGTAGGGCTATTACTTCCTCCGAGAAGGGCCTGAACTCTTAAACCTTGTGTGCTTACAACTTCTTCATCGCTAGGATCTAGCCTCTCCATACGTACCCCCCTACACTACTGTCAGACTTAGAACCACGACAGCTTGCGCATAGCACAGCAACAGTCGGAATTTTGAGTAGCAAAATCCTCAGGGCTATCATGTTCCTCACTGTGTAGGAAATCCGCACTGGCGAATTCTTAACTCCTTAGTCAGAACAAATTCCTCAGAGACCAGAAGAACTTCGTCTCTGTCGCTGAAGAATATGACTGGACTGTATGAGATTTCCAATGGCTTCACTCGAAGGGATTGTTAGGTGTAGAATTTTGAGTTGAGCATCACATGGAAATTTTTCCTTAGTATTTCCTCGACCCCCTTTAACAGTACGGTGTTTCCTATGACTCAAGAAAGAGAAAATGAAACTACGAAAACAAAAGTCTTCACGCTTCATGTTCCTCTAATGAATACCAAGTCTTCAAGGTCACACCAATTTCTTCACTTTCAAAGTCTTCAGAAAGTCTTCAGAAATCCAAAGTCTTCAGTCGAAGAACTTTATTTTTAGGGGTCGACTTTCTCTATAAATATCAAACTCCTCATAGACTTATAGACCTGTGTACACTCACAAACGCATTAGTCCCTTAACTTATAAGTCTTCAATACACCAAAATCACTAAGAGGCACTAGATGCACTTACAATTACACGCATGCACAAGATTGCAGCAAAGAGTCACGAGTGTGACCAATTAAACCTATACAGCAAGTATTAAAAAGTTGCTAGTACGAGGAAACATCATTAATTTTTTGCTTTGATTACTGTTGGTGGCCTCATATTGATGCAAAATGTATTTTTGATAATGGCCTTGTATAAGGGAATGGAGGGAGTAGCAAAATTCACAATGAAACACGTCAACTACTACTACAATTGCGAAACCTGTAGTTCGAGGATATATTTGCCCCAAAATTCACTAGTAAAATCCAAACCCTGTAACTTTCAAGACCTCTTTTTTCCTTAATTTATTTTTCTACCACAAAAGAAACATGAGTTGCCTGCATTTTTTTCTACGTGGTTGCCTACACAACTTTCCCAAAAGCTTTGACAAGATTGAAGATCAGCTAAAAAACAACAACGTCGGGCAACCTACAACACTCTGTAGATGCTTAAAATCCAAGCATAAACTAGAATGGTAATTTCAAGAGAGGGGTTTCCCTGTGTTTCCACCAAGAGTTGCCTAGAAATCATTCCAGACTTGCCTTCACATCATTCCAACTTGCCCAAAAAACACATTATTTTGCATGCATAATGCCTCAGTAGTTCTTTTTTGCAGTTTCAAAAGCATTAACTGCCATCTTGTTGTATATTCCCTCATTGATAAACCCTTCGTTCCATAGGCTTTTGTAAAAGTGAAGGTGTTTGAGAGGGCACATCAAGATAGAAGCTCACCTCTCAGGTCCATGGCCTCCAAAATGGGGGCAATAGTTGTGGCAATGGAGGAGAGGACAGATGGAGAAGGGCATGCCAAGGGGGAGGTTTGGGAGTCTGCGACTGGGAAGGGGAAGGAGGATTTGCTGCATCGGCGTGACCAGCAGTTACGATTGTGACAGACTCGTCCCTGGGGGCCATGTGCGTGAGGCGTTTCTTTCCTTTTTTGGTTTGCTAGCTCTATCCAGAGAGACTCGTCCTTGGGGGCCATGTGCATGTAGATTGATAGATTGAAGGGGCAGATCTGTTCGTGTTCTCAGTCAATTAATTCCTTATTAAGCCGTATAGGCTCGTATGCATGATTTCTCTGGTAGTTCGTCCGCTCCTGCGTGATAGATTTGCGTAACTCTTTATCATTGAATAAAATGGTAGCCGCATAATCTGCCTCGTGATCATATTCTTGTTCTACCGAGATAGTCCTAACCTAGGCTTAGGGTTGTTAGTTGATTTTCCTCTGAAAAAGGTAGGCTTCTTCCTTTGCCTGATATAAGCATGTCCGACTGCTATGTGGAACCCTTGAGGTAATTAATTTTCAGTTTTTTTGGTGCATCTGCATGCATGTACCGTCTATTACGTTCTGATTATTATCTACCGTCTGTAGATTGATTGTTCTTGGAAGTAAATTATGTCTGACACCTACGTGGAATCATAATCTTTAGTTTTTTGTGGTCACGAGCATGCACAAACTGTATGTTAGTTTCTCTCTTAAGTCAAAAAATATGCTACTGCTGTTTGTGTAATCTCTACGGCGTGATATAGAAGCTTTATCTATGTTTTAATATTTGTCATATTAGTTTGCTCGGTCTGCTTCTTGAGCCTAACCATTCTGTTTTGGGATTCTTCTTTGCAGATGCAGATCTTCGTGAAGACCCTCGCCGGAAAGACCATCACCCTCGAGGTTGACAGCTCTGACACCATCGACAATGTCAAGGCCAAGATCCAGGACAAGGAGGGCATTCCTCCAGACCAGCAGCGTCTCATCTTCGCTGGCAAGCAGCTGGAGGATGGTCGCACCCTCGCTGACTACAACATCCGGAAGGAGTCCACCCTCCACCTTGTCCTCTGCCTTCGGGGAGGCATGCAGATCTTTGTGAAGACCCTCACTGGCAAGACCATCACCCTTGAGGTTGAGAGCTCTGACACCATCGACAATGTCAAGGCCAAGATCCAGGACAAGGAGGGCATTCCTCCGGACCAGCAGCATCTCATCTTTGCTGGCAAG
>NC_041382.1:669934835-669936551 GCF_002162155.2 Triticum dicoccoides | reverse complement strand
AAGGAGTCCACCCTCCACCTTGTCCTCCGCCTTCGGGAAGGCATGCAGATCTTCGTGAAGACCCTCACTGGCAAGACCATCACCCTTGAGGTTGAGAGCTCCGACACCATCGACGATGTCAAGGCCAAGAGCCAGGACAAGGAGGGCATTCCTCCAGACCAACAACGTCTCATCTTTGCTGGCAAGCAGCTGGAGGATGGCCGCACCCTCGCTGACTACAACATCCAGAAGGAGTCCACCCTTCACCTTGTCCTGCGTCTTCGTGGTGGCATGCAAATCTTCGTGACGACCCTGACGGGGAAGACCATCACTCTGGAGGTTGAGAGCTCTGACACCATTGACAATGTCAAGGCCAAGATCCAGGACAAGGAGAGCATTCCCCCGGACCAGCAGCGCCTGATCTTCGCCGGCAAGCAGCTGGAGGATGGCCGCACCCTTGCGGACTACAACATTCAGAAGGAGTCCACCCTCCACCTTGTGCTCCGCCTCCGTGGTGGTCAGTAATTGCCCTGGCGTTGGACCTGCTGGTTTATGCATGGTCGTTCGTTGTGTCTGTTTCATTTGAACTGTTTCATCGTTCGCATCAGTCCTATGTTGGTTTAATGAACTATCGAGTCACTGTTACATGTTTGGTTTACGAAGTTGCTGGTACAGTAACATCTAAGTAATGGATAAGTGAACTTTCGGGTAAATCTTGTGCTTGATTTGCTTGTTTGGCAATGATCTTACTATTCCTTCTCTGATTTCATTTCTGTTCATTGCTTGCGCTGGAATTGCTTGCTTGATCCTACTCGTTAGCTGTACGATTTGGATGATGCAATTTATTCCTAAACTTGGATACTGCTGCCGATTATTTCTTGAAATCCTTCTGGATCTATTTTGTGGCATCCCTGCTGCGTTAATGTAACCTTCCAATTTTTGCAGCGTGTCTGGTAAAGAATTAAACTTCTGACGTGTACTGCATCGAGATTATTCTCATTCAAAATTCGAATTGTTGTTATTGCATCGGTTGATACTAAACAATAGGCCGCTCCCTTAAAAGTAACAGGAAATTCAAAATTAAATACAACCAAACTTTTCAAATAAATATGCATTGCAAATTTCTCATGCTGTTTGATTCTATTTTCAATCAAATGCAACTGGCAGAATTAGCTTAACTGGGCTATAATCTGGCAGACTTAGAAGTATATACAGCCAGTGAGAATAAATGTTCCAAGTCTAAGCGCAAACAAAAGGGGATGATGAAGGGGCATGAGAAAATACAAATCGGAATTGCACATTGGAATCGCAACTTGAACACCTATGTTTGAGTTCTGAAAATTCATTCTGCAGAGGGGTCCAAACCGTGTACTCTTTTAAGACATGGATAGCAAGAAAGAATACTAATTGGAGATGATTGAGTTGAGCTTATACCTGAAGCGGGAATGCCAACTATCATGGCCTTGTTTTGAAATCTAATAAGTGTATGGATGTTCAGAGGGATTTGATACAGCAGACGTCTAGAAGAAAACATGAACCATTGTCCTATTCATAAATTTTCATGAATGCGGGATCGATCAAATTCAGTTTGCATGAACCATTTCAAATTGCAGTTTTTGATGTTCTAAGTTATTTTCTAGAGAAGAAATCACCTGAGATGAACGACAAACCAAATCAAAGATCGGTTGTTGACCTGCTCGATCTAGATCGTCAGCTCATGCCTTTGCTCGATCGAGA
>NC_041382.1:669820708-669934478 GCF_002162155.2 Triticum dicoccoides | reverse complement strand
AGGGGGAGGGGGAGAGAGAGGTACCGACGTCGGAAGGAGCCTGCTCAGATCTGTGGTCGTCTTCGACAGCAGCCCCACCCGGTTATTCTTCTTCCACTTCTTCGCCGCACAACCCTCGCTGCTTTGTGTACCATTGACATCAAGCGTACGATGGGAGTATAAGAACGAGCGGCATCTGCGGGGACGGAGTGCGGCAGGAGGCGACCCGTGCGGAGGAGCAACCTGAGTTGGTTGCATGGGAGGGATATTCAATTGGCGGGTAGGGAGGAATTAGAGTGGAATGATTGATTAGTGGGATGCATGTGCGCTCAATGTGGTTGGTGGCTTGGTGCTTAACATTGGGATGTTTTCGACTGTCAGATAGTGTGGATAGACGGTCGAGATTGTTTGGATCTGCCATCACTCGTGCTTTCAATACATATATATAACATAAGTGAAAATTAAACTTTACCTCTTATATTGATCAGTGACTCCTCCACGTTTCGGAGTCGAACATGCCAAAGAGATGGAGAAGATGTACCTAGCATGCGGGAAGCTTTGTTGTTTGGCTCCAGCCGTGCCATCTTATTCCAGTTGCTTTATGCTTAGTAATGTCATCTTTTCCTGAAAGATTGTGCCTACATGCTTAGTAGTACTCCCTCTAAAGTTAGTATAAAATTATGTCATCTATTTTAAAACGGAGGGAGTAATTTTTTTGGGCATTTATTGTGCTTAGTGATTTTAACAACCCAGAAAAAGTAAAAAATTAAATTGACGGGCTGTTGTAGGCCAGCTTCAGCTTTTGCATTGCTGTCCACCAAAAGGCAAAAGGCCTGCAAGGAGGCCTAGCACCCGGCCGGCCTGGCCAACGATTTGACGTGAACGCGGGCCAATATCAAAGCTGCAAACCTGAGCTTGTGACCAGCCTTTTTCAAAAGGTAATTTGGGATTATTACTTAACATAACATGATTGTCTCAAAAAAACTTAACATAACATGATTCCCTTAAAAAAAATCTTAACATGAAGTCCACACGATATTGTCAACCAAAATACATCCGTGCCAAATCAGTGCAAGTCGCAACTGTTGGTGTTTTCAAAGTTTTGTTTTGTGAACCTCACTACGCAGTTGTCAGAAAATGTTTTTCCCCGTTGATTTTTTCTTGATTTTTTTTAAAAGGTAAGACTGAATATCCAAAAGTTTTTTTTTCTTGATTTAAAAAAAGGCAAAACTGAATATTCAAACTAGGGTTTGAGATGAGATCGTTTGTTGAAGATGTTGATGAAGATTGACCTTCCAAAGATGATAGGGTTGTTGGTGATGACGATGGCTTCGATTTCCTCCTTCCGAAGGGAATTTTCCCCGGCAGAATCGCTTCACAGGAGGGCAAAAGTGCCCCTGCCCAAATTCGGCCTCGAGACGGCGGCGTTCCTCCTGAAAGTCCTCTCTTTATTCTGCTCTTGGATCCTTCCATCTCTCATGCCGAAAATCAAGTATGTGATCAAGCAAAGGTGACAGAGATTGGGCTCCGTACGGTGTGCTTCTCGGACACCCACCGCAGCGCACCCTGCACCGCCCTCGTAGCACTCTGCCTCGGCCACAAGTATACCGAGAAAGTCAGCTCCTGGCCCTCCTCGACGAAATCAAGCTCCCTCGGAAATACGTCCATGCTTACGGCGCTGCTCGGCATGTCGATCGCCGCGTAGTACACCGAAGGCACCTCCCCGACGTTCTTCACCTTGCGCCTGACGACCACGGGCGCAGTTGAATTCCAGGAAGCTGGGAAAGCGACCGAGATCGAAGGGTAATTCAGCAGGCGGTCGCTGATGACGACGGTGGTCAAGCAGTCAATCGGCCGGCGCGCGATCACCGAGACCTGCTGGCTCGTGTACATGCTACAGAGGTAGCCGACGTAATCCTCGGGGGTGATGTCGTAGACTAGGCCAGGGTCAGCAGCCTTCATTGGGTTGACGTGTCCGGCGCCGGTGGCGAAGAGGTTGGCCACCACACGCTGCTCGTTGAGTATGGGATTGCCGGAGCGGTCGGTGATGTCGGCTGTCGTCATCATTGCCGACTTGATCGCCGCCGGTGACCAGTCCGGGCGCTTGCTCTTGATCAAAGCGGCGATGCCGGCAAGGTGCGGTGTGGACATGGATGTGCCGGAGATGATGTTGAAGGTCGGCCCAGGGAGGACCGGCGCCGACGGTGGGCCGACCTGAAACGGCCATGCCGCGAGCACGTTCACTCCGGGGCCCGTGATGTCGGGCTTCAGAATGCCAGTGCTCTGACGGTTAGGCCCCCGAGACGAGAAGAACACGATCGACGGAGCAGGTGACGTGCCGAGTAATGTACCCCTGAAGCCCATACGCGCCATCGGGTTCGCCGTGGAGTTAAGGTAGGATTTGATGGCTGCGGTCGCGAGGTAGTCGACGCTCGACGCCGGGAGGATGTTCTCCTGGGCTAACTTGTCGTACCCTCGGAAAAACGGGCTCGCCAAGATCATGGCGACGCCGCCGGCACTCTCCACCACCTCACCTTGGTTGATCACCGAGATGTTTTTCGTGAGTTCACACAGCACTATCTTGCCCTTGACGTCGAAGCCGTCCAGACTGCCGTTTCCGCAGAACTCGGCGAATGGCTTCCCACTCGCGCCCGCATAGACCAACGGGCAGAAGCCAACGTTTGGCTGGTATAGCGACTCGCCGTGGAAATACGCACCGTTCCCCAGCTGCACGGTCGAACGAATCGAGCGGTCCATGGTACTCGCGGCGACGGTGAGCATCCATGGAGCCTCGTTTATCACGGTGCTCTCTCCCGGGCCGGAGTTGCCAGCAGCCATGCTCACAAAAATGCCCTTCTCCATGGCGCCGAACGTCCCGACGGCCATAGGGTTTAGGTGAAAGGGCACCGACGGCCCGCCGAGAGACATGGAGATGACGTCGCAGCCGTCGCCCACGGCGGCGTCAATGCCAGCCAGTATGTCGGCATCCTCGCAGTCTACAAAAACTTTTCCGTAGCACACCTTGTACATGGCGATGTGCGCGCGGACTGCCATCCCGGCGGCGGTGCCCCATGCGTGGCCGAGCACGTTAGCGCCCGGCACGACCGCCCCAGCGGCGGTGCTTGCCGTGTGAGTCCCGTGCCCAAACTCATCGACCGGCGGCACCCGCGCGGAAGTGCCGTTCGGGCCGTTGAGGGCGGCGACCATGTTGCGCGCGCCGATGAGCTTATTGTTGCACGAGGTGCCGCTGAAGTCGCAGCGCCCCTTCCACTTGGCCGGCGGCGGCGGCATGCCTTCGTCGCTGAAGGACGGGTGGTCCGGGAAGATGCCGGTGTCGATCACACCGACGATGACCCCGGCGCCGAACTCCGACGTGTAGTTCCGCCGCCCCTGCTCGACGTTCAGCCCCAGGAACTCGGGCGTGTGCGTCGTCAGCGTCGTGTACGTCCGGGCACGGGTCGCGCTGAGGAACCCCGGCATGGCGGACAACGCCTCAAGCTCACGCCGCGTCAGCCGGGCCGCGAACCCGCTCGCGACGTGGTGGTACGCGTGCACGAGCCGGCCATGGTCCGGGAGGAACGAGTGGTACCACGCCTTCCGGCCGTCCGCGGTGCCGAACACGCGGTTCTCCTCTGCTTGCACGTGGACGATGTACGTGCTGAGCTCGCCGCCGGTTGCCTCGGCAGCGATCGCGAGGAGAAGGAACGGAAGAAGAGAGAGCAAGGATAGCCTTGTGGTTTCCATGGCTTTTCTTGCTTGAGATGTTGTTCGTGTGGGAGCATATATACTACGTACGTGCTAGGATCCTGTCACAGTGTCCAATAGATTGCTCCAAATGCCAGCTTCGTGAATGCGATGCCTGGTTAACCAACGAAATGGGGGCGATACGAACAATGGGCGTTGATTATTTTGCATGCGAATCGGGAGTGGGGCTGCAGGCTGGCAGCCTCCCTTGACGTTTACCTTCGATCAAGACGAAGCATATCCAGTGAGAAGCATCAGGATAAAGTATAGTTAACATGCGCAAAATTTTGATTTAAAACACGATAATTTGTTGTTTTTTGTTGTTTGTGTCTAAAATGTTAGAAATAGCAACTTGATATTATCAGGAGACAAAAGCCATGATATATACATGTACAGGAGGCTGTATACCGAAGAGCAATAACATGGTCCTACGAAGAAAACATCAACACCAATATGCTTGGTAAGCTCATGCATCACTGGGTCCCGCGCAATACTGATAGCACAAGTATATCTGACAAGAGTGTAGTAGGTGTAGTAACAGTAACACCAAAATCCTCAAGTAATCAGCGTAACCAAGTCACCTCTGCCGTGAGAAGAGTCATAGCTCATAACTCAACCTCTGCACTCGAACGAGAAACTGCAGTCTGTTTCTTCGTCTTCCAGGCAATAAGAGAACCACCAAAAAAAACACAGTAAGCAGAAAGTGAACGGCGATCTGAAGAATCACTAGGCCGGGTAGCATCCGAATAGGCCTGGATCTGTAACGAGCCGGAACGAGGAAAGAAGAGACGGAGCTACAACATATTTTGTATGACAAAAAAAATTATGGATTAGATTTTTTTAAAAGTTCATGAAATATAAAATGGTTGCAAATTTTAAAGTTCTTAAAACTTAAAAATGTACGTCAAACTAGAAATTTAGTTAGGAGCAATTCTCTAGTCGGTGTAAACAAAATGTGTGATGTTTCTCAAAGAGGGAATTCCTTATTTAACACTCTCTTAAAATTTATTGCCTTATTTGACATTGGATTTATTTTGCTTCCTTATTTAGCACGGTGTCTAAATTTTATGCCTTTTATAACACTTTTGTCCATATTAAGTCTTAAAGTTGTCACATGACACCTAAAAAGACCTATTTGCCTCTCAAATGATGTGTGACCAAAATTTTATGTGTATGTGTGTATTCAATTCCCAAGCAAAATCAACCGACCCTCGTTGGTCTTGCTGCACCTATGAACCACCGCCAGCACCGGACACAAAATTATAGCTTAGACCACCGATTGCACGTCGGACACGTGCTACATCTTCACGTTCACCGGTGATGTTAGCGCCTCTTCGTATGCCTCGCCAGTGCATGTACGTAAGCCGCTCATGCCCTTACCACTGTTGAGCAATAAATAATATATACACCCAAAGCTAGCTAAAAAAAAGAGCTTTGATCGATTCTACACAAGTACTTGTACGTGAACATGGCCTGGGCTAGCTCTAGCTGTGCACTGCGCACAAACTTGCATGCGTACGTAAACATGGTCTGTTGATCTGTTCCAGCCCTCACGCGCCATGGTTGATGGAAATTTTATATAAAATCTGGCCCCAATTTCCATGAAGTGCTAGTATCGGTGGTGGTTAACAATTCGTACTGCATATTGGAGGACCGGCGCATCAATTTTCACGACCGTATTGAGACTGTATTTGTAAGTTTCGGAACCATATTGAGACAGTTCATGAGTTAGAGTACAGTTCTGAACATCGTCAACTACTTTAGAGACCACATAATGCATTTTACTTGAAATTTTTGGTCACATGCCCACGAGGGGCAAATAGGTCTTTTCATGTGTCATTTAACACTGTTAAGGCTTAAAATGGACAGAAGTGTTATAAAGGGCATAAAATTTAGACAAGGTGTTATATAAGGAAGAAATAGTTTTACAGTGTTAAATAGGGAAACAAAATTTAAAATAGTGTTATATAAGGAATTTTCTCTTTCTCAAACATGTGGAATAATTTGTTTTTTTATGGGACCATGTTCGAAGCAATTCTCTTGTTGATTGAAGCAAGATAGTGATGCTTCTGAAACAAAATCTCATGTTCATAGTGTTGGGGAACGCAGTAATTTAAAAAAAAAAATCCTACGCACACGCAAGATTTATCATAGTGATGCATAGCAACGAGAGGGGAAGAGTGTTGTCCACGTACCCTCGTAGACCGTAAGCGGAAGCGTTATGACAACGCGGTTGATGTAGTCGTACGTCTTCATGATCCGACCGATCCTGGTACCGAAAGTATGACACCTCCACGATCTGCACACATTCGGCTCGGTGACGTCCCACGAAATCTCGATCCAGCTGAGTGTCTAGGAGAGCTTCGTCAGCACGACAGCGTGATGACGGTGATGATGAAGCTACCGGCGCAGGGCTTCGCCTAAGCACTACGACGATATGACCGAGGTGGATTATGGTGGAGGGGGCCACTGCACACGGCTAAAGGATCAATGATCAACTTGTGTGTCTATGGGATGCCCCCTGGCCACGTATATAAAGGATGGAGGGAGGAGGAGGCCGGCCCTCATTGGGCGCGCCCAAAGTGTGGAGTCCTACTAGGACTCCCTAGTCCTAGTAGGATTCCACCTCCCACATGAAATAGGAAAAAAGTGAAGGGAGAAGGAGAAGGAAGGAAGGGGGCGCCCCCTTTCCTAGTCCAATTCAGACCAGTCCATGGGGAAGGGGCGCGGCTGTCGTGGTTCTAAGTCTGACAGTAAAGTAGGGGGGTAGGAATATAGAGGCAAGATCCTAGCTACGGTGAGATTGTGCATGCAAGATGTACGAGTTTAGACCCTTCACGGTGGAAGTAACAACCCTACGTCTCGGTTCCTGGAGGCTCGGTCGATTGGATTATGTGTGAAGTTATAGGGGGTGCGAACCCTTGTGCCAGAGGAGGGGGCGGCTTGTATAGAGTGCGCCAGGACCCCCGCCATCCCACGTTACACAGGGTCCAATGTACATTAAGACGACACGTTACTGGTAACGCCAGCAATAAAGTCATATAATTTATCATTAATACTACGGAGTGAATGTCTGACCGTGCTGCTCGGGGTGACTTTAGGCCTTCTATACTTCGAGTGGTTTTTTGTATCGTCAAGTGATGACCCGCCATCCCACGTTACACGGGGTCCAATGTACATTAAGACGACACGTTACTGGTAACGCCAGCAATAAAGTCATATAATTTATCATTAATACTACGGAGTGAATGTCTGACCGTGCTGCTCGGGGTGACTTTAGGCCTTCTATACTTCGAGTGGTTTTTTGTATCGTCAAGTGATGATATGCCGGTCGAATGAAATTGGGAATCCGAATGGAGATGTTGGTCGAGTGGGCATGCGCTCTGGTGACTCCAGTCGGTTTGAACTTATTGTCCTTTGACTATAGGGCAGTGTCCTTGGGAGGGGTGCTTAGATCAGGTCTATTGCCCTACCCTAGGTACACGCCATCGTCATTAGCCCCCGAATGGTTCTGGGTCCGAGTGGAAAATGGAGTTGAAGGTAGTTCCGACCCAATCTTTATGCCGCGGAAGCATTTTACTGGATTGGTGAACCATGCAACAACTTCGATTTCACTTTTCAGTCACCTTGAGCCATTCAGAGGTTGTCGAGTGGATTTCTGCTAATAAGCTTTGACTGCTGGTGTTGCATAAAAATTTCGGCATGATTGACTCCTCTACCATTTTCGGATCTTGCGGGATTCGAAATTTGGGGAAGCACGCGGGGCAGAGAGGGCCGTAGTAATCGGAGCAGATTAGGCAGGGGCGCTGATACGTCTCCGTCGTATCTATAATTTTTGATTGTTCCATGCCAATATTATTCAACTTCCATATACTTTTTGGCAACTTTTTATACTATTTTTGGGATTAACATATTGATCCAGTGCCCAGTGCCAGTTCCTATTTGTTGCATGTTTTTTGTTTTGCGGAATATCCATATCAAACGGAGTCCAAACAGAATAAAAACTGACGGAGATTTTTTTGGAATATATATGATTTTTGGGAAGAAGAATCCACGCGAGACGATGCTCGAGGGGCCCACGAGGTAGGGGGCGCGCCTCTGACCCTCGTGACCACCCCATAAGGCGGTTGGATCCCTTCTTTTGCCGCAAGAAAGCTAATTTTCGGAAAAAAAATCACGGCGAAGGTTTCAAGCCAATCGGAGTTATGGATCTTCATATATACACGAAACGGTGAAACAGAGCCAGAATAGAACGCAGAACCAGAGAGAGACAGAGAGATAGATCCAATCTCGGAGGGGCTCTCGCCCCTCCCACGCCATGGAGGCCATGGACCAGAGGGGAAACCCTTCTCCCATCTAGGGAGGAGGTCAAGGAAGAAGAAGAAGGAGGGGGGCTCTCTCCCCCTCGCTTCCGGTGGCACCGGAGTGCCACTGGGGGCCATCATCATCACCGCGATCTTCACCAACAACTTCACCGCCATCATCACCAACTCTTCCCCCCTCTATGAAGCGGTGTAACCTCTCTCTTACCCGCTGTAATCTCTACTTAAACATGGTGCTCAACGCTATATATTACTTTCCAATGATGTATGGCTATCCTATGATGTTTGAGTAGATCTGTTTTGTCCTAATGGATATTTGATGATCGTGATTGGTTTGAGTTGTATGTTTTATTATTGGTTCTGTCCTATGGTGCTCTCCGTGTCGCGCAAGCGTGAGGGATTCCCGTTGTAGGGTTTGCAATATGCTTATGATTTGCTTATGGTGGGTGGCGTGAGTGACAGAAGCACAAACCCGAGTAAGTAGGTTGTTTGCGTATGGGATAAAGGGGACTTGATGCTTTAATGCTATGGTTGGGTTTTACCTTAATGAATCTTTAGTAGTTGCGGATGCTTGCTAGAGTTCCAATCATAAGTGCATATGATCCAAGTAGAGAAAGTATGTTAGCTTATGCCTCTCCCTCAAATAAAATTGCAATAATGATTACCGGTCTAGTTATCGATTGCCTAGGGACAAATAACTTTCTCGTAACAACAAACTCTCTACTAAATCTAACTTAGTTGTGTCTTTATCTAAACAGCCCCTACTTTTTATTTACTTGCTCTTTATTATCTTGCATACCTATCCAACAACACCTACAAAGTACTTCTAGTTTCATACTTGTTTCCGGTAAAGCGAACGTCAAGTGTGCGTAGAGTTGTATCGGTGGTCGATAGAACTTGAGGGAATATTTGTTCTACCTTTAGCTCCTCGTTGGGTTCGACACTCTTACTTATCGAAAGAGGCTACAATTTATCCCCTATACTTGTGGGTTATCAAGACCTTTTTCTGGCACCGTTGCCGGGGAGCAATAGCGTGGGGTGAATATTCTCGTGTGTGCCTGTTTGCTTTATCACTAAGTAATTTTTATTTGTTGTTCTTAGTTGTTTTCTATCTTTAGTTATGGGTATGAAACGCAAAATACCAAAAAAATAGTTGTACCTACTGAACCAATGGTTGAAGAACCAATCAAAATCTATCACACTGCTGAAGCTTATTACTTGGATCATCTTCGATCCCTATGTGCTCGTGCTGAAACCCCAAGTAGCTTAGTTGAGGGCAAATCTTTAGATGAGCATGCTTGTTTTGTGAGATACAAAATATCTGAAAAAGGGAAAACTTTACTAGATCAAATTCATCGTTTGCAATGCTATGCTTGGAATTTATGTGAAATATATGATTATACTTGTTGTTCTGAAGACCCTAAGAAACACCTCCCCTACCAATGTTTGTTTAGTGATAATGGAATCGTATCCTCGTATGCTAAGGGTGTTTACAATTACTATGATGTTCAACAAATTGAAGAATTTGTTGCTTTTAAGGGTGCTTATGAAATTGCTTCTTTGATTGAAAAGTATGATGCTACTTTTCACAAATCTGAAAATTTTGCCATACTTAAATATTGCTATGATAATTATGCTTCTAATGCCTATGTTGAACTATATATTGAGGAATACTCCGCTGTCCAAGAAGAGACTAATATTTTGCAGGAGTCTATGGAAAAAGAAATTGATGAAACTGTGAGCTCATTGGATGAAAAAGATGAGGAGAAGAGCGAAGAACAAAAGGAGGAAGAGCGGATTAGCTACCCGTGCCCACCTTCTAATGAGAGTAACTCTTCAACTCATACATTGTTTAATTCCCCTTCGTGCTTACCGAAGGATGATTGCTATGATGACTATTATGATCCCATTGATTATCTTGAAATATCCCTTTTTGATGATGCTTGCTATGCTTGTGGCCAAGATGCCAATATGAATGATGCTTATGGAGATGAACTTGCTATAGTTCCTTATGTTAAACATGAAATTGTTGCTATTGCACCCACGCATGATAGTCCTATTATCTTCTTGAATTCTCCCGATTATACTATATCGGAGAAGTTTGCTCTTATTAAGGATTATATTGATGGGTTGCCTTTTACCGTTGCACATGATGATTTTGATAGATATAATATGCATGTACTTGATGCTCCGTCTTGCAATTATTATGAGAGAGGAACTATATCTCCACCTCTCTATGTTTCCAACATGATAAAATTGCAAGAAACTGTTTATACTATGCATTGGCCTTTACTAGGTGTGCATGAATTGTTCTTTTATGACATGCCGATGCATAGGAAGAGAGTTAGACTTCGTCATTGCTTGATATATGTTGCTTTATGATCACTACTAAATTACAAATCATTGTTGATTAAAATTGGCTTTGATATACCTTGGGATCCGGGTGGATCCATTACTTGAGCACTATATACCTAGCTTAATGACTTTAAAGAAAGCGCTGCTAGGGAGACAACCCGGAAGTTTTAAAGAGTCATTTATTTCTGTTGTGTGCTTTTAGAAAGTTTAAATATAAAAATAATGTGCCAAGGTTTGTCTTTAGGATGTTTACATTTGCTTGATGGTTTGTACGGTGCAGGACAGAAACTTTGTCTGTAGTGCACGATTTTACATTTTTAGCTCGAACGTCAAATGGTTCTGATTCTTTTTGCACTGTCTTCCTATACAAATTGTTTATATTTCCTAATTTTGGTAGAATTTTGCAAGTACCAGAAGTATGGTGAATGTTCAGATTGCTACAGACTGTTCTGTTTTCGACAGATTCTGTTTTTGATGCATAGTTTGCTTGTTTTGATGAAACTATCAATTTATATCAGTGGATTAAGCCATGAAAAAGTTATACTACAGTAGACACAATGAAAAAACAAAATATGAATTGGTTTGCAACAGTACCTATAGTGGTTATTTGCTTTATTATACTAACGGATCTTACCGAGTTTTCTGTTGAAGTTTTGTGTGGATGAAGTGTTCGATGATCGAGAAGGTCTTGATGTGAGAAGAAGGAAGAGAGGCAAGAGCTCAAGCTTGGGGATGCCCGAGGCACCCCAAGTAAATATTCAAGGAGACTCAAGCGTCTAAGCTTGGGGATGCTGGGGAGGCATCCCCTCTTTCTTCAACAAGTATCGATATGTTTTCAGATTCGTTTCGTTCATGCGATATGTGCAAGTCTTGGAGCGTCTTTTGCATTTAGGTTTTTATTTTTATTTTATGCACCATGCTGGTATGAGATAGTCCTTGGTTGATTTATAGAATGCTCATTGCACTTCACTTATATCTTTTGAGTATGGCTTTATAGAATGCTTCATGTGCTTCACTTCTATCATTTGAAGTTTGGATTTCCTGTTTCTCTTTACATAGACAACCGCCATTTGTAGAATGCTCTTTTGCTTCATTTATATTTGTTAGAGCACGGGCACATCTTTTGTAGAAAGAATTAAACTCTCTTGCTTCACTTATATCTATTTAGAGAGATGACAGGAACTGGTCATTCACATGGTTAGTCATAAAATCCTACATAAAACTTGTAGATCACTGAATATGATATGTTTGATTCCTTGCAATAGTTTTGCGATATAAAGGTGGTGATATTAGAGTCATGCTAGTTGAGTAATTGTGAAATTGAGAAATACTTGTGTTGAGGTTTGCAAGTCCTGTAGCATGCACGTATGGTGAACCGTTATGTAAGAAGTCGGAGCATGAGGTGTTTATTGATTGTCTTCCTTATGAGTGGCGGTCGGGGACGAGCGATGGTCTTTTCCTACCAATCTATCCCCCTAGGAGCATGCACGTAGTACTTTGTTTCGATGACTAATAGATTTTTGCAATAAGTATGTGAGTTCTTTATGACTAATGTTGAGTCCATGGATTATACGCACTCTCACCCTTCCACCATTGCTAGCCTCTCTAGTATCGCACAACTTTTGCTGGTACTATAAACCCACCATATACCTTCCTCAAAACAGCCACCATACCTACCTATTATGACATTTCCATAGCCATTCCGAGATATATTGCCATGCAACTTCCATCATCATCATATACATGACTTGAGCATCATTGTCATATTGCTTTGCATGATCGTAAGATAGCTAGCATGATGTTTTCATGGCTTGTCCATTTTTTGATGTCATTGCTACGCTAGATCATTGCACATCCCGATACACCGCCGGAGGCATTCATATAGAGTCATATCTTTGTTCTAGTATCGAGTTGTAAGTAAATAAAAGTGTGATGATCATCATTAATAGAGCATTGTCCCAAAAAAAGGCCAAATAAAAAAAATAAAAGGGACAATGCTACTATCCTTTTTCCACACTTGTGCTTCAAAGTAGCACCATGTTCTTCATATAGAGAGTCTCTTGAGTTATCACTTTCATATACTAGTGGGAATTTTCATTATAGAACTTGGCTTGTATATTCCAACGATGGGCTTCCTCAAATGCCCTAGGTCTTCATGAGCAAGCAAGTTGGATGCACACCCACTTAGTTTCAGTTTGAGCTTTCATATACTTATAGCTCTAGTGCATCCGTTGCATGGCAATCCCTACTCACTCACATTGATATCTATTGATGGCATCTCCATAGCCCATTGATACGCCTAGTTGATGTGAGACTATCTTCTCTTTTTTGTCTTCTCCACCATCATATTCTATTCCACCTATAGTGCTATGTCCATGGCTCACGCTCATGTATTGCGTGAAAGTTGAAAGGGTTTGTGAACGTCAAAAGTATGAAACAATTGCTTGGCTTGTCACCGGGGTTGTGCATGATGTGAATGCTTTGTGTGGTGAAGATGGAGCATAGTCAGACTATATAATTTTGTAGGGATGAGCTTTCTTTGGCAATGTTGTTTCAATAAGACATAATTGCTTGGTTGGTATGCTTGAAGTATTATTGTTTTTATGTCAAAGGATAGATTATTGCTTTGAATCACTCGTGTCTTAATATTCATGCCATGATTAGACATATGATCAAGATTATGCTAGGTAGCATTCCACATCAAAAATTATTTTTTTATCATTTACCTACTCGAGGACGAGTAGGAATTACGCTTGGGGATGCTGATACGTCTCCGTTGTATCTATAATTTTTTATTGTTCCATGCCAATATTATTCAACTTCCATATACTTTTTGGCAAATTTTTATACTATTTTTGGGACTAACATATTGATCCAGTGCCCAGTGCCAGTTCATGTTTGTTGCATGTTTTTTGTTTCGCAGAATATCCATATCAAATGGAGTCCAAACGGAATAAAAACTGACGGAGATTTTTTTGGAATATATATGATTTTTGGGAAGAAGAATCCATGCGAGACGATGCTCGAGGGGCCCACGAGGTAGGGGGCGCGCCCCAGGGTGTCAGGCGCGCCCCTGACCCTCGTGGCCACCCCATAAGGCAGTTGGAGCCCTTCTTTTGCCGCAAGAAAGCTAATTTTCAGAAAAAAAAATCACGGCGAAGGTTTCAAGCCAATCGGAGTTACGGATCTCCATATATACACGAAACGGTGAAACAGAGCCAGAATAGAACGCAGAACCAGAGAGAGACAGAGAGATAGATCCAATCTCGGAGGGGCTCTCGCCCCTCCCACGCCATGGAGGCCATGGACCAGAGGGGAAACCCTTCTCCCATCTAGGGAGGAGGTCAAGGAAGAAGAAGAAGGAGGGGGGCTCTCTCCCCCTCGCTTCCGGTGGCACCGGAGTGCCACCGGGGGCCATCATCATTACCGCGATCTTCACCAACAACTTCACCGACATCATCACCAACTCTTCCCCCCTCTATGCAGCGGTGTAACCTCTCTCTTACCCGCTGTAATCTCTACTTAAACATGGTGCTCAACGCTATATATTATTTCCCAATGATGTATGGCTATCCTATGATGTTTGAGTAGATCTGTTTTGTCCTAATGGATATTTGATGATCGTGATTGGTTTGAGTTGTATGTTTTATTATTGGTGCTGTCCTATGGTGCTCTCCGTGTCGCGCAAGCGTGAGGGATTACCGTTGTAGGGTTTGCAATATGCTTATGATTTGCTTATGGTGGGTGGCTTGAGTGACAGAAGCACAGACCCGAGTAAGTAGGTTGTTTGCATATGGGATAAAGGGGACTTGATGCTTTAATGCTATGGTTGGGTTTTACCTTAATGAATCTTTAGTAGTTGTGGATGCTTGCTAGAGTTCCAAACATAAGTGCATATGATCCAAGTAGAGAAAGTATGTTAGCTTATGCCTCTCCCTCAAATAAAATTGCAATAATGATTACCGGTCTAGTTATCGATTGCCTAGGGACAAATAACTTTCTCGTAACAACAAACTCTCTACTAAATCTAACTTAGTTGTTTCTTTATCTAAACAGCCCCTAATTTTTATTTACTTGCTCTTTGTTATCTTGCATACCTATCCAACAACACCTACAAAGTACTTCTAGTTTCATACTTGTTTCCGGTAAAGCGAACGTCAAGTGTGCGTAGAGTTGTATCGGTGGTCGATAGAACTTGAGGGAATATTTGTTCTACCTTTAGCTCCTCGTTGGGTTCGACACTCTTACTTATCGAAAGAGGCTACATTTGATCCCCTATACTTGTGGGTTATCAGGCGCCTCGATCCCTGTGCCACCTTTTTCGCCACGTACTACGCGCGCCTGTTGTAGGATTTGAGAGGATCGTCTGGGTCCACAAGTCAGTCACTTGGGGAATGGGGCCATATAAGGCGTCGGAGCCGATGCCTTCGCACTGTGCGCCCCGTTCTCCCCTTTCTTCTTCCGCTCCCCATTCCTTCTGCCTCTGCTCTCGGCGCCACCGCCCAGCTCGAGCTCAATCTGCCGCAATGGGGAAGGACAAGACCGCTGCTCTGGAGCATGTGAAGAAGGCGAAGGTGAAGAAGACGAGCCGGGGTGGGTCATCGTCGAGATCTGCCCTGCCACCCGGCTGGATCCAGGGCGACTGGATCCGGTCGACGATCTTGAAAGAAGATATCGAGTATCTGGTTGACGGGGGGCTGATCGCCCAGGAGTCTTGGTGGCTTCTGGGGGACGAGACTGAGCCGTGACCGCAAGAGGGTGAGTGCGTCCTTCTTGCGACCCACGTCGACCGTGGTTTTTCTTTGCCTCCCCACCCTTTCTTCCAGGGTTTTCTGAACTTCTTTGGAGTCCAACTTCATCATTTTTCTCCCAACACCATCACATACCTCGCCGCGTACGTGCCCATGTGTGAAAACTTTCTGGGTTGTCGACCGCACTGGGGCCTCTTCAAACACATTTTCGTTGTCGTTCTCAGTCGGTTAAGAAGGCCAATCCGAGTGATGAGAGGACACACGTGATCCAGATGTGTGGGGGTTTAGGGATCCAGATGAGGAACAAAAGTATTTTCCCTGCTATGATTCTTCCCGAGTCGGTCAGGGGGTGGCAGTCGACTTGGTTCTACTGTAAGGATCAACTAACCCCTGGTCAGTCGACTGGTCTCCCCCCATTCTCCATAGAGCGAGTTGAGAAACCTCCCCCTTGAGAGTGACTCCAGCTGAGAAAGCGGAGGTTAATATGTTGGTTGAGCGAGTCGTCCAGCTTGTCCGCGACAGTGTGACTGGCATGGACCTGTTAGAAGCATTTCTCAGTCGATGCATCCAGCCACTCCAAGCCCGTGACCAGCTAATGTGGATGTATTCTGGTGTTGAAGACAGCACTCGGATCCATCCGGAGGAGGTCGAAGAGGAGACGGTGGCGTTGTGGCTGCAAGGTATCACTGACAACAAGGACAACCCCAGGGGGTCTAGGAGGGTTGCTCCACTCGAGCACACCACCGAACCTGAGAAGGTCTTATTCTTTCCTTTCGAGTGTATCTTGTTCTGATATGTGTTTGCTCTTGAAACTGATTGGTATCCACTCGACTCCGTGTCTTGCAAATCTACACTGAAATGTACTCGATGCCCAACGGAGAGCAGGAGGATGAAGGGGAGGCGAGTGGAGGCGACAGTGGCGAGTGGCATTCTGATGGAAGGGGAGACGAGGAGAGTGAGGACTTGAGCAGCGGTGAAGAGGTTGAGTCCCCTCCTCGCACGGAAAGGAGCTCCAAGCAAAGGCAGGACCTGACCAGCGTCCGTGGCAAAGCGACTCCACCGACTGCACAAACCTCCAAGTGCACTCGGACGTCATCTCCTGTGCCGACAGAGAAGGCTCCTAAGCAGCCCAAAGTCGTGACGTCAAAGCCTCGGAAGGCCCTACCCAAGATTAAAGTGGCTGTCCCCATTGCTTCTGGGTAACTACTGAGCTCGACTTCTTAGTTCTTGCATGACTCAAACTTTGGTCAACTCATTTTCTTGTTTTGATCGAGTGAATTCTGAAATTTGCAGTGCTGCCTCTGGAACCTCTATTTACCGAGATGATGATGATGAGGATATGGAGGACGCAGTCACTTCCCACGCAGGTATAACTTTTATGACTTTGACTCTTCTTTTTCATCCGCTTTGATGGTCGACCGAACTTCTGTAATCGATTGCTTTGCAGCTCCACCCAATGTCATTGAACTTCCCAATGATGACAAAGACGTTCCGCAAAGGGCCATGGGAAGGAGGGGCAGAGCTTTGAGCAAGAAGGCACCCGCTGGCCAGACGTCTCAATCGGTGCCAGTGACGGAGCCCGTGATTCAACAGTCTGAAGACGTGAACTAGGCTTTTGTTACCTTTGCTATTCCAGTGTCGAGTGAACGCCCTTCATCATCGACTGTGCCAGCCCCTTCTTCATCTGTCCAACATCACGCCTCAGATTCTCAGGCTACCGCGACAGAACCGCTGTCTCCGTTCTTTACTACCCATTATGTTCCGGAGGACCAGGCAAGCGCCGCTGCAGAAGCCATACACCAAGCGGGTCTGATGATGGAGCGAGTGAAGACGGTGCACGAGAACAACCAAGCTGCTTATGATGCCAGTGCAGCCCTCCGAGCCAATGTCCGGGTAATTGGTTTCCGACTGAACTCTTATCTTGGCGCTTGTTCTGTTAGGATATGCTACCCGAAAACTTTTCATTGCGCTTCCATTTGTTAGTCTGTTCTTCGCATCTGTACACCCGGTGGGTGTTTCAACTTATGCTGAGTAGTTCTTCCAGTTGAGTCGACTAGGTTATGTCGATTGTAGTTTTGGACTAGTGGGGGCACGCAGAGTGCACCCACTGGGTGTAGTCCCCGAGGCCATCGTCGAAAGTGTGATTCGGCGGGGGCCTTGATAAAAATATCTTGTCCTTTAGTTCTTCCACTCGGTCTGGGCGGACCAGGTCGAGTGTAATCTGGACCAGTGGGGGCATGCAGAGTGCACCCACTGGGTGTAGTCCCCGAGACCGCGGTCGACTGCGGGCAGTCGGGTGGGGTCTGAGAATAACTGTTTTTTTATTTTCCACTCAGTCTGGGGGGACCATGTCGAGTGGAATCTGGACCAGTGGGGGCACGCTAAGTGCACCCATTAGGTGTAGTCCGCGAGACTACTGTTGAATGTTTGATTCGGCAGTAGTCTTAGAGTTCTTTTCACTCGGAAGCGAACCGTATTTGATTCTGTCCACTAATGTATCTTTTTGCTGATTTCAGAAATCCTGTGAGCTCATCTCCAAATTTGTCAAATTCGAGGAGAAGCAGAGATAGCTCAAACTTGACTTGGAGCTGGCCAATCAGAACTTGCAAAAGGCCAAAGATGAAGCAGCTGGTACGGAAGCTAACAACATGTCGACTGTCTATCTTGACCATCTCACAAGTTATCTCTTAGTTCTTCTTTCTAACCCGAGTGTATATTCTTCAGAGAAAATGAGGCAAGCTCTGGCACAGAAGGACCTTGATCTTGCAGCTGCACAGAAGGAGGCTCAGGAGAAAACAGTACTCGCTGATAAGAAGCTGGCTTCAATCGAGGCGCTAGAGGAAGATAACGCCAAGCTTAAGAGTGCTCTTACTGAAGCCAACAAAGAAGTGACCCGCCTAAAGAAAGACAAAGTAGCTTTGAACGAGAAGATTGAAGGCATTTCTCGTAAGAGAAATGACCTCGAGGCCTATCTGGGAGCCCTCGCCAAGAAGTTATTCCTTATGCTTGAAGGTATTTTTCCTTGTACGACTGTTTTGCCGTTTGTCAAGTCACCATAAATCGGTCGACTCATTAGCTCTTTGTGGTTGCAGAATTCTGCCAAAACTTTAAGGAAGAAACTGGGTGAATCGAGACGAGCTTGGACCCCATAAATTCCCCTGTCAATGATGAAGCTGCTACGAACGTGCTCCGACTGGAATCTCGCCTTGCCGGCGTCACAGACTACCTCGCCCGCCTAAAAGTTGCGGTGTCGCGACTTGACACAGCGCTCTGGCTGAAGGAGACACTCCAAAACGACCTCGAGTCTTTGATGACTCGACTTAATGAGATCCCTGGTCGAGTGTAGGAATGGAAGAAGTCGTCTGCTCGATGCGGTGCTGACGTAGCTCTGTCACTAGTTTGCGTCCATTGCAAGGAGTCCAAGGAGGAAAAACTAGCAGCGATCAAGGTTGCCAACACCAGGAGACACAACTTCCAGTCTTTCATGGAGACCTTTATTGCTGTCGCCACTCGAATTGCAGATGGAATCGACTTGGATGAGTTCATCGAGCCCGCTAGTCCTCCTCCCGCGGAGTGAACAAACTTTTATAATCCAATTAAATTTGCCTCGGTATGCCGAGTGGTTTTGTAACCGTTAAACTCTTTCGGGCCTGATGCTCGAGTACTTTAAACTGTGGTCTGGAACCTCGCAGGTTTTATCTGAACTTGGTTGTTTTTGAATCTCTTAGCTCTGAGTGGAATTCGATTCTTCAGTCTGAATTGCTACTGACTTTGTGGTGCAGCTGAGACGAGTGGGTCACAGACAAGGGCATTCGGTGCCGTCCATGACCTGCTCCTCGTCGTCTTTGCAGGTAAGGATAGAGCGGACATTGTATTTGTGCCGCAGCTCCAAGGATAAGGTCGCTGTCAAATTGCACCTCGTCATCCTTGCGGATAAGGATGGAGCGGGCGTTGTATCTGTGTCGCAGCTCCGAGGATAAGGTCGTGGTTGACCTGCACCTCGTTGTCCTTGCGGATAAGGATGGAGCGGACGTTGTACTTGTGTCGCAGCTCCGAGGATAAGGTTGTGGTCGACCTGCACCTCGTCATCCTTGCGGATAAGGATAGAGCGTGTTTGAAACTTAGGCGAGTACTGGACTGCAGCTAAGCCCCCGAGTGGGAGGTTTGCTCTCCACTCGGTAGGGTTTTCTAAACTTAGGCGAGTACTGGACTGCAGCTAAGCCCCCGAGTGGGAGGTTTGCTCTCCACTCGGTAGGATTTTATAAACTTAGGCGAGTACTGGACTGCAGCTAAGCCCCCGAGTGGGAGGTTTGCTCTCCACTCGGTAGGATTTTATAAACTTAGGCGAGTACTGGACTGCAGCTAAGCCCTCGAGTGGGAGGTTTGCTCTCCACTCGGTAGGATTTTTTAAACTTAGGCGAGTACTGGACTGCAGCTAAGCCCCCGAGTGGGAGGTTTGCTCTCCACTCGGTAGGATTTTTTGAACTTAGGCGAGTACTGGACTGCAGCTAAGTCCCCGAGTGGGAGGCATGCTCTCCACTCGGTAGGATTTTGTTTTTGAAACTTAGGCGAATCAGATTCGCAGCTAAGCCACCCACTAGGGGATTTTGTACTCATGTATAAGTAATAAAAATCATTTAGGAGACTGTAAAACCATGTCTTTGATAAACAAACTGAAAGGTACTTCTTATTACATCTCAACAGTCTGACTATTCAAGTATTAAAATGGCGGAGAAACTCCGTATTCCAAGTGCATGGCTCGTCCTTCTTGTGTTCCACATCGTACAGGTGGTATGCTCCATTGTGAAGCACTTCGGTGATGATGAAAGGGCCCTTCCAAGAGGGAGCCAGCTTGTGCGGTCGTTGCTGATCCACTCGGAGAACCAGGTCCCCTTCCTGAAATGCTCGACCCCTGACGTTTCTGGCATGGAACCTACAAAGGTCTTGTTGATAGATAGTCGACCTAATCAGGGCCATCTCTCTTTCCTCTTCCAGAAGGTCAACAACATCTTGTCGGGCTTGTTCTGCTTCTGCCTCTGAGAAAAGCTCTACTCGTGGGGCATTGTGGAGCAAATCTGTCGGCAGTATGGCTTCAGCTCCATATACCATGAAGAAGGGAGTCTGGCCAGTAGACCAATTTGGTGTTGTTCTCAGACCCCATAGTACTGATGGTAACTAATCTACCTAGGCGCCAGCTGCATGCTTGAGGTCTCGCATTAATCTGGGCTTCAACCCTTGGAGGATCAAACCATTTGCTCTTTCTGCCTGTCCATTCGATTGTGGGTGAGCGACTGAAGCATAGTCGACCCGAGTGCCTTGGGAAGCACAGAAAGCTCTGAACTCATCTGAATCAAAGTTTGAACCATTGTCTATGATGATGTTGTGTGGGACACAAAATCTGAATGTTAACCCACTGATGAAGCTGACGGCAGTGCCCGAATCGAGGCTCTTGATGGGCTTGGCTTCGATCCATTTAGTGAACTTGTCGACTGCAACAAGCAGGTGAGTGAAACCACTTCTGCCAGTCCTCAAGGGTCCAACCATATCCAACCCCCAAACGGCAAATGGCCAGATGAGTGGAATGGTCTTCAACGCTGAAGCGGGCTTGTGAGACATGTTGGAGTAGAACTGACAACCCTCACACTTGTCGACTATTTCCTTTGCCATTTCATTTGCTCGCGGCCAGTAAAAACCTGCTCGGTATGCTTTGGCCACGATTGTCCGTGAGGACGCATGGTGACCACAAGTGCCCGAGTGGATATCATTGAGAATCATTCGACCTTCTTCTGGGGTAATGCATCGCTGGGCAACTCCGGTCACACTTTCCTTGTACAATCGACCACCTATCACAGTGAAGGCTTTAGACCGACGGACAATCTGTCGTGCTTCATCTTTGTCTTCTGGAAGTTCTTTCCTGAGAATATATGCGATATATGGTACTGTCTAGTCAGGAATGATGACCAAAACCTCCATGACTAAGTCGACCACAGCTGGGACTTCAACTTCAGTCGGATCAATAGAACTCTTAGGCTATGGGGGTTCTTCTGTGAAGGGATCCTCTTGAACTGATGGTGTGTGAAGAAGCTCCGAAAACACATTGTTGGGAATGGACTCTCGCTTGGAACCTATCTTTGCCAGGTCATCTCTTGCCTGGTTCTTCAGTCGGGGAATGTGGTGGAGCTCTAGACCTTCAAACTTCTTTTCTAACTTTCTTACTGCATTGCAATAACCAGTCATAGCTAGACTTCTGACATCCCACTCTTTCATCACTTGATTGACCACCAAATCTGAGTCACCGTAGACCATTAGGCGATGGACGCCGAGTGAAATGGCCATTCGCAACCGTACAGAAGTGCTTCATATTCAGCTTCATTGTTGGAGGAATCAAAGTGAATCTAAAGGACATAACTGAGTTTGTCGCCTCGCGGAGATACCAGAACTACTCCAGCACCAGAATGATTCAGCATCTTGGATCCATCAAAAAACAAAGTCCAATGTTCCGACTAAACTTGAGTCGGTTGCTGCTGTTCAATCCACTCAACGAGGAAATCTGCTATTGCTTGGGACTTGATTGCTTTCTTTGCCTCAAACTTGATATCCAACAGAAGGAGTTCAATCGCCCACTTTGCCACTTGACCAGTTGCATCTTTGTTGTTTAGAATCTCTGACAATGGAGCATCGCTGACGACTGTGATGGATTGATCTGAGAAATAATGTGCCACTTTCTTCGAAGTCAAGTAAATTCCATAGACAAGCTTCTGATAATGCGGATACCTCTGCTTGGATGGAGTTAAGGCTTCAGAAATAGAATACACTGGGCGCTGAACCTTATAGGCTTTACCTTCTTCTTCCCGCTCGACCGTGAGTACTGTACCGAAAACTTGTCCAGTGGCTGTAATATAAAGCAGTAAAGGCTCTTTGCTGATTGGAGCAGTGAGCACCAGCTGGGTGGAAAGCAGGGTTTTGACCTCTGTAAACGTTGCGTCAGCTTCAGGAGTCCACTCGAACTTATCAGATTTCTTCATCAATCAGTAAAGAGGTAATGCATTTTCACCGAGACGAGAGATGAACTGACTCAAAGCGGCCAAACAACCAGTAAGCTTCTGAACGTCGTGTATGCGCACAGGACGTTTCATTCGGAGTATTGCACCAACTTTCTCTGGGTTTGCATCGATACCTCATTCGGAAACGAGAAAACCGAGTAACTTTCCACATGGAACTCCAAATACACACTTCGACGGGTTAAGCTTGATATCATATCTTCTTAGATTGGCAAAGGTTTCAGCGAGGTCAGTTAGCAGGTCGGAACCTTTTCGCGACTTAACCACGATGTCATCCATGTATGCTTCCACATTCTGACTGATTTGAGTGAGCAGGCACTTCTGTATCATACGCATGAATGTGGCGCCAGCATTCTTGAGACCAAAGGGCATGGTAACATAGCAAAAGCACCTATATGGGGTGATGAAAGCCGTTTTTATTTCATCGGGTCCATACAGTCGGATCTGATGATACCCGAAATATGCGTCCAGAAAGGACAATCGCTCACATCCCACAGTCGAGTCAACTATTTGATCGATGGGAGGGAGAGGGAAGTGATATTTCGGGCATGCCCGATTGATATGCTTGAAGTCAATACACACACGGAGTGAATCATCCTTCTTGGGAACCATGGCTATGTTGGCGGGCCACTCGGAGTGGTAAATCTCTCCAATGAACTCAGCTGCCAGAAGCCGAGCCACTTCCTCGCCAATTGCCTTTCTTTTCTCCACGGCGGACCGTCGGAGGTGCTCTTTGACAGGTCTTGCTTTTGGGTCGACTTGCAAACGGTGCTCAGCCAGTTCTCTGGGTACACGTGGCATGTCAAAAGGTTTCCATGCAAACATGTCCCAGTTCTCATGGAGGAACTGGATGAGCCCTTCTTCCTATTTGCTGTCGAGTGTTGTTGATATGTGAGTCAGAGTATCATTGGGATCAGTCAGGTGAATATGAACTGACTTTGTTCCGCCAGACGACTTAAATGCAGACTCTGAAGCAGGCTTCTTAGCTCTTAACAAATCACTCAGATCTGCTGTTTTCTTGTATTCCTCCATTTCTATTGCTGCCATCTGTTCATCGGTAATCTTCGAGCCCTTCTGGAAGCACTTTTCTGCTCGCTGCCGATTACCAGTGACTGTAATCACGCCCCTAGGGCCAGACATCTTGATTTTGAGATACACATAACATGGTCGAGCCATGAAACGGGCATACGCAGTTTCTACCCAGGATAGCATGATAGGCACTGTGAAAATCTACGACTTCAAATGTCAACTTTTCCTTACGATAATTCTTTGAATCAGCGAAAGCCACATCAAGAGTGATCTGGCCGAGTGAATCGGCTTTCTTTCCAGGTATAGCTCCGTGGAACCGCATGTTGCTCTCACTGAGTTTGGACATCGGGATGCCCATCCCTCGGAGGGTCTCAGCGTACAAAATGTTCAATCCGCTGCCACCATCCATCAAGACTTTGGTTAATCGGGTGCCTCCAACGACCAGGTCGACCACCAACACTTGCCTCCCAGGGGTGGCAACATGCGGCGGGTGGTCTGACTGGCTGAATGTGATAGGAGTTTTTAACCATTTCAGATACGTCGTCGTCGCCGGAGCAACCATGTTTACTTCCCTGTTGATGACTTTCAGTCGACTTTTGCTTTTGACGTCAGCAAAAATCACCAAAGTGGAATTGACATTGGGAAATCCTTCATCATCCTCTTCTTTATCCTCACCCTTATCAGATTCCTTCTCTTTCTCATTGGGTTGCTTTTCTCGGAACCACTGTATAAGGACTCGACACTGTCGAGTGGTATGCTTTGGATAGATAAGATTACGTACCCTCTTCATCCTTGATGTGAATGTGGCATGGCAAATCCAGCACGTCGTTCCCGGCTGAGTCTTTCACCTTCTTGGGGGTCCAGGGCCCTTTAGGTTTTCCTTTAGCTTTTCCTTGGGTTGCGACTGCAACCTCTTCAGGACCCGCAGGTTCTGCTTTACACTTCTGCTTCCGATTGGAATTGCCTCCTCCAGTGTCCTGGCCGACTGGTTTGCTCTTGCCGCTGCGGAGCCGGTCATCTTCTTCACCATTTGCGTACCGAGTGGCTATCTCCATCATTCGGGTCAAAGACATATCTCCTGTCCAACCGAATTTCAGGTTGAGCTCCCGATACCGAATGCCCTCCTTGAAGGCGCAAACTGCTTGGTGCTGAGCCACATTCTCCAATGTGCGATGCAAAGTGGACCAGCTCTGGATGTAATCCCTCAAAGTTTCATTCGGTTTTTGCACACAGTGTTGCAATTCTGCCAATCCTGCTGGCCGTTTGCACGTGCCCTCGAACGTTCTGACGAACACTCGGGCCAACTCCTCCTAGCTAAAAATACTGCCTGGGGTCAACTGATTCAACCAAGCTCTAGCCGACCCTTCAAGCATCAGGGGCAGATGCTTCATTGCCATTTCATCGTTTCCTCCACCGATCTGCACAGCCACTCGGTGGTCCTCAAGCCAGGTGTTAGGCTTTGATTCACCAGTGAACTTACTGACCCCAGTCGCCAACCTGAAGTTGGGAGGGATTTCTGCAGCCCTGATGGCTCTGCTAAAACACTAGACCAGAAACATGCACTCTGCTTCCAGTCGGGTGATCTCTGTCTTGCCCTTCTCTATGTGCCCGATTCCTGTCCACCAAACCTTGTACCAGAATGGACCTTGCATCAAACCCTGGTTCTCTTGAGTCGACTGGCCTCCTCCGCTCCTTGCTGTATGGGCGCCAATCATCATAATGCCGGGGCACGTATGATTCGTCCCTCGGAGGGGGTGTAGGCACTCGACGACGGTCATCACGGTCGAGCCGATGATCGTGCTGCTCGTGGTTCCGACCCAAATACTGCCATTGGCGATGCCCTCGTCCTTCACGCCGCGGAGGTAATCTTGGGCCGTGAGCTGACTGAATGGTGTTAGCAACTACAGATCTGCTATGGATTCTGTTACGCGACTGAGACACTGCAGTATTCTGCTCTCCTGCTGCTCGGAGAAGCGCTCTGATCTGCATCAAACCTCTACCAGCTTCCGACTGGGACGGCTCAATAGATTCTGCTATACGGGCTGCAGCGGTAAGATTCTGAATCAGAGTGCGGTATACTTGTGGTTCTGGTGGAAATAGCTGCCGCTGTCGTCGACTGGACTCGGGGATCAGTCAGCGAGCATGGTCGTCGAGTGCACGCTGAAGGTTCTCCAGTCGGGTGCGCTCAGCCAAAGTGGATAAATGCGCCACCTCCAAGGCCCGAGCCTTAGAGGACTCGCCGACAATGGGCGTGTGGAGGGTCTCCACATTGCGGCGGTGAAGTTCCTCCCTCTGCTGAGAAGAGAGAGTTTCGGGGTGGTACTCTTCGTGAACGCGCGATGGATCGCCGCCACAGTCGTCGTCGCCGTTGCGACGCATGCCAGGCGGACTACGAGGCGTGTCAACCATCTGGACCTCCGCCGTGGGGTCGCTGCTGTCGCACTCGGACAGGGTCTCGCCGGAGCCAGTCGACAGGTCGAACAGGCCGTAGAGAGATTCGTTGGGCTCGATTGCCACGACTTGAGGGGTCGCCGACTGATGCGCCACCGCATGCTTCACCCACCGCTGTAGCCGTGACTGGCCGGATCGCTTGTGACGGCGAACAGCGGGGAGCGAAGATGCCGCGGGGGCCAACCGATACTGAGTCGACAGCTGCCGCAGAAGGACACCGTGAATGCACACGCGAAAGTGCATCGCCCCGCGGACGGGGAGCGCCTCGACATCGAGAGGAGCTTCCTGAAGCCAAGCGGAGTCGTCGGCGATGAAGACGAGTGCACCGAGATGGATCTCGTGGCCCTCAGCGAAACCTCCGCCGGAAACCATGATGAAAGGACTCGGAGAAATCGCAACCTCACCGGAAAGTCGCTAAGACACCTGCCCCACGGTGGGCGCCAACTGTCGTGGTTCTAAGTCTGACAGTAAAGTATGGGGGTAGGAATGTAGAGGCAAGATCCTAGCTACGGTGAGATTGTGCACACAAGATGTACGAGTTCAGGCCCTTCGCGGTGGAAGTAACAACCCTACGTCTCAGTGCCCAGAGGCTCGATCGATTGGATTATGCGTGAAGTTGCAGGGAGTGCAAACCCTTGTGCCAGAGGAGGGGGCGGCTTATATAGAGTGCGTCAGGACCCCCGCCATCCCATGTTACACAGGGTTCAATGTACGTTAAGACGGGGCGTTACTGGTAACGCCAGCAATAAAGTCATATAATTGATCATTAATACTATGGAGTGAATGCCTGACTGTTGCTACCCGGGGTGACTTTAGGCCTTCTATACTCCGAGTGGTTTTTTGTACCGTCGAGTGATGATATGCCGGTCGAATGGAATTGGGATATCCGAATGGAGATGTTGGTCGAGTGGGCATGCACTCTGGTGACTCCAGTCGGGTTGAACTTGTTGTCCTTTGATTGTAGGGCAGTGTCCTTGGGAGGGGTGCTTAGATCAGGTCTATTGCCCTACCCTAGGTACACGACATCATCAGCGGCCACCCTTGAGGCCTTTCTCTCCTTTCCCGTATGGCCCATTAAGGCCCAATATGAATTCCCGTAACTCTTCGGTACTCCAAAAAATACCCGAAACACTCGGAACCTTTCCGATGTCCGAATATAGCCTTCCAATATATCTATCTTTACGTCTCGACCATTTCAAGACTCCTCATCATGTCCGATCTCATCCGGGACTCCGAACAAACTTCGGTCATCAAATCACATAACTCATAATACAAATCGTCACAGAACGTTAAGTGTGCGGACCCTACGGGTTCGAGAACTATGTATACATGACCGAGAGTCATCTCTGATCAATAACCAATAGCGGAATCTGGATGCTCATATTGGATCCTACATATTCTACGAAGATCTTTATCGGTCAAACCGCATAACAACATACGTTGTTCCCTTTGTCATCGGTATGTTACTTGCCCGAGATTCGATCGTCGGTATCTCAATACCTAGTTCAATCTCGTTACCGGCAAGTCTTTTTACTCGTTCCGTAACACATAATCCCGTAACTAACTCATTAGTTGCAATGCTTGCAAGGCTTATAGTGATGTGCATTACCGAGTGGGCCCAGAGATACCTCTCCGACAATCGGAGTGACAAATCCTAATCTTGAAATACGCCAACCCAACAAGTACCTTCGGAGACACCTGTAGAGCACCTTTATAATCACCCAGTTACGTTGTGACGTTTGGTAGCACACAAAGTGTTCCTCTGGTAAACGGGAGTTGCATAATCTCATAGTCATAGGAACATGTATAAGTCATGAAAAAAGCAATAACAACAAACTAAACGATCAAGTGCTATGCTAACGGAATGGGTCAAGTCAATCACATCATTCTCCTAATGACGTGATCCCGTTAATCAAATGACAACTCATGTCTATGGTTAGGAAACATAACCATCTTTGATCAACAAACTAGTCAAGTAGAGGCATACCAGTGACACTCTATTTGTCTATGTATTCACACATGTATTATGTTTCCGGTTAATATAATTCTAGCATGAATAATAAACATTTACCATGATATAAGGAAATAAATAATAACTTTATTATTGCCTGTAGGGCATATTTCCTTCACATATGACATCAAATTTCAAATAAATTTAAGTTGTTTATTCACCATAGAAGCAAAATTTCCAATGAACGGAAACATATATTTATTTGTTGCAACAAAACCTGATACACAACATTGCAAACAAAGGTGGGAGCACGAAGTAGTTCCCTGTGATGCAAATTTGAATAACGTTGCTCACAAGTTTTTAATTTGTACAGAAAAAAAGGAGGCTTGCTGCCTAAAATGCGCAACCTGTTTCCTGAAATCAATGACCAATCCATATCCGCAGTCAATCCCATGGAATCAGGGACCCAAATTACGTCATTTACGGAAGCAATCTCTTTGTTTTGGTGGAGCAGTTTATGTACGAGGAAGCACACAATTTAGGACAATGCTACATCTACATAATCTTTACCTAATAATAAAGGGACCGACTAAGGGTTAGATGACTGAAATTAAAATTTCAGTCAGTCGATTTCTGTCATGTGGCATTGGTATCACCATTCGTGCATGTGCGCATGAGTAGAAAACACACAACGCGCTTCACCCGACCCTGTGCACTACGCTGACCGGAAGGACGAGCATGCATGCGTGCAAGGGTGCAGGGAACGGCTCGCTGCCTCACACTCAGCGGAAGCGAACCAGCATGCCAGCATGCCGCCATGCATGTATAGACACAAACAGTACAAGCTAGGTAGGGGCTTCCATGTAAAGAAAAAAGCTAGCTAGGGGCTATCGTATCACTACCCATATCCCATGCATTTGTGTAATTAAAGAGAAATGCAAATATATAAAGAAAATGAAAATGAAAAATAGATAAATAAATAATGGAAAAATTTGCACAAAGTTTACATAGAAATTGCGTTTTTTATAATATGCAAGAATAAATCTATAATAGTAAACCCAAATGCTAAAAAGTGCAGAGCACACACCCTCCGTAACCATCGGATCTAAATCATGATCTCCAGGTGTTTCCCGGTCGGGGCGTGGATGTGGTTCGTGCGATGAGAGTCGTCTCGCCGGACGCGGGGGCCCACCACAACCCCCAGCCTCTCTCCACTCTGCTTCGTCATTTTGAGGCGCGTTGCCGGAGGTCCGCCGGAGATTGGGAAGGCATTGTAGAAGCGGGAGGAGAGAACCCCCTACATAAGGAGGATAGAGGGGCTAGAGCTCCGCGCGCAGTGACCACTAGGCGGAGGCGGAAGGGTGGCGTCCGGGGCCGTCGCTTCTCTGCGTGCCGCGTCCACGAAGCGACGGATCGAACGGGAGGGACACCGCACGTCTGTGCAGCTCGACTCCTAGCGGCGAAGAGCGAGAGCCAGAAGCGCCATCGTCAGCGGTCGAGAAATCAGGCCTCAGATCGCCGGTAAGCATCGTTGATTCCTGCACACATGCGTTTTATTCCAATCGAATCGAGGTCGTATTGGCCTCATAAGTGGTGTGGGGGCATGCTGATTTCAGGGGGGTGCAGTTAGGCCGTGTCTGGCCGCCGGAGGCTGTCGCGCTCGTACAGCTCATACTCTCTGCTAGCTTGGTGAGCTCCTCGTCTTCATGAGTACCCCGACTTCCTCGCGTCTCACCCGAACTCCAGCGGAAGCTAACTGCCATGGTAGTACCCTTTGCTCTCCTTTTAATTACAGAACAGGAATGCTAAGTGCAGTGGCATGATTAGTTAGAGGCCTCACCTTTTGTAGAATAATCCGGGAATCTGAGCATCTCTGTAATAGAAAGAGCTTACATGATAATTTATGGGGGAAAGGGGATAAAATCACAGCAATGCCTCGGTAAGATTTATGTCACAGCAATGCCAGGAAACGATTGCAAAATCCAGTGTCATGTGTTACTTAGTTGCGTGAGTTTTTGCCAAAACTTGCCCACACATTGTAGGTAGTTGCCTCAAAATAACTCGCATAATGAACAATCCTAAAGTTTTATACACATTGTTTGGTTACTTAGTTGCTTGTCAGGTTCAGATTTTTTTTGCTTTAGTGGTTGTGTGCTCATTAAACTCGCCAATGCCGAGATCAATGACTTATCAAATGATACTAATATTGACTATGTTGCCTACAATCAAAATAACTAATAGATCAAGTCTACATTCTTTTATCCTAAATAAGTAATAGATTAAGTCTAACGGTATTTTGATTTTAGACTTGCCTACAATCAAAATCAGAGTTGCTTTTTTGAGAAATAATTAGACTTGCCTACAAACAAGCAGGGGAGTTGCCTGCTTTCCCCCCGTCTTGTTTTAGACAAGGGCCCTCAAGTGCATATCGATCACGAAGTTTGATATCACTTTTTTTACCACCAATAGGCATGACTTGGTGAATTTAGTTTTTTTCTTCTATATATGGCTGCTTTGTCGGTGTACCAAGTCTGGTTTTTTCTCAGATAGTCTATGTAGCTGGAGGGCAGCGAGGTGTGAGAGAGGGTGCGTTGGGAAATACGAAGGTAGTGGGCGGATTTAGTTTTACAGTACAAGATATGTGTACAACAAGAAGCACATCAGTGCTTGCTGAATAATGCCACCAGAATCACATTGATTTTATAAAGCATGAGGACATAGCATTATTGTTATGCTATTTTTAGTACACATAAAACTAAACTCTCCTAGGGGAAAGCAACACTGCATCTGACTGATAAATTCTTTGTCTTACAGTAATCGTTGATGCCACAGACAAGATGCAGTTAACAACAAGATATTGCATTGATGTGTGCACTCACAGTTCCATCTGTTTGATCAATTCACCAGTTCTCCTTCCCCAGTTATTGCTGCTTCCAATTCCCATGTCGACACTTCTGCTAACCGCCAGTACATCATTAAGCAAGCAAAAGTAAGAAGCTTCAGATTGTACTCTAGACCGAGAAAGTCAGCAGCCAAAAAACGTGCTTTCTTCTAGTCAATCTATAATATTTGTGCGCATTGAGTTCTAGCCAGAAAACATGCTTTCTTCTAGAGCCAAGTGGGCAGTGCCATCTGTGTGTCACGACCACCTAGTAGGGTGGAGTTAGATCTGGGAAAGCGTTGTCTCAAGTGGTCGAGGAACTAGGTCCCAAATCACTGGTAAGTATCTCGAAATCGCCCCCCTAAGCATGTGTTTTTCTGCTCACATATACAATTCTATGTGGTATAGGCGGAATAGGGAGGTTGAAGAGGGGTGTGGGGGTCCCATGTTTATGGGTGAACCGATTTTGAGCGCGGCGGGGGTTTGTGACTTGGGGATGTGTGGGCTGGAATCTTGTATGATTTCAGCTGAAAGTTTTTAAAACTTGCCCAACGAAAGACAGTTAGTTGCTAGAGATGCCGGTGTAAGTCGCCCAAAGATCCGGTCCCGAGACGGAGGCTGGAATTGTTGATGATTCGAGCCGAAAGTGTCCAAAACTTGCCCAACACATGATAGGTAGTTGCTAGAGATGCTTGTGTAAGTTGCCAAAGATCCGCTCCCAAAATGTGGGGCCTGGAATCGTCTCTGACTTGAGCCGAAAGTGTCCAAAACTTGCCCAACGCATGATAGTTAGTTGCTAGAGATGCCAGCGTAAGTTGCCAAAGATCCGCTCCCGAGATGCGGGCGCTCGATTCATCTATGATTTGAGCCGAAAGTGTCAAAAACTTGCCCAACACATGATAGTTAGTTGCTAGAGATGCTGGTGTGAGTGACCCTCCACTACCGAGATGCGGGGGCTGGAATCACCAATGATTTGAGACGAAAGTGTCCAAACTTGCCCAATACATGATAGTTAGTTGCTAGAGATACTGGCGTGAGTTGCTCAAAGATCCTCTCTCGAGAACATTGGGTTTTATTTCACCCGAAACTTGCCCAATGCATGATAGTTAGTTACTAGAGAGGCTGGTGCGAGTTGCGCAGAGATATTTTTTTAGCAAATATTTGATTTTCTTTGCACAAGACAAAAGTTTTTTTTGAGGAATCACCGGGGGAGTCCCCCCACCTGTATTTATTACTCAAAGTTACAATCCAAGATTACAAACAAGCGCGCGCACACACACATACACAGAAGAATAGATGATTACATGGGCACGCCTAGGCGTGATGAGAGGAAAGCTCGCCACGAGAAGGCAGCTTCCTTATCATAAGTGGAAGTGAGCCGATGCGTCCACAGGTCCAAGTCCTCCAAGATGGACCGAAGTGATAGAGTGGAGTGGTAGTCCTGATCTCGAAACACCTTGGCATTCCAACAGAAGTGGTATTTTCCAATAGGATAAGTTGTCTACATATAAATAGCACTTGCCTAAATCACCTAAGTTTCATAAATATGGTTTTGTAGATATTCTTGCCTAAAGAGATTGTTTGTTTTGTTTACAGGGCCTCACTAAATTCAAAGTTAAAGCAACATTTTTGAGGTTTTGTGCACACGACCAAGCAAGAAGGTCCAACACCCATTTTCAGGTAAGCTTCATACAAAGATATCCAACTTTTTTGTTTCAGCAAAAGAAGTGGAGTTGCTTCAAACATACAAGAGCTGCTTACCGCCAACAGTGATTTTGCTTAAACAAATCCTAGAAATTGGATGTTCTTTTTTGTTTTCTCAACACAGTCCTAGTACAAAAAAGCTACTTAAGAAAAACATCAAGGGGTTTCTCTAGATGCACAACAACCAGTAGTTGGAGGAAAACAGAACAATTTTCATGTACTGACAAGACTAGCTTATTGTCAATACTTGGTTTGCTTAAAAGCCCGCTATAGTTGCTCACTTATTCCTTTTTATTGTTTTCTTGCAATTGGTGTAGTAAAATCAGTACTAGCTGCTCATGTCGGAAAAACAAGGGGAAAACACTGGAAAAATAGTTGCAATCAAGATGAATAAGGTGAGAAAAAAAATCAAACCTTCTCTTTCTTTTCCTCCTCTACATGCTAGGTCATTCTGATTCGATATGTGGGTTGGTTAGTTAAATATTACACGAGCAAAATATGGGTCAATTTTGCCTGAATTTTTATAAGCAAGTTTTTGCTTAGGAGAAACCCATATAAAGGTGCAAACATTTTTATCTGTTTTTGCTTCTTGGGGTTTTGAGCATGGGTTGCCAATAAATCAATCTCTTTTTTCACATGCATACACATCATCCCCAGGAGATACCTGTCCAAAATCCAAAGCACAAGCTAAAACCAGAACTTCAAGAGGGTTATGTTTCTTTTTATTCACACAACTAAATAATCAAGAGTTTCCTCTAAACCATTCCCTACTTGCCCAAACATTATAGAAACTTGTCTAGATATGTGAACAGCTAGAAACACAACCAACACAAATGCTATAGTTAGAGCAAATTCCCAGATAGATACATTGCCCAAAATCTAGTACTCCCTCCATTCCCTTATACAAGGTCACAAACTCATATTATAGGTACCAAGATAAAATTTAATGACTCCTTTGCAAGTCAACTTCTCTTTTTGTTAACCGGGATCATTAATACACCACAAGCATGGAACGAATAAATGGAAAGGAAGTGGCTGAGTGTCATTATGACTACATGCATGTAAGTACTAAAAAGTTGCTAGTACGAGGAAACATCATTAATTTTTGCCTCGATTACTGTTGGTGGCCCTGTATTGATGCAAAATGTATTTTTGATAGTGGCCTTGTATAATGGAATGGAGGGAGTAGCAAAATTCGCAACGAAACATGTCAGCTACCACTACAATTGCGCAACTTGTAGTTCGAGGATACATTTGCCCCAAAATTCACTAGTAAAATCCAAACCCTGTAACTTTCAAGACCTCTTTTTTCCTTAATTTATTTTTCTACCACAAAAGAAACATGAGTTGCCTGCATTTTTTTCTCCGTGGTTGCCTACACAACTTTCCCAAAAGCTTTGACAAGATTGAAGATCAGCCAAAAAACAACAGCATCGGGCAACCTACAACACTCTGTAGATGCTTAAAATCGAAGCATAAACTAGAATAGTAATTTCAAGAGAGGGGTTTCCTTGTGTTTCCACCAAGAGTTGCCTAGAAATCATTCCAGACTTGCCTCCACATCATTCCAACTTGCCAAAAAACACATTATTTTGCGTGCATAATGCCTTAGTAGTTCTTTTTTGCAGTTTCACAAGCATTAACTGCCATCTTGTTGTATATTCCCTCATTGATAAACCCTTCGTTCCACAGGCTTTTGTAAAAGTGAAGGTGTTTGAGAGGGCACATCAAGATAGAAGCTCACCTGTCAGGTCCATGGCCTCCAAAATGGGGGCAACAGTTGTGGCAATGGAGGAGAGGACAGATGGAGAAGGGCATGTCAAGGGGGGAGGTTTGGGAGTCTGCGACTGGGAAGGGGAAGGAGGATTTGGTGCATCGGCATGAGCAGCAGTTACGATTGTGACAGACTCGTCCCTGGAGGCCATGTGCGTGAGGCGTTTCTTTCCTTTTTTGGTTTGCTAGCTGTATCCGGGGAGAGGTCCACTACCAATTTTGGGGTGTGTGCTCTGGACCGCTAGCCAGCCAACGGTTGCTGGCTAGTCGTGTCCAATAGTAAAAATTTCATAAAAAGGAAATTTCCTAAGGAGGAATGAATTAATCAAACAGAAACTTAAACAAAATCAAAATATGAACTTTTCTATAAGAATGAATTAGTGGTTTTGGTATTACCCATTAAGAAGAAAGAAAATCAAAAAATAAAATCAAAACAATGGGATTATCTATGGAATAATAAATTAGTGACATTGGTGTTACCCTTTAATAAGAAATAAAATAAACTAAAAACTCAAACAAAAATTGACAAAAATTGCACTTTTAAAATATATGCAAGAATAAACATATAATAGCGATGTCTTTGCGAAAAAAATCCTAAGAAGGGATGAGTTAGTGGCATTGGTATTGCCCATAAAGAGGAAAGAAAAATATAACAGTAACTAAAACAAAATTAAAATATAATGGCCAACCGTGTGAGTGCCTAGTGGGTTCTTCCTCATAGGGTTTTGCGAGGGAGGAGGCAAGATAGTGTTATGACTGTGGTTAGGTAAGTGATTAGAGTAGTTGCTTTATAATGTTTCTTTACCTTCATAAACTCTCTCATCTCGTGCTTGACACCGCTAAATTACATAGCCTCTTCTTTGACAATGTTGCATGCTGGCTTAGGTCTGATGCAAGTCTTCAAGAATACACAACATTGTTCATAGGACTATCCTACGATGTTTAAGACTCACCATTTATATAAACAATCTACTCCATAGGACTAATCCTATGATGCAGACCCTAGGTGGCTGCCCGAGACCTTGTGGGGGTGGGATCGTCTGCTTTTCCATTTTTAGCCTCTTAGGCACTTACATCATGTTTGTATTCAGACCTACCATGTTTCCTGCTATGTATGAATGTTATGTTGAGCCATGAGGTTCTAGTTGTAATAAATTGGATCTTGACTCATCAAAATATCGAACGAATATCAAATTTACATGATTACTTGCAACATGACTTCTCCCATGGTCTCACGAACAAGGGAAATTACTCACAGATAATATTCATGGTCAAGATCAGAGGGATATTAAATAACATAATGAATCTGAACATATAATGTCCCATCAAATAAACCATCTAGCATCAACTACTAGATGTAATCAATACTACTAGTCACCCACAGGTACCAATCCGAGGTTTTGATACAAACATTGAACACATGTGATGAACTAGGGTTTGAGATGAGATCGTGCTGTTGAAGATTGGCCTCCGAAAGATAAGAGGGTTGTTGGTGATGACGATGGCTTCAATTTCCCCCTCCCAGAGGGAATTTTCCCTGACAGAATCGCTTCACAGGAGGGCAAAAATGCCCCTGCCCAAATTCGGCCTCGAGATGGTGGCGTTCCTCCTGAAAGTCATTTCTTTATTTTGCTCTTGGATCCTTCCATCTCTCATGCCGAAAATCAAGTCTGATCAAGCAAAGGTGACAGAGATTGGGCTCCGTACGGTGTGCTTCTCGCACACCCATCGCAGAGCACCCTGCACCACCCTCGTAGCACTCTGCCTCGGCCACAAGTATACCGAGAAAGTCAGCTCCTGGCCCTCCTCGACGAATTCAAGCTCCCTCGGAAATATGTCCATGCTTACGGCGCTGCTCGGTATGTCGATCGCCGCGTAGTACACCGAAGGCACCACCCCGACGTTCTTCACCTTGCGCCTTACCACCACCGGCGCGCTCGAATTCCAGGATGCTACAAAAGTGACAGAGATCGACGGGTAATTCAGCAGGCGGTCGCTGATCACGACGGTGGTCAAGCAGTCGATCCGCCGGCGCGCGATCACCGACACTTGTTGGCTCGTGTACATGCTACAGAGGTAGCCGATGTAATCCTCAGGAGTAATGTCGTAGACTAGGCCAGGGTCAGCGGCCTTCATTGGATTGACGTGTCCGGCGCCGGTGGCGAAGAGGTTGGCCGTCACGCGCTGCTCGTTGAGTATTGGACGGCCGGAACGGTCGGTGATGTCGGCCGTCGTCATCATGGCCGACTTGATCGCCGTCGGCGACCAGTCCGGGTGCTTGCTCTTGATCAGAGCGGCGATGCCGGCGAGGTGCGGTGTCGACATGGACGTGCCGGAGATGATGTTGAAGGTCGGCCCAGGGAGAACCGGCGCCGATGGTGGGCCGACCTGAAACGGCCATGCCCCGAGCACGTTCACTCCGGGGCCCGTGATGTCGGGCTTCAGAACGCCAGTGCCCTGACGGCTAGGCCCGCGAGAGGAGAAGAAGACGATCGACGGAGCAGGTGACGTGCCGAGTAATGTACCCTTGAAGCCCATACGCGCCACCGGGTTCGCCGTGGAGTTGAGGTAGGATTTAATGGCTGCGCCCGCGAGGTAGTCGACGCTCGACGCTGGGAGGATGTTCGCCTGAGCTAACTTGTCGTACCCTCGGAAAAACGGGCTCGCCAAGATCATGCCGACGCCGCCGGCACTCTCCACCACCTCACCTTGGTTGAGCACCGTGATGTTTCGCGTGAGCTCACACAGCACTATCTTGCCCTTGACGTCGAAGCCGTCCAGACTGCCGTTTCCGCAAAGCTCCGTGAATGGCTTCCCGGTCGCGCCCGCGTAGACCAACGGGTAGAAACCGGCATCTCGCTGGTAGAGTGACTCGCCGAGGAAATATGCGCCGTTCCCCAACTGCACCGTCGAACGAATCGAGCGGTCCATGGTACTCGCAGCGACGGTGAGCATCCACGGTGCCTCGTTTTGTAGAGTGCTCTCTTCCGGGCCGGAGTTGCCGGCAGCCATGCTCACAAAAATGCCCTTCTCGATGGCGCCGAACGCCCCGATGGCCATAGGGTCTAGGTGAAAGGGCACCGACGGCCCGCCGAGAGATATGGAGATGACGTCGCAGCCGTCGCCCACGGCGGCGTCAATGCCGGCCAGTATGTCGGCATCCTCGCACCCTATTACAACTTTTCCGTAGCACACCTTGTACATGGCGATGTGCGCGCGGACCGCCATCCCGGCGGCGGTGCCCCATGCGTTGCCAAGCACGTTAGCGCCCGGCACGACCGCTCCAGCGGCGGTGCTTGCGGTGTGAGTCCCGTGCCCAAACTCATCGACCGGCGGCACCCCCGCGGAGGTGCCGTTCGGGCCGTTGAAGGCGGCGACGAAGTTGCGGGCGCCGATGAGCTTATTATTGCACGAGGTGCCGCTGAAGTCGCAACGCCCCTTCCACTTGGCCGGCGGCGGCGGCATGCCCTCGTCGCTGAAGGACGGGTGGTCCGGGAAGATGCCGGTGTCGATCACGCCGACGATGACCCCGGCGCCGAACTCCGACGTGTAGTTCCGCCGCCCCTGCTCGACGTTCAGCCCCAGGAACTCGGGCGTGTGCGTCGTGAGCGTGGTGTATGTCCGGGCGCGGGTCGCGCTGAGGAACCCGGGCATGGCGGACAACGCCTCCAGCTCCTGCCGCGTCAGCCGGGCCGCGAACCCGCTGGCGACGTGGTGGTACGCGTGCACGAGCCGGCCATGGTCGGGGAGGAACGAGTGGTACCACGCCTTCCGGTCGTCCGCGGTGCCAAACACGCGGTTCTCCTCCGTTTGCACGTGGACGATGAACGTGCTGAGCTCGCCGCCGGTTGCCGCGGCAGCGATCGCGAGGAGAAGGAAAGGAAGAAGAGAGAGCAAGGATAGCCTTGTGGTTTCCATGGCTTTTCTTGCTTGAGATGCTGTTCGTGTGGGAGCATATGTACTAGTAGTACGTGCTAGGGTCCAGTCACAGTATCCAGTAGATGGCTCCAAATGCTCTGTCAATGCGATGCCCGCGATACGAACAATGGGCGTTGGTTGTTTTTACATGCGAATCGGGTGTAGCGGACGTACGGGAGTGGGGCTGCAGGCTGGCAGCCTCCCTTGACGTTTACCTTCGATGGAGACGAAGCATATCCAGTGAGAAGCATCGAGTAAAGTATAATTAACGTGCTCAAAATTTTGATTTGAAACACGATAGCTTTTTGTTTTTTGGTGGGTGTGTGTAAAACTCACTTAGATAACATAGTAGTTATGTGACATCTAAAGTGATGTTGTCCTTATTTCTGATTTCGTTTTCCTCCTCGAGTAATGCTACATTCATGGAGTTCTACAGGGGTTTTATGGAGTGGCTGAGATTTAGCACATTATGATTGGTTTGTGGGGCTTCCCTGCCTAGCGCTTCCCTGCCTAGCGCTTCCCCCCTCACGCCGGCGGCCACTCCGGCGCCGGCGTCCACCTCCCCACGCCGGCTACCACTCCGGCACCGGCGTCCACTCCCATCTCTCCGCCGGTGACTCGCTCGGTCCCCGGGGCTCCCATGGCGTCTGGATCTCGCAGCCCCCCCTCGGTCTCGTCGGCGCATCCGCGGGAGCAGCCTATCGTCTCCGGGCTGGGCATCTCGGGGTCGCCGGGCTCGGCGCGCTCCTCCTCGGCTGAAGGTGGCCAGGCTGTTGGCCCTGCTCCGGCGCTAGCGGAGGGCTGGCGCCGGCCGGGACCTTCCCGCAAGGCCATGTGGTGGCGCCGGCGTGCGCTCAGGAGGCAGTTCGGGTCGGGCGTTGGTGCCGGTCGGGATGTGTCGCCGTCCTCCTCTGAGCGGCGGATGATCACACCGGACATGTTCGGCCTCTGTTTCAGGTGTTTCGAGGATGGTCACCGGCGTCTAGATTGCACTAACGAGCCTATGTGCATACGCTGCGGCAACGCTGGGCATGTCTCTCCCCAATGCCTGGAGCCACGCAGCCTCACCTCGGCGGAGGAGCTGCGCCGTGCGGTGATTGCCAAGGTCGCGCGCAGGACGGCGGCGGCCGGTATGGCACCGGCCACTCGACGGAGGCTGTCGGAGCCTAGGCAGAGCGCGCCGGTGGCGCCGCTCTCGCCAGTTGCGCCCAGCCTACGTCCAGTGGTGCCGGAGGTCACCTGGCCGGTGGTGTCGTCCGAGATCTGTGTGCTGCCACGCTCGGAGGGGCTGGACGACCTCGAGCGCAGGTTACAGCTGGCGGTGGTGATGTACGTTGGTGGGGCTAGGCCGGTCGTGTCCTACGACAACGCGGCGGTCGCGATCTCTACTCAGATGGGGATTTCAAGGTTTCGTTTTTCAGTGCACAAGTTCCACCCGGAGGACTTCTTGGTCGTGTTCGCGGCGCACGAGTTCAGGAACAGAGCGTTGGCTGTCCTGTCGATTGAGCACCTTGGAGTCAAGTTCTTCGTCAAGCCATGGCTCAGGCAGGCGCAGGCTACTTCCAGGCTGATGCGGGTTCAAGTTGATGTCATGCTCGAGGGCATCCCATCTCATGCGTGGGCTCAGGAGACGGCGGCAGAGCTGCTGGGGAGTGCGTGTTTGATCGAGAGTCTGGCGCCGGAGACGGCCAGTAGGGAAGACTTGTCTCTGTTCAAGCGTAGAGCATGGTGTGTGGATCCTGAGGATGTGCCAGTGTTTCGGAGGCTGTGGGTGCCGGAGCCGCCGGAGGTGGTAGCTGACCCTGCGGATAGGAGAGCATCGTTCCGCCAACTCCTGGAGTACCCTGTGTTCATTCACATTGGAAGGATGAGGGACTTCTCGCCACCGGAGATGTGGAGGCGTGCTTCGGGCTCGGACGGAGGAAGCGGGTAGAGTGGGTTGCCAGACAGCTCCAACAGCTCATTCCAAGGAGGTGAATGGATGATCCAGCCATGGACGCGCGGAGTCCGAGACGATCGTGGTGCCGGCCGGCGGTTCAATGGCGGCGGCGGTGGAATCAACCAGGGCAAATCCTATCGTGCGGCGCTGGAAGGTAGCGTGGGACCCTCGTCTTGGAGGCTTCCACCGATCGGGTCGCTTACGTCGACGGTCAAGACAGTTGTGGTGCCGTAGCCTGGGACCACGGCAGGCCTGGGGGTTTCAAACGAGCCAATCCGGACAAGGGAGAAGCTGCCCACAGAGGTGGAGACAGCTTGTATGTTGGCGCTGGCTCCGCAGACTGGCCTTGCCAGGTAGGAGACGGTTGATGTGGCCCAGGAATTGGCTGGCGCAGGTGCGGACAGGCCTAGGCAGGTGGGTGCCAGGATCAAGGATGAGGAGGGGCAGTGGGTTCTGGCCAACGTGATCATGGCAGAGGATATGATGGAAACAGGAGTGGATCCCAGACCGGTCGTGGTGGGGCCGCTGCTGGCCGACCAGACTGCGACCTCCGATGTGGAAGGGACAGTGGGCCTGATCCAAAGCTGATTCTGGTGGTGCCTTTTGCCGCTGCGGATCCGGTGCGGCTAGATGGACCGGAGGCTTCTAGAGTTGCACCTCGGGGCGGGATGGACGCGGCGCAGGAGATCCCTGCTGCAGATGGCCCGGCGCTGCTTTCGGGAGGTTGGGCCCCAGTCTCGGAGCTGATTGGCGACGTGGACAGAGGGCTGCACCCACCCCCTCCTGCATTGGAGCGCGTTGGGGGACCAGGTTCCTTTGGCAAGTGGGGTTACATGTGACGGGACTACGTGTGAAGGCCATGCAAACTTTGGCACTTTGCATGGTGGAGAGATTGTGGTGCATGAGGAGGTGCGGGACGCGCATAGCACGGAGGACTGCCTATCAGCTAAAGAGAAGGCAGCGCTGGGTAACATAAAATCCTTCTGCATGGGGCTGCTAAAGAAACTAGCCCCTCCGCTACTGAAGGAGATTGAAGGCGTGAAAGGAGTTCGTGCCGGACAGGATCCCTTCACACCAAGACGGAACACACGATCGGTCTGCGTATCAGGCGCGAGGAAGAGCACGTGACAGCGGCCGAGTCGGTCCTCCTTAAAACCTTGGGCATCTCCAGCGATGATCTGGCGGTCTCAGAAGACGCGCTAGGTCAGCTGAGGGCAGTCTTCGACTCACCTGTCCAGGAGAAGCAGCTGCGGGCGATTGCAGCTATCTTCGGGAAGATTATGCCAAGCAATTTGACCGGCGAGATGGAGAGCACGGCGCTCCTGGCAGCTTAGGCTGCGCGCGGGGTACCATGGGGAAGCCACTCTTTTCCCATGTCGCACGCCTCGTTGGAGGTAGTTTGTTGGAATGTGAGGGGGCTCAATAGCCCAACCAAGAAAAAGGCGCTTAGGGAGTTCATGGACACGGTGCATGTCGCAATTGTGTGTATCTTGGAGTCCAAACTAGATAGGGTCGACCAATTTGTTATAATGCAATGCCTAGGGCCTTCTTACGATGGCTTTGCTTACCTTCCGGCATCAGACATGAGAGGTGGCATCATCATTGGCTGGGACTCTTCTAGAGTGACGATCTCTAACACGGTTCTTGACTCTAACTTCGTTACCGGCTATGTCATGCCTATGGAGGGGCATGGGTGGTGGATGTCAGTGGTATATGGGCCACAGGAGGACGATCAGAAGTGCATCTTCCTCGAGGAACTTGCGGACAGGAGAACAACATGCCTGGGCCCTTGGATTGTGATCGAGGACTTCAACATGATTCTGAACGCAGCAGACAAGAGCAACAACAGATTGGATCACAGGATGATGGGTAAATTCAAACGGTTCGTTGATGACAACAGCCTGAAGGAGCTCTTCCTACACGGGCGGATGTTTACGTGGAGCAACGAGCGCGAGGTGCCCACGCTCACAAAAATTGACAGAGCCTTTGTATCAGTGGACTGGGAGCTTGACCACCCCGATTGCCTGCTGCAAGCTCTGTCTACATCGACCTCTGATCACTGGCCTTTGTACCTATCACTGGAAGAACAAATGCAGCCTCGGAAGCGGTTCAGATTCGAGCTTTTCTGGGTCAAGCTAGACGGGTTCTTGGACGCGGTGAAGGAAGCATGGGTATGTGACGAGGGGATCATGGAGCCCTTCCATAGATTGGATGTCTTGCTACGTAACACGGCCAAGTCCCTCACAGCTTGGGGCCAGCGCAAAGTGGGCAACATCAAGCTTCAAATAGCTTGCGCCAATTGGGTCATTCTTCGGCTAGACTGTGCTCAGGAGTTTCGGATGCTCACGGAGGGGTGAGATGGCTGCGAGCTACCCTAAAGCATGTGGTGTTGGGGCTTGCATCTTTGGAAAGAACCATAGCAAGGCAAAGATCGCGCATTAAATGGCTACAAGAAGGGGACGCTAACACTAGGCTATTTCACCTGATCGCAAATGGAAGGAAAGCAAAAAACTTCATCCCGGCTTTACAGATAGATGGAGCAGCGATCACGGATCAGAAAGGGAAAGAGAAGGCCTTCTTTGACGCGTTCTCGGCTATCATGGGGAGAGACATGGCGCGCGAGCACACTGTGGACCTGGAGTTCCTGAACATTGAGGCGCTGGATCTCTCGGATCAGGATTTGATCTTCCAGGAGGAGGAAGTTTGGGAGGTGATCAAGGAAATGCCTTCAGACAGGGCACCGGGGCCGGATGGATTCATTGGGATATTCTTCCAAAAAGCATGGAGTGTGGTGAGGGGCGATGTTATGGCGGCCTTGCACAAGTTTTTTCTGGACAATGGCCGCGGCTTCGGAAGATTGAATCAAGCTCTCATCTCACTCATTCCGAAGGCGCCTGATGCATGTACAGTCAGAGATTTCCGCCCCATCTGCTTGGTACATAGCATACCTAAGCTAGCATCCAAGCTGTTGGCTAACCATTTGTGCCAACGTATGCCGGAGTTGGTTAAGGTGAACCAATATGCGTTCATCAAGGGTCGCAGCATTCACGATAACTTTCTTTTGGTCAGGCAAATGGCGAGACGGCTGCACAAGAGGAAGGCAAAAGGGGTGTTGCTGAAACTGGATATTTCAAAGGCATTCGACTCGCTTTCATGGCCTTTTCTTTTCGAAGTGCTGCAGGCCAAGGGGTTCTCGGATAGGTGGAGGTGCTCGATTGCAACCCTCCTCTCTACTGCCAGCTCGCGGATTGTGGTTAATGGATGTGCTGGAGATAAGTTCCAGCATGCCTGTGGTTTAAGGCAGGGTGAATCCCTCTCACCTTTGCTTTTCGTCATTGCCATGGACATACTCACGTCGATCATCGTCAAGGCTCACGACATGCAGATTTTGGGGAAATTGAATGGATGTGGACCGCTGCAGAGACTATCCCTCTATGCTGACGATGTGGTGCTATTCCTCAAGCCGACGTTCGCAGATCTGTCATTTGTGGTTCAGACGCTGAGGATCTTTGGAGAAGCTTCTGGCCTCAAAGTCAACTTTGCCAAATCATCTGCAGTACTCATAAGGAGCAGCGAGGAAGATGAGGCCTTGGTTCGGAGCATGGTGCCTTGGCAGATCGCCAAGTTTCCATGTAAATACTTGGGTCTGTAGCTCAGTATCAAGCAACTGACTAGATCCGACTGGCAGCCTATTATTGATGCAACATTGAAGATTCTTCCGGGATGGCAGAGAGGACTGGTGACTCGACCTGGCAGGTTGATCCTTGTGAACCAGGTAATGCGGGCGAGACCGATCCACCATATGCTCGTGGCTGAAACACCAAAGTGGGCGCTAAAAAGGTGGACAGTGGATGCCGAGCCTTCTTCTGGGCTGGCTCTGAACAAATTCATGGAGGAAAGTGCGCGGTGGCCTGGCAGAGGGTTTGCAGGCTGAAGCAGATGGGAGGACTGGGAGTAATTGACCTCCACCGTCACGGCATCGCGCTCAGGATGAGGTGGGAGTGGCTCAGGAGATATGATGACACTCGACCATGGCAAGGACTCATGGCGCTCGTGGACAAGGATGTAAGCTCAGCCTTTTCTAGCATGGTTCACTGGCGGGTAGGGGATGGCACTAAGGCACTCTTTTGGAAGGACAGATGGATTAGCGGATCGACGGTGAAGGAGCTGGCACCGTTATTGGTTGCCAAGGTCAAAACACAGGTGATCAACAAGCGACTGGTAAAGGACGGCCTGTACCTTCATAACTGGATGAACGACGTGAGCGGAGAGCTAGATATGGAAGGACTTGCTCAACTTATCAGGCTCTGCGAGGCTACCATGAACTTTGAGCTGCACGTAGGAGAGGAGGACAGAATGATCTGGAGATGGAACCCTGCAGGCACCTACTCTGCGGCTTCTGCATATGCGTTGATATGTGAAGGGGGAATCAGATTCCAGCTTGCGGAAGCAATTTGGAAGAGTGGGGCTCCTCTCTCCTGCAAGCTTTTCATGTGGCTGGCTGTACAATACAGGGTCTGGACGTCGGACAGGCGAGTGCGCCATGGCCTTCAAGACACGATCTCTCCATGCTTTCTATGTAATCAGGAGCAAGACACGGTGGACCACATACTCACACAATGTGTCTATACCAGACAGGTCTGGTTCTAGTGCTTCACCAAGGTAGACATAACGTTAGAGCTGCTGCCAAATGACCAGGACAGGGTGGAAGATTGGTGGGGAGCTTCGAGGAAGAGGATACCCAAGACTCAATGGAAGGATTTTGACTCTTTTGTTATGTTGATTTGTTGGAGTGTATGGAAGCAGAGGAATGGTAGGGTTTTTGGCAGGAACGACGCGTGTAATGAACTACAACTAGTCGGGAACATTCTCAGGGAGCGTCAGCTTCGGGCGCTAGCTAGAGGGAGTGGAGTTTTTCACTTTTGTGAGTAGTCGCCTAGGTGGTGTCTGTGGAGCTGGTAGGCACACTCCGGTGATGCCTGTGGCCTTGTAATATCTTGTAAATTTTTTCTCCCCTTCTATAAAGCTAAGGCACGCCTTTCGCGTGCTCTCGAAAAAAATGATTGGTTTGTTGGAAATATGAGCAATTTACCGAATGATTTTATTAACAGAAATTAGATAAAGCATGACTAAAATAACAGGGATAAAACTAGTCATGTGATCTGACGGAGAGAAGGTAAATAACATCTGCATATATGGGCTGTAACCAAGCTTATCTAGAGCAGACAGTAGGGCAAGTTTCATATATGAAGTATAATCTATCATATCTAGGGCATACACCAGAACAAGGAACTTGGCGGGACCTCAAACAGAAAGGAGAAGAACACATACGGGACAGCAGCAGCAGTAGCACTGGACTTGGGGTCGGTGTCCTTGCCAGCCATGTCGCCAAGGAGGTTGTCGACGTCGAGAAAGAAGTCATCGTCGGGGAAGTAGTCGTCAGAGTCCGGGGCGTCCATGATGAAGAAGTCAGTAGTCGCACTGAGCGCTCGCCAAAAACCTTATCACCCTTCTCCCGTACATGACTCAAAGAGGTGCAGTTTCGGAGGCATACTGCCCCGAATCGTGGTGCATGCCGCGAGCCGGGATGAGTAAGACAGCAATAGCCCAGAGGTTGGAACCGGTGGCGAGAAGAAGAAGCACTTCTGGCGTGTCTCTCTGAGAGGAGCAACCTCCCTTTTATAGGCGCAAGAGAAATAGGCGAGATGCTGCGTCGGGAGCTGAAGGGAACGAGGGAGACGAAACGAACATGTCTGCGAAGAGGTGCGCCGTTCGTATTCAATCTCCACTACAGCAAAACGTTTCAGCTTCCGCGTGGCCTTTCGTATACCCGTCGTGCGTGGCAAAAATTTAGACATCGGCTCGGCTCATTCCCGCGGCGCGGCGCGTCGTGACAAGGCGTGGCGTGGCGAGGCGGGCGGCGGAGGAGGAGCGCGCGTGGATGTCTCTCTTGTTCTCATCCTCTTACATGTGGAGAAAGAGCCTCCCTTATAAAGAGGTCCAACTCACTCTAAACTAGCCATATGGGACTAAACTTTAGTTTCACATCTTGCCTTGCACGAATGGACTGCGTGGGCCTCTAGGATTTATTAGGAATTTCTGAAACTGCTATTGGGCTAGGCCTAAAATAGACAAAATTCTAGCAACCCCCCATCAGATCCCGGAGGCACACAAAATTTGCCTTTGGTTCCAAAACACTGTTTTATATAGCGGTACTGCAGTGGAGACTGTTAAGTTGAACTTCCACCTAGAACTCTATGCTACACTAGTAAGCAACTTGAACAGCGGACTGGGCCTTGAACTGCAAGTTTTCTGCGAATCTAGCTTCACATAAAGCCTTAACCGATACGTGGCTACTGTGGGTCTTTCCCGCGGGTGGAGCTTATGCGTCATACTCCAAGACCTTTCATGAGTTTACTAGAGACTTCTCTCATAGATTGCGACGTCTAACAATCTGACTCATATAGGTGTGTTCTTCAAAAGATGTTCTGCAGGACACCATCTCTGCTTCAATGAGCCACTTAGAACACATTAAGATATACATCAACCTGCCATGTAGATTAGGAGAGTATTGCATCTTCATGGAGTGGTATTGTTAATAGTAAGGATACTCTCCTCTCAGTTAACCAACAGCTTGTCTTCCAAATCTAATTCATGGGATCTCCGATCACATAGATTAGGTTACCACTGTGAACTACTCATACTGTGGGTCTCATACCCATCTCCCTCGATGCATTATCTATCACATTACGTGATAGACCCTTAGTGAAAGGATCTGCCAGATTTTTAGACATTTGGATATAATCGAATGCAATAACTCCGGAGTTTCTCATTTTCCTGACAGACTTTAACCTTCTCTAAACGTGTCTTGATGACTTCATGTTATCCTTTGAGATGATCACTTTCGTTATTACAGTTTGATTGTCGCAGTTCATAAGGATACCCGGTACAGGTTTCTCAACAACCGGAAAGTCATTCAAGAGCCAGGGAAGCCAATCCGATTCGATCGTAGCTGTATCTAGTGGTGTGAGTTCTGCTTTCATTGTTGACCTTGTTTAGATGATCTGCTTGCAAGACTTCCAATAAACAGCGCCACCTCCATGAGTGAATACATATCCGCTCGTGGCCTTTATCTCATCAGCATCTGAGATCCAGTTTGAGTCACTATACCCATCAATCACCTTTGGGTGCCCGGTGTAGTGAATTCCATAATTCGCAGTGCCTTTCAAATAATGCAAAACTCTCTCTAGAGATTTCCAATGCACATCTTCTGGTTTTGAGAAAAACCGACTCAGTTTGCTAACAACAAAATAGATGTCAGGTCTTGTAGCACTGGCTAAGTACATAAGCGAGCCAATAATCTGAGAATATTTCAATTGATCTCTAGCAATTCTTCGATTCTTTCGAAGTAACACACTCGCATCATATGGTGTTGGAGAGGGCTTGCAGTCACTATAGCCAAAGCGACTCAAGATCTTTTCCACATAGTGAGATTGAAGCAATGTAATCCCACCATCATCGTCTCTCAACAACTTGATGTTCAGAATGACATAAGTCACTCCTAAATCCTTCATCTCAAAGCAGCGAGATAGGAAATCCTTGACCTCCTTAATAACATTTAGATTTGTTCCAAAAATCAATATGTCATCAACGTACAAGCAAAGGATAACTCCCTCGCCCCCAACATAGCGATAGTACACACATTTGTCAGCTTCGTTTACAACAAAGCCTGCAGCTGTTAAAGTTCTTTCAAACTTCTCATGCCACTGTTTGGGTGCTTGCTTGAGTCCATACAAAGACTTCAGCAACTTGCACACTTTTCCTTCCTGACCATCTAGTACAAACCCATCTGGTTGTTTCATATAAATTTCCTCGTCCAACTCTCCATTTAGGAAAGCAGTTGAAAGTGCAACTATCCCTGGGTGGTTTTGGTAATTTCTAACAACATATAGCTCATTGAGCTAATGCTACTTGAAGATAAATATTTCAGACAAAGCTCAATGATTGGCATGGCATGGATTAGAAAGTGGACCCCTCAAAATGCTAAGGACAAAAGGATTGACTCAAGCTCAAAGCACAAGACTCTACATTTTTCATTTTAGTAATCCAAGATCACATTGAGTCCATAGGAAAAGCCAATACTATCAAGAGGGGGTGAGGTGCTGCTTAATGAGGTTGTTGGTCAAAATGCTTAGTGATATGCTCCAAAGCCCTCAACTACTTTCTCATATCCACATATGTCCCAAACCAAAAGTCAAACTCGGCCCCACCGAAATTTTCTATCCGGCGCCACCGAATTCTCTTGACATAGCCACTGCCAGAAACCCTAGTCTTTTCGGTCTCACCGATAGGGATCTCGGTCTCACCGAGATGGGATTGTAATCTCTTTGTTTCCCTTCGTAACATTTCGGTCCAACCAAGATGAGCGATCGGTCCCACCAAGATTGCAATGCAAACTCTCTGTTTCCCTTTCGTAACATTTCGGTCCAACCGAGATGAGCGAATCGGTCCCACCGAGTTTGCCTGACCAACTCTCTATTTGTCTATTACCAAAATCGGTCCCACCGAGTTTGTGTAATCGGTCTCACCGAGATTACGTTATGCCCTAACCCTAAAGAAATTGGTCCCACCGAGTTGACATGTCGGTCCCACCGAAAATCCTAACATTCACATTTTTGAACTAAATCGGTCCGACCGAGTTTCATGATTCGGTCATACCGAGTTTGGTAAATTGTGTGTAATAGTTAGATTTTGTGTGGAGGCTATATATATTCCTCCACTCACTCTTCATTCGTGAAGAGAGCCATCAGAACATGCCTACACTTCCAACATACATTTTCTGAGAGAGAACCACCTACACTTGTGTTGAGGTCAAGATATGCCATTCCTACTGTTGGGGAACGTAGTAATTTCAAAATTTTCCTACGCACACGCAAGATCATGGTGATGCATAGCAATGAGAGGGGAGAGTGTTGTCCATGTATCCTCATAGACCGAAAGCGGAAGCGTTAGCACAACGCGGTTGATGTAGTCGTACGTCTTCACGATCCGACCGATCAATTACCGAACGTATGGCACCTCCGAGTTCAGCACACGTTCAGCTCGATGACGTCCCTCGAACTCCAATCCAGCCGAGTGTTGAGGGAGAGTTTGGTTAGCACGACGGCGTGGTGACGATGATGATGTTCTACCGACGCAGGGCTTCGCCTAAGCACCACTACGATATGATCGAGGTGGATTATGGTGGAGGCGGGCACCGCACATGGGTAAGAGATCAAGAGATCAATTGTTCTGTCTTTGGGGTGCCCCCTGCCCCCGTATATAAAGGAGTGGAGGAGGGGGAGGGCCGGCCCTCTCTATGGCGCGCCCTAGGGGAGTCCTACTCCCACCGGGAGTAGGATTCCCCCTTTCCTAGTAGAACTAGGAGCCCTTCCAAGTCGTAGGAGTAGGAGGAAAGGAAAGGGAAGGGAAAAGGAGAAGGAAGGAAGGGGACGCCCCCCTCCCTAGTCCAATTCGGACCAGCCCATGGGGAGGGGTGCGGCCACCCTTTGAGGCCTTTCTCTCCTTTCTCGTATGGCCCATTAAGGCCCAATACGAATTCCCGTAACTCCCCGGTACTCCCGAAAATACCCGAATCACTCGGAATCTTTCCGATGTCCGAATATAGTCGTCCAATATATCAATCTTTACGTCTCGATCATTTCGAGACTCCTCGTCATGTCTCCGATCTCATCTGGGACTCCAAACTCCTTCGGTACATCAAAACACATAAACTCATAATATAACCGTCATCAAACTTTAAGCGTGTGGACCCTACGGGTTCGAGAACTATGTAGACATGACCGAGACACGTCTCTGGTCAATAACGAATAGCGGAACCTGGATGCTCATATTGGCTCCTACATATTCTACGAAGATCTTTATCGGTCAAACCGCATAACAACATACGTTGTTCCCTTTGTCATCAGTATGTTACTTGCCCGAGATTCGATCGTCGGTATCTCAATACCAAGTTCAATCTCGTTACCGGAAAGTCTCTTTACTCGTTTCGTAACACATCATCCCGCAACTAACTCATTAGTTGCAATGCTTGCAAGGCTTATAGTGATGTGCATTACCGAGTGGGCCCAGAGATACCTCTCCGACAATTGAAGTGACAAATCCTAATCTCGAAATACGCCAACCCAACAAGTACCTCCGGAGACACCTGTAGAGCACCTTTATAATCACCCAGTTACATTGTGACATTTGGTAGCACACAAAGTGTTCCTCCGGTAAACGGGAGTTGCATAATCTCATAGTCATAGGGACATGTATAAGTCATGAAAAAAGCAATAGCAACAAACTAAATGATCAAGTGCTATGCTAATGGAATGGGTCAAGTCAATCACATCATTCTCCTAATGATGTGATCCCGTTAATCAAATGACAACTCATGTCTATGGTTAGGAAACATAACCATCTTTGATCAACGAGCTAGTCAAGTAGAGGCATACCAGTGACACTCTGTTTGTCTATGTATTCACACATGTATTATGTTTCCGGTTAATACAATTCTAGCATGAATAATAAACATTTATCATGATATAAGGAAAATAACTTTATTATTGCCTTTAGGGCATATTTCCTTCAGTATCCCACTTGCACTAGAGTCAATAATCTAGTTCACATCACCGTGTGATTTAATACCAATAGTTCACATCACCATGTGATTAACACTCATAGTTCACATCGACATGTGACCAACACCCAAAGGGTTTACTAGAGTCACTAATCTAGTTCACATCGCTATGTGATTAACACCCAAAGAGTACTAAGGCGTGATCATGTTTTGCTTGTGAGAGAAGTTTAGTCAACGTGTCTGCCACATTCAGATTCGTAAGTATTTTGCAAATTTCTATGTCAACAATGCTCTGCACGGAGCTACTCTAGCTAATTGCTCCCTTCGGTGTCAAAACCGGCGGATCTCGGGTAGGGGGTCCCGAACTGTGCGTCTAGGCCGGATGGTAACAGGAGGCAAGGGACACGAAGTTTTACCCAGGTTCGGGCCCTCTCGATGGAGGTAAAACCCTACGTCCTGCTTGATTAATATTGATGATATGGGTAGTACAAGAGTAGATCTACCACGAGATCGGAGAGGCTAAACCCTAGAAGCTAGCCTATGGTATGATTGTTGATGTGTATGTCGTCCTACGGACTAAAACCCCCCGATTTATATAGACACCGGAGAGGGTTAGGGTTACATAGAGTCGGTTACAATGGTAGGAGATCTGAACATCCGTATCGCCAAGCTTGCCTTCCACGTCAAGGAAAGTCCCTTCTAGACACGGGACGGAGTCTTAAATCTTGTATCTTCATAGTCCAGGAGTCCGGCTGAAGGTATAGTTCGGCTATCCGAACACCCCCTAATCCAGGACTCCCTCAGTAGCCCCCGAATCAGGCTTCAATGATGATGAGTCCGGCGCGAAGATTGTCTTCGGCATTGCAAGGCGGGTTCTCCTCCAAATTCCGTGTACCTGTTTGAATAAAGTCCGGTTTCTTGTAGATGTTGCGCTCCTTGGCTTCTACGCCCAATAATGGCCGTTTCCCACGTGTCAAACGAATATGAAAAGTCTGAGTGTTTTTACGTTCACACTCCTAGCCGCGTAAATGAGCTGCCCTATTTAAGGGGACGAGGATTTAGATCCAATCCACACCTTCTCCCCTCCATGAGTGTGCATCAGAGCGCATCCGACAAAGGTCCATTCCACCATGGCCAGCCGCCGCAACTCCTCCACTCGCCCTTCCAGCCCTAAGCCTGGATATTGGGAGAGATGTTCTACTCCGCATAGCGAGCTAGTGACGCTCCAGACCAAGGGATTTCTCCCCCCGGCCTATATGGTCCCGGTTCGAGCCGGTCTTGCCGTCTACAACGGCGGAGAGCAAGCAGAGAATGCCCCTAATCCATCCAAAGGAGAGCGGGTGTGCCTTGTCCCTTACTTAATAAGGGGGCTCGGATTTCCCATCCACCCATTTCTCCGGGGGCTGCTGGAGTTCTACGGCCTCCAGCTGCATCATCTCACGCCTGCCTCAGTATTGCATATCGCGGGCTTTGTAGCCCTCTGCGAGCTGTTCTTGGGTATTGAAGCTCATTTTGGACTGTGGAAGGAGCTATTTTGCCTCGTGCCCCGTTCCAAGAAAGGGTCAATGTATCAAGTGGGCGGAGCCGAAGTATGGCGCATCGCCGGGACCGGATATCTGTCTGGAACCCCAAAGAAGGCGTCTGAAGATTGGCCCTCGGAATGGTTCTATATAGAAGATGTCCCGCTGCCGGATCGGATCGGCCTCCCAGAATTCGATAGTGCTCCCTTAAAGAAGCGCCTAAGCTGGCGTCGACGGAGCCCTCAAAGGGAAAGTGACAGGGATATCGTTTACCTGATGGGCCGAATAAGATTGTTCGCCCATTCCAGACTAACCATGATCGGAGTTATGGCCGAATGCATCATGCGGGGGGTGCAGCCGCTTCAGTATAGAAGCCACCCCATGTGGGATTTCAACGGGGAGGACGACGCCACCCGCTACGGCCGTAAAGGGCCAGATTTAGTTGCCGCTCTATTAAAGATCTTGTCCACTTTGTACAAGAGAGAAGAGGAGGAATTTCTCCGCGTCAGCCCACAGGGTGGATTCTCTATGCACAATCCCCCAAGCTGGATAAGTGGTCGCATTTACTTGCTCATCCTTTTAGTGTTCCCATTGTTAAATACTTAGTCTGATGACTTCAACGCAGGAACTGTGCCGGGCTGTTAAGGAAATAAGCAGCCCGCCTCCACAACCCGAGGACCCAGGACGGTCTCTCGACCCGGCCTCTCAAGAGGATCCAGACATATCTGTGGAGCTGATTGATGGAGTGTTCCATAAATTGAGCGAAGACAACGCCTTGGTGGCAATTACGGCCGATTACCCAGGGCTAATCCCGATGCCCCAGGTACCTGAGATCGAAGTCCCAGTACCTCGGATAGGGGTCCATCCATGCGTGTTCAATTTCCTAATTGCAACCGAACTTTGCAGGGGAGGTTTTTGAGGCGGAAGGCTGAACTTGCGGCGACAAGCCAACGAGGAGCCGCAGGGCCCCGTGGGCAGAAAAGGGGTGCAGTCCGGACCGAGGCATCAGCGCAAAGGTATGGCGCGCCCCTCTATCCCAGTTGTTATACCTTCGAGGCACATTTGACACTCGTTCTCTCTTCAGGATAAAGATACCTCGCCGGACTATATCTGGAGAGGTTGCCAATCGCGCCTCCACCAGCCAGGCTCCAAAGCCTGGTCCGGGGGCGGAGGCGAACGCAAGGCGCATGCCGGACGTTCCTCCGACCGAGGATGCGGACGGGTTGTCTGCCACCAACCTTGAGGTGGAAAGTGCCATGAACCACAGGCGTCGCCGGACAATTCTTCGCGACGCTTGCTTCTCCCAAGAGGCGTTAGATGCCTTCAATTCGGGAGATGCGCACCTCCATGCCGCTCAAAATGATCTAGCTAGAGCCACGGAGCAATATGTAAAAGACATACGGGTAAGAAAATTTTGGTAAATATATATGTAGCAGTAGCCCCCGAGACTTGAAGCAGTTAGAATAACTGATTTAAGGATCATTTGATATGCAGGTTCTTACAGAAAAGAATTCCCTACTGTCCCAGGAGCTGGAAGAGTGCAAAGCCCAACTGGAGGCTGCACTAGCCGCGGCAGGGGAGCCTAAGGAGACCCCCTCTGGTAATATACATTTTGAAAGATAAGTATGTTGCGAAGCACGGCTTTGGTGTGAATCTGACGAATAAAATTGCAGATGGCGCTAGATTGAATCCGGAAAGGCAACACCTCCTACGCCAACTAAAGGCTGGTGAGAGGGTGCTATTGAAGGTGATGGGGGAGAAGAACGTTCTCCAAGATGCCAACACCCGGCTGGGCGTCAAGTTGAAAGATGTTCGTGCCCAACTGTCAGACTCCGTGAAGGAGAATCAGCGGCTTCGGCGCGGCATATTTAGTAAGTGCTTGAACGAATTTTTTGAAAGAAAGTTCGGCGGGGAAGTCGATTAACAGAGCAATGTCCGTAGGTGTGTTAACAGGCCGTCCTACAGAGGAGATGCCCGGTTCTACGGGTGACCTTCTTCCCGAGCTCTCGCAACTGCTCGATCGAGTTCGGCAGGCGATGCGAGGCGTCGTCCAGGCCCTGTGGCCATCCGTCTCCATGCCCGAAGGTCTTGGAGAGCTTGAGGAGAAGCTAAGGGGAGCACGGCGGCGCTTCCAGTTGTGGAAGATATCAGCCTGCCATCAAGGCGCTAGGGAGGCCTGGGCCATGGTGAAGACGCGGTACTCAAAGGCTGACCTGAACCACATGGCCGAGGTTGGTCCTATGGGGCCCGATGGGAATGAGATCCCTATAAGCTTAGTGTACGGCCAAGTAGAGTTGGCCGCAAAGTATTCCCAGCAGGACTGTAAATTAGACAGCCTGTTAGATGGTATTGAAGAGGAATACAATCAGTCAAAATGACTATGTAATTGAATTGACATTTATAATGCCTTCTAGCCGGATTGTAGATCATTTGTCATGGCCGACCTTTTCGCTTCAACCTCGGGACCTGACGGTCCGGAGTGTGTCCAAATTCCCATGCGGTTATATAGGAACCGGGGAATGCATGGAGACCAGGCGTAGGGGTCATTAGTGCGTGAACAGACAAGTGCCCGACTAGTTATGTTATATTACATGGTTAGTAAGAAACATCTGTTGGGGAACGTAGCAGAAATTCAAAAAATTTCCTACGTGTCACCAAGATCTATCTATGGAGAAACTAGCAACGAGGGGAAGGAGAGTGCATCTACATACCCTTGTAGATCGCTAAGCGGAAGCGTTCAAGTGAACGGGGTTGATGGAGTCGTACTCGTCGTGATCCAAATCACCGATGACCAAGTGCCGAACGCACGGCACCTCCGCGTTCAACACATGTACAGCCCGGTGACGTCTCCCATGCCTTGATCCAGCAAGGAGAGAGGGAGAGGTTGAGGAAGACTCCATCCAGCAGCAACACAACGGCGTGGTGGTGATGGAGGAGCGTGGCAACCCTGCAGGGCTTCGCCAAGCACCACGGGAGAGGAGGAGAAAGAGAGGGAGGGCTGCACCAGCAGGGAGATATCAAATCATGTGTTATGGGCAGCCCTAGGCCTCACTATATATAGGGGAGAGGGAGGAGGGTGCGCCCCCTCTAGGGTTCCCACCCCTAGGGGGGCGGCAGCCCTATATGGGAAAGGGGAGGCGGCCAAGGGGAGGAATCCCTCCTCCCCAAGGCACCTAGGAGGTGCCTTCCCCTCCTAGGACTCTTCCTTTTAGGGTTTCCCCACCCTAGGCGCATGGGCCCTAGGGGGAAGTGGCGCCCTAGCCCACTTTGGGCTGGATCCCTTCCCACTTCAGCCCATGGGGCCCTCCGGGATAGGTGGCCCCACCCGGTGGACCCCCGGGACCCTTCCGGTGGTCCCGGTACAATACCGATGACCCCGAAACTTGTCCCAATGGCCGAAATAGGACTTCCTATATATAAATCTTTACCTCCGGACCATTCCGGAACTCCTCGTGACGTCCGGGATCTCATCCGGGACTCCGAACAACATTCGGTAACCACATACAAACTTCCTTTATAACCCTAGCGTCATCGAACCTTAAGTGTGTAGACCCTACGGGTTCGGGAGACATGCAGGCATGACCGAGACGTTCTCCGGTCAATAACCAACAGCGGGATCTGGATACCCATGTTGGCTAACACATGTTCCACGATGATCTCATCGGATGAACCACGATGTCAAGGACTTAATCAATCCCGTATACAATTCCCTTTGTCTAGCGGTATTGTACTTGCCCGAGATTCGATCGTCGGTATCCCGATACCTTGTTCAATCTCGTTACCGGCAAGTCTCTTTACTCGTTCCATAACACATCATCCCGTGATCAACTCCTTGATCACATTGTGCACATTATGATGATGTCCTACCGAGTGGGTCCAGAGACACCTCTCCGTCACACGGAGAGACAAATCCCAGTCTCGATTCGTGCCAACCCAACAGACACTTTCGGAGATACCCGTAGTGTACCTTTATAGCCACGCAGTTACGTTGTGACGTTTGGCACACCCAAAGCACTCCTACGGTATCCGGGAGTTACACAATCTCATGGTCTAAGGAAATGATACTTGACATTAGAAAAGCTTTAGCATACGAACTACACGATCTAGTGCTATGCTTAGGATTGGATCTTGTCCATCACATCATTCTCCTAATGATGTGATCCCATTATCAACGACATCCAATGTCCATGGTCAGGAAACCGTAACCATCTATTGATCAACGAGCTAGTCAACTAGAGGCTTACTAGGGACATGGTGTTGTCTATGTATCCACACATGTATCTGAGTTTCCTATCAATACAATTCTAGCATAGATAATAAACGATTATCATGAACAAGGAAATATAATAATAACTAATTTATTATTGCCTCTAGGGCATATTTCCAACAGTCTCCCACTTGCACTAGAGTCAATAATCTAGTTCACATCGATATGTGATTAACACTCAAGGTCACATCCCCATGTGACTAACACCCAAAGAGTTTACTAGAGTCAATAATCTAGTTCACTTTACCATGTGATTAACACTCGATGAGTTCTGGGTTTGAACATGTTATGCTTGTGAGAGATGTTATAGTCAACGGGTCTGAATCTTTCAGATCCGTATGTACTTCGCAAATCTCTATGTCATCTTGTAGATGCAGCTACTACGCTATATTTGGAGCCATTTCAAATAACTGTTCTACTTGGAGCTATTCTAAATTGTTGCTCCATTATACGTATCCGGTATCTCTACTCAGAGCTATCCGGATAGGTGTTAAGCTTGCATCGATGTAACTCTTTACGTCGAACTCTTTATCACCTCCATAACTGAGAAAATTCCTTAGTCCACTAGTTACTAAGGATAACTTTGACCGCTGTACTGTGATCCATTCTTGGATCACTCTTTTACCCCTTGACTGACTCATGGCAAGGCACACTTCAGGTGCGGTACACAACATAGCATACTGTAGAGCCTACGTCTAAAGCATAGGGGATGACCTTCGTCCTTCCTCTTTCTTCTGCCGTGGTCGAGCTTTAAGTCTTAACTTCATACCTTACAACTCAGGCAAGAACTCCTTCTTTGACTGATCCATCTTGAACACCTTCAAGATCATGTCAAGGCATGTGCTCATTTGAAAGTACCATTAAGCATTTTGATCTATCCTTATAGATCTTGATGCTCAATGTTCAAGTAGCTTAATCCAGGCTTTCCATTGAAAAACACTTTCCAAATAACCATATATGCTTTCCAAAAATTCTACATCATTTCTGATCCATAATATGTCAACAACATATACTCATCAGAAATTCTATAGTGCTCCCACTCACTTCTTTGGAAATACAAGTTTCTCATAAACTTTGTACAAACCCAAAATCTTTGATCATCTCATCAAAGCATACATTCCAACTCCGAGATGCTTACTCCAGTCCTTAGAAGGATTGCTGGAGCTTTGCATACTTATTAGCATCTTTCAGGATTGACAAAACCTTCCGGTTTGTATCACATACAACCTTTCCTCAAAAAAAAACATTGAGGAAACAATGTTTTGACATCCTATCTGCAAGATTTCATAAATAATGTAGTAATCGCTAATATAATTCCAACAGACTCTTAGCATCGCTACGAGTGAGAAAGTCTCATCGTAGTCAACTCCTTGAACTTGTCGGAAAACATCTTTAACGACAAGTCGAGCCTTCTAAATGGTGATACTTACCATCATTGTCCGTCTTCCTTTTAAAATCCATATGTACCTAATAGCCTTACGACCATCAAGTAGTTCTTCCAAAGTCTACACTTTGTTTTCATACATGGATTCTATCTCGGATTTTATGGCCTCGAGCCATTTATCGGAATCCGGGCCCACCATCGCTTCTCCATAGCTCGTAGGTTCATTGTTGTCTAGCAACATGACTTCCAAGACAGGATTACGTACCACTCTGAAGTAGTACGCATCCTTGTCATCCCACGAGGTTTGTTAGTGACTTGATCTGAAGTTTCATGATCACTATCATAAGCTTCCACTTCAATTGGTGTAGGTGCCACAGGAACAACTCCCTGTGCCCTGTCACACACTAGTTGAAGAGACGGTTCAATAACCTCATCAAGTCTCCACCATCCTCCCACTCAATTCTTTTCGAGAGAAACTTTTCCTCGAGAAAGGACTCGATTCTAGAAACAATCCCTTATTGCTTTCGAATCTGAGACAGGAGGTATACCCAACTGTTTTGGGTGTCCTATGAAGATGCATTTATCCGCTTTGGGTTCGAGCTTATCGGCCTGAAACTTTTTCACATAAGCGTCGCAGCCCCAAACTTTTAGAAATGACAGCTTAGGTTTCTCTAAACCATAGTTCATACGGTGTCATCTCATTGGAATTACATGGTGCCCTATTTAAAGTGAATGTGGTTGTCTCTAATGCCTAACCCATAAACTATCGTGGTAATTCGATAAGAGACATCATGGTATGCATCATATCCAATAGGGTGCAGTTATGATGTTCGGACACACCATCACACTATGGTGTTCCAGGCTGTATTAGTTGTGAAACAATTTCCACAATGTCTTAATTCTGTGCCAAACTCGTAATTCAGATATTCATCTCTATGATCATATCATAGACATTTTATCCTCTTGTCACGACGATCTTTCAACTTCACCCTGAAATTACTTGAACCTTTCAATAATTCAGACTCGTGATTCATCAAGTAAATATACTCAACATCTACTCAAATCATCTGTGAAGTAAGAACATAACGATATCCACTACATGCCTCAGCACTCATTGGACTGCACACATCAAAATGTATTACTTCCAACAAGTTGCTTTCTAGTTCCATTTTACTGAAAACGAGGCTTTCAGTCATCTTGCCCATGTGGTATGATTTGCATGTCTCAAGTGATTCAAAATCAAGTGAGTCCAAACGGTCCATTTGCATGGAGTTTCTTCATGCATATACACCAATAGACATGGTTCGCATGTCTCAAACTTTTCAAAAACGAGTGAGCCCAAAGATCCATCAACATGGAGCTTCTTCATGCGTTTTATACCGATATGACTTAAGTGGCAGTGCCACAAGTAGGTGGTACTATCATTATTTTCCTATATCTTTTGGCATGAACATGTGTATCACTACAATCGAGATTCAATAAACCATTCATTTTAGGCGTAAGACCATTGAAGGTATTATTCAAATAAACAGAGTAACCATTATTCTCCTTAAATGAATAACCGTATCATGATAGACATAATCCAATCATGTCTATGCTCAACGCAAACACCAAATAACAATTATTTAGGTTTTAATACCAATCTCGATGGTAGAGGGAGCGTGCGATGCTTGATCATATCAACCTTGGAAACACTTCCAACATATATCGTCAGCTCACCTTTAGCTAGTCTCCGTTTATTCCGTAGCTTTTATTTCGAGTTACTAACACTTAGCAACCGAATCGGTATCTAATACCCTGGTGCTACTAGGAGTACTAGTAACGTACACATTAAGATAATGTATATCCAATATACTTCTATCGACAGTCTTCTCATCTACCAAGTATCTAGGGTAATTCTGCTCTAGTGGCTGTTCCCCTTTATTACAGAAGCACTTAGTCTCGGGTTTGGGTTCAACCTTGGGTTTCTTCACCAGAGCAGCAGCTGAATTGCCGTTTCATGAAGTATCCCTTCTTGCCCTTGCCCTTCTTGAAACTAGTGGTTTCACCAACCATCAACAATTGATGCTCCTTCTTGATTTCTACTTTGGTGTCAAACATCGCGAATATCTCAAGGATCATCATATATGTCCCTGATATATTATAGTTCATCACGAAGCTCTAGCAGCTTGGTGGCAATGACTTTGGAGAAACATCACTGTCTCATCTGGAAGATCAACTCCCACTCGATTCAAATGATTGTTGTACTCAGACAATCTGAGCACAAGCTCAACAATTGAGCTTTTCTCCCTTAGTTTGCAGGCTAAGAAAATCGTCGGAGGTCTTATACCTATTGACGTGGGCACGAGCCTGAAATCCCAATTTCAGCCCTCGAAACATCTCATATGTTTCGTGACGTTTCAAAAACGTCTTTGGTGCCTAAATTCTAAACCATTTAGCTGAACTATCACGTAGTTATCAAAACGTGTATGTCAGATGTTCGCAACATCCACAGACGATGTTCGAGGTTCAGCACACTGAGCGGTGCATTAAGGACATAAGCCTTCTATGAAGCAATGAGGACAATCCTCGGTTTACGGACCTAGTCCGCATAATTGCTACTATCAACTTTCAACTAAATTTTCTCTAGGAACATATCTAAACATTAGAACTAAAGCGCGAGCTACGACATAATTTGCAAAGACCTTTTGACTATGTTCAGGATAATTAAGTTCATCTTATGAACTCCCACTCAGATAGACATCCCTCTAGTCGTCTAAGTGATTACATGATCCGAGTAAACTAGGCCGTGTCCGATCATGACGTGAGACGGACTAGTCAACATCGGTGAACATCTTCATGTTGATCGTATCTACCATACGACTCATGCTCGACCTTTCGGTCTTCTGTGTTCCGAGGCCATGTCTATACACATGCTAGGCTCGTCAAGTCAACCTAAGTGTTTGCATGTGTAAATCTGTCTTACACCCGTTGTATGTGAACATTTGGATCAAACACCCGATCATCACGTGGTGCATTGAAACAACAAACTGTCGCAACGGTGCACAGTTAGGGGGAACACTTTCTTGAAATTTTAATGAGGGATCATCTTATTTACTACCGTCGTTCTAAGCAAATAAGATGTATAAACATGATAAACATCACATGCAATCAAATAGTGACATGATATGGCCAATATCATATTGCTCCTTTTGATCTCCATCTTCGGGGCTCCATGATCATCATCGTCACCGGCATGACACCATGATCTCCATCATCATGATCTCCATCATCGTGTCTTCATGAAGTTGTCTCACCAACTATTACTTCTACTACTACAACTAACGGTTAGCAATAAAGTAAAGTAATTACATGACGTTTATGTTGACACGCAGGTCATAAATAAATTAAGACAACTCCTATGGCTCCTGCCGATTGTCATACTCATCGACATGCAAGTCGTGATTCCTATTACAAGAACATGATCAATCTCATACATCACATATATCATTCATCACATCCTTTTGGCCATATCACATCACATAGCATACCTTGCAAAAACAAGTTAGACGTCCTCTAATTGTTGTTTGCATGTTTTACGTGGCTGCTATGGGTTTCTAGCAAGAACGTTTCTTACCTACGCAAAGACCACAACGTGATATGCCAATTGCTATTTACCCTTCATAAGGACCCTGTTCATCGAATCCGATCCGACTAAAGTGGGAGAGACAGGCACCCGCTAGCCACCTTATGCAACTAGTGCATGTCAGTCGGTGGAACCAGTCTCACGTAAGAGTACGTGTAAGGTCGGTCCGGGCCGCTTCATCCCACGATGCCGCCGAATCAAGATTGGACTAGTAACGGTAAGCATGAAAAAATCAACGCCCACAACTACTTTGTGTTCTACTCGTGCATAGAAACTACGCATAGACCTAGCTCATGATGCCACTGTTGGGGAACATAGCAGAAATTCAAAAAATTTCCTACGTGTCACCAAGATCTATCTATGGAGAAACTAGCAATGAGGGGAAGGAGAGTGCATCTACATACCCTTGTAGATCGCTAAGCGGAAGCGTTCAAGTGAACGGGGTTGATGGAGTCATACTCGTCGTGATCCAAATCACCGATGACCAAGTGCCGAACGCACGGCACCTCCGCGTTCAACACACGTACAGCCCGGTGACGTCTCCCATGACTTGATCCAGCAAGGAGAGAGGGAGAGGTTGAGGAAGACTCCATCCAGCAGCAGCACAACGGCATGGTGGTGATGGAGGAGCGTGGCAACCCTGCAGGGCTTCGCCAAGCACCACGGGAGAGGAGGAGAAAGAGAGGGAGGGCTGCACCAGCAGCGAGAGATCAAATCATGTGTTATGGGCAGCCCTAGGCCTCACTATATATAGGGGAGAGGGAGGAGGGTGCGCCCCCTCTAGGGTTCCCACCCCTAGGGGGGCGGCAGCCCTAGATGGGAAAGGGGAGGCGGCCAAGGGGAGGAATCCCTCCTCCCCAAGGCACCTAGGAGGTGCCTTCCCCTCCTAGGACTCTTCCTTTTAGGGTTTCCCCACCCTAGGCGCATGGGCCCTAGGGGGAAGTGGCGCCCCAGCCCACTTTGGGCTGGATCCCTTCCCACTTCAGCCCATGGGGCCCTCCGGGATAGGTGGCCCCACCCGGTGGACCCCCGGGACCCTTCCGGTGGTCCCGGTACAATACCGATGACCCCGAAACTTGTCCCGATGGCCGAAATAGGACTTCCTATATATAAATCTTTACCTCCGGACCATTCCGGAACTCCTCGTGACATCCGGGATCTCATCCGGGACTCCGAACAACATTTGGTAACCACATACAAACTTTCCTTTATAACCCTAGCGTCATCGAACCTTAAGTGTGTAGACCCTACGGGTTCGGGAGACATGCAGACATGACCGAGACGTTCTCCGGTCAATAACCAACAGCAGGATCTGGATACCCATGTTGGCTCCCACATGTTCCACGATGATCTCATCGGATGAACCACAATGTCAAGGACTTAATCAATCCCGTATACAATTCCCTTTGTCTAGCGGTATTGTACTTGCCCGAGATTCGATCGTCGGTATCCCGATACCTTGTTCAATCTCGTTACCGGCAAGTTTCTTTACTCGTTCCGTAACACATCATCCCGTGATCAACTCCTTGATCACATTGTGCACATTATGATGATGTCCTACCGAGTGGGCCCAGAGACACCTCTCCGTCACACGGAGTGACAAATCCCAGTCTCGATTCGTGCCAACCCAACAGACACTTTCGGAGATACCCGTAGTGTACCTTTATAGCCACCCAGTTATGTTGTGATGTTTGGCACACCCAAAGCACTCCTACGGTATCCGGGAGTTACACAATCTCATGGTCTAAGGAAATGATACTTGACATTAGAAAAGCTTTAGCATACGAACTACACGATCTAGTGCTATGCTTAGGATTGGGTCTTGTCCATCACATCATTCTCCTAATGATGTGATCCCGTTATCAACGACATCCAATGTCCATGGTCAGGAAACCGTAACCATCTATTGATCAACGAGCTAGTCAACTAGAGGCTTACTAGGGACATGGTGTTGTCTATGTATCCACACATGTATCTGAGTTTCCTATCAATACAATTCTAGCATGGATAATAAACAATTATCATGAACAAGGAAATATAATAATAACTAATTTATTATTGCCTTAGGGCATATTTCCAACAACATCTTCCAGGGAGAATAGTTCCGTTAGGGGTTCCTTTCCCTGGGGGGCATGCCCTAAATTGCATGTCCATGCTACGAAAAGAAACACAGGAAAAACGCTTGGGGGCACATAGATAAAGAAAAAGATCATCTTTAGTTCACCGACCGAATATTCTCTTAAGAACGCTAGCTTTTGGCTTCACCCAGTCTAAGGTACACGTCCGGCAGATCCGGTAGTAACAATCGCAGAGGTGCTCCCTTTACCACCTAGCCGAATAATCGGGAACATAAGGGTAAGCACAGGAGCCAGGCAACCCAGCTTGGCCAAAACTTAAGTCATATCGATGTATATAATGGTGAATAAAAGGTACATGCGGAAGTTTGACACATGTGTTAGGCATGAAGCCCGTATAAATAAGCTTCTGTTTAAAGAAGCCCCCAGGTTTACTGAACGCGGATAGCGCGTCAATTTATGAGCCTTTAAAGGTTATAAGAGAGAGAAAGAGGGAGAAGGAGAGAAATGTAAGACAGACAGTATATAAAAAATGGACAGAGTAAGGAGACGAACACAGGATCCGGCGCTAGGCATAGAATCTTCAGAGACGGGCTGCGTTCCATGGGTTCGGCTCGAGTCAGTTATCCGATGTGTTTCGCAGGCGGTATGCTCCACCAGTTAGGACTTGGTCAATTATGAAGGGACCTTCCCACTTGGGCTTGAGTTTGTCCTTTTTCTTGTTCGGCAAGCGTAGAACTAATTCGCCAATGTTGTAATTTTTGGCCCGTACTTCTCTGCTTTGGTATCTTCGAGCTTGTTGTTGATAGAATGCGGAACGAGCTTTCACCACGTCACGCTCCTCCTCTAATGCGTCCAGACTGTCCTGCCGATCGAGCTCGGCTTCTCTTCCCTCGTACATGCGCACTCGAGGTGAGTCATGAATTATGTCGCAAGGCAAAACTGCCTCTGCGCCGTACACCATGAAGAATGGTGTGTATCCGGTGGTGCGATTCGGCATGGTCCGCAGCCCCCAGTACGGAGTCGAGCTCCTCTACCCAGTGCGTGTTAGATTCCTTGAGGGACCGCACTAGTCTGGGTTTGATGCCGCTCATGATAAGACCATTTGCATGTTCGACCTGGCCGTTAGTTTGTGGGTGATAGACGGAAGCATAATCGAGCTTTATGCCCATGTTTTTGCACCAGAGTTTTACCTCGTCGGCCGTAAAGTTCGTGCCATTATCAGTGATGATGCTGTGGGGGACGCCGTAATGGTGTACAACCCCGGATATGAAGTCTATCACAGGTCCGGATTCGGCCGTCTTAACAGGCTTGGCTTCTATCCATTTGGTGAACTTATCCACCATGACTAGTAAGTATTTGTGCTTGTGGGTTCCGTCTTTAAGGGGTCCGACTATATCAAGCCCCCAGACCGTGAAGGGCCAAGTGATGGGGATAGTTTGGAGGGTGGTGGGTGGCATATGGCTTTGGTTTGCAAAGATCTAGCAACCGGTGCATCGTTAGACTAAGTCCTGAGCGTCTGCCCGGGCCGTTGGCCAATAAAAGCCTGTATGGAAGGCCTTGCTTACCAGGGACCGGGCTGCAGCGTGATGACCGCCGAGTCCGGCATGGATTTCAGCCAGGAGATTCCGCCCCTCCTCTTCGAAGATGCACCTTTGAAGGACTCCGATAGTGCTTTTCTTATAAAGCTCTCCCTCGTGGACTCTGTAGGCTTTGGATCGTCGCACTATGCAGCGTGCCTCATTTTGGTCCTCGGGGAGTTCCTGCCTAGTAAGGTAGGCGAGGACTAGTTCTGTCCACGGGGTGATGACGGCCATTATTACCTGGGCTGAAGGTGTTACTTCAATGGCAGAGCCTCCGATTGTGTCAGAATGTTCGGTGTCGGGCAGTGCGGTTGGGTCCGGGCTGTTATTGTTCGGCTCCCCTTCCCATGCCACGGATGGCTTGAAAAGCCTTTCCAAGAAGATGTTGGGGGGGGGGCTACATCGCATTTTGCACCGATGCGTGCCAGGACATCTGCCGCCTGATTATTTTCCCGGGCTATATGGTGAAATTCAAGCCCCTCGAACCGAGCTGACATTTTTAGGACGACGTTGCGGTAAGCTGCCATTTTCGGATCCTTGGCATCGAAGTCTCCATTTATTTGGGAGATTGTGAGGTTCGAGTCCCCGCGCACCTCTAGGCGTTGGATGCCCATGGATACTGCCATCCGGAGACCATGTAGAAGGGCCTCATATTCGGCTGCATTGTTGTAGTCCGTGTACAGAATCTGTAGTACGTATTGAACTGTGTCTCCTGTGGGGGACGTCAAAATGACACCAGCCCCCAGTCCAGCCAACATTTTGGAGCCATCGAAATGCATGATCCAATTTGAATATGTGTCGTACTCTTTAGGGAGTTCGGCCTCCGTCCATTCTACGACGAAGTCGGCCAAAACTTGTGACTTGATGGCTCATCGTGGCTTATAAGTTATGTCGAACGGGAGGAGCTCGATGGCCCATTTCGCAATCCGGCCCGTTGCGTCACGGTTGTTTATAATGTCGTTAAGTGGTACTTCCGAGGCTACTGTTATTGAACACTCTTGAAAGTAGTGTCGTAGCTTCTGGGATGCCATGAATACCACGTACGCAATCTTTTGATAATGCGGGTACCGTGATTTGCAGGGAGTGAGGATAGTGGAGACATAATAGACCGGCCTTTGAAGGGGGAATTTGTGTCCGCCCGCTTCTCGTTCGACGACGAGCACTGCGCTTACAACCTGATGTGTTGTTGCGATGTACAATAGCATTGGTTCCGGCTGTGGCTGCATCCGTCCATTTGAAGTGTTTGGTGCGCCGAAGGAGGCGGTAAAGGGGAATGGCCTTTTCTCCCAAGCGGGAGATAAAGCGGCTTAGAGCCGCCACACACCCGATTAACTTTTGTATTTGTTTGAGGTCCTTTGGGATATCCAGTTGCGACAGAGCTCGGATCTTGGCTGGATTTGCATCAATTCCTCTACTGGATACAATGAAGCCCAAGAGCTTTCCGGCTGGAACGCCGAAGACGCATTTTTCCGGGTTGAGCTTGATGTCGTATGTTTGGAGATTATGAAATGTGAGCCTCAAGTCGTCTACTAGAGATTTAATATGTCTTGTTTTGACGACCACATCATCTACGTATGCCTCCACTGTTTTACCGATTTGGCTTGCCAGACATGTCTGAATCATGCGCTGATATGTTGCGCCGGCGTTTTTGAGCCCGAAGGGCATCGTGTTGAAGTAGAATGGCCCGTATGGTGTGATAAATGCCGTTGCAGCTTGGTCTGGTTCTGCCATCTTGATTTGATGGTAGCCAGAATATGCGTCGAGGAAACACAACGAATCGTGTCCTGCGGTAGCATCGATAATTTGATCGATGCGGGGGAGGGGGAAGGGATCCTTTGGGCAAGCCTTGTTAAGGTCTTTAAAATCAACACACATGCGCTAGGATTTGTCCTTCTTTGGTGCCATCACTAGGTTTGCTAGCCAGTCCGGATGTTTTATATCTCTGATGAATCCGGCCTCTAATAGCTTTGGTAGCTCCTCTCCCATAGCCTGTCTCTTAGGTTCGAAAAAACGCCGAAGAGCCTGTTTGACAGGTTTGAATCCTGTTTGGATATTTAAGCTGTGCTCGGCCAGCCTGCGTGGGATTCCTAGCATGTCTGAAGGGTGCCAGGCGAAAATGTCTTAGTTTTCTCGTAGGAACTCTCGCAATGCAGCGTCGACATCAGGGTTTAACTGTGCCCCGATGGAAGCTGATTTATTGGGGTCCGTTAGATGGACTTGGAATTTGACTATTTCGTCCGCTGGTTTAAAGGAGGTGGATTTGGATCTTTTGTCGAGTACCACATCGTCCCTATTCACCGTAGAGCGCAACACGGTCAGCTCCTCAGCCGCTAGGGCTTCGGATAGTGCCTCGAGGGCCAGTGCGGCTGTCTTGTTTTCGGCGCGGAGTGCTATGTCCGGATCACTAGCGAGAGTGATGATCCCGTTAGGCCTGGGCATCTTGAGCTTCATGTACCTGTAATGGGGTATTGCTTTGAAGATTGTGAATGCTTCCCGCCCTAGCAAAGCGTGATAACCATTGCTGAACGGGGCCACATGGAACGTGACCTCTTTGGACCTGTAATTGTCCGGCGTGCCGAACACCACATCTAGTGTGATTTTTCCTGTACAGCGTGCTTACCGACTGGGGATTATTCCTCTAAAGGTTGTGCTGCTTTGCATGATGCGGTTCCAGTCTATATCCATTTTTTGAAGAGTTTCCTCATAGATGAGGTTCAATCCGCTGCCGCCGTCCATGAGTACCTTGGTAAGACGAAAGCCGTCCACAATTGGACTGAGGACCAATGCAGCTGGTGCTCGGACTGTTTGGAAATTAGGTTCATCACTCGCGTTAAAGATAATGGCCGTGTCACTCCATGGGTTTATTGTCGCTACTTGGTAGACTTTGGCAAGGCTGCGGAGTGTCCTTTTTCACATATTATTTGATGCAAAGGTCTGGAAGACTGTTAATACCGTATTGGTGTCTCTGGGGTGGCTTTTTGTGGCCTCCGGAATTAGGAGGTTTTCGCCAATTTTGGCCACCTGCCGGAGTATCCAACATGCTCTAAGGCTGTGAGTTGGTGTGGCGTCCTCTGTAATATGAATTTTATAGGGTCCATTAAGCCATCCTTCCAGTACGGTTCCATGCCCCATAGAGGGTGAGGGAGTCCTGGATTAGGGGGTGTTCGGATAGCCGGACTATACCTTCAGCCGGACTCCTGGACTATGAAGATACAAGATTGAAAACTTCGTCCCGTGTCCGGATGGGACTTTCCTTGGCGTGGAAGGCAAGCTTGGCGATGCGGATATTCAAGATCTCCTACCATTGTAACCGACTCTGTGTAACCCTAACCCTATCCAGTGTCTATATAAACCGGAGGGTTCTAGTCCGTAGGACAACTCCATCATACAACATTTTCATACCATAGGCTAGCTTCTAGGGTTTAGCCCCCTTGATCTCGTGGTAGATCTACTCTTGTACTACCCATATCATCAATATTAATCAAGCAGGAGTAGGGTTTTACCTCCATCGAGAGGGCCCGAACCTGGGTAAAAACATCGTGTCCCTTGTCTCCTGTTACCATCCGGCCTTGACGCACAGTTCGGGACCCCCTACCCGAGATCCGCCGGTTTTGACATCGACATCGGTGCTTTCATTGAGAGTTCCACTGTGCCGTCGCAATCAGGAAGGATGCCTCCTCCCGTCTTTAAAGACGGCACCGTCACTAAGGGAGCCTTGGCTGTCGGCCAGACTCTCCGGCTAGGTGGTTTCCTCATGACCGCCTGTTCGGCCGTTGCGCTGACGGTGACCTCTCGGGTCATCAAAAGCAACCTTCACATCAGCTCCGAACTTGTTGAGCAGCTGGATCCGATGGAGCTCTCTTCCGTAAACGAGCTCTTGGATTGCATCGCCGCCCTGGGGGTCGCCATGGATTACGACCAGATTGGGCTTAAACCCGATCTAAGAGAAATTAACTCTCCCCAGGCCACCCACCACGTCGCCGTGGTAGAGGCATAGTGCGGCGACCCTTCATCTATTCTAAGGACCAGTTACATCTGAATTCCCGACCCCTCCAAGCCGGATACCCGTGGAGGGGAGGATGCAACTCAAGACCTGAGCTTAGAATCAGGCAACGGGCCAGACTCATTTGTACATAGAACCAGAGAAGATGTGAGAGACTTTATTCTCTCTTTTGTAATTAGCTTAGAACCCCCTTGATTACCCCCACCATATAAAGTAGTAGTAGCCCTAGCCTCCACAGGTGGAGTTAAGGCGCCAGGTAAAAACGCCATGTACATTGTACCCTGCTTTTGAGTAATACAAACACAGTGGGAGCCTCTCCCACTGTCCAATTCCTCAAAAAAAAAAACAGGCCAGACTCATTGGACAACATCCAAGAATCCGAACCTCAGAGTTCGGAAGTTCTTCGGCCTCTGAATCTCAGATTGGGCGAGGCTTCAGATTCAACTACACCCGCCCACCCGAACATAAACGATCTTTCCCAAATCAGGCAAAAGCCCGAGAAAACAGTACATCATTACTGGGCCAGATTCCTCCTAGTTATGAACATGACAAAGGATTGCCGCGAGGGAGACGCAATATCAATCTTCTGCTGTAATTGCACGGACGAGGGAATCCTTAACGCCATAAGTTGTCGTGATATTACACGCTTTGTTGACTTAGCGTCCAGAGTACAAAAGTACTATGCGATGGAAAGTGCCTGGAAAACTGAAATAAAATTTTGGGATAATCCGGCCTTGAATAACAATCCTGTCCAAACTAAGGGGGTGCATCATCGTAAGACACCCGGGTTAAACACCAAAAAACCAAAACCCTTTACAGGGCATGGAACCGTACTGGAAAGATGGCTTGATGGACCCTGTAAAATTCATAGTACAGAGGACACCCCATCAACTCACAGCCTTAGGGCATGTTGGATAATCCGGCAGGTGGCCAAAATTGGCGAGGACCTCTTAACTTTGGAGGCCACGAAAAACCACCCCGGGGACACCAGTACCGTTCTCACAGTCTTCGAGACCTTCACATCAAATAATATGCGAAAAAGAACACTCCGCAGCCTCGCCGAAGTCTACCAAGTAGCAACAATAAACCCATGGAGCCACATGGCTATTACCTTCAACGCAAGTGATGAACCTAAATTCCGAACAGCCCGAGCACCAGCCGCATTGGTCCTCTGTCCAATAGTGGATGGCTTTCGCCTCACAAAGGTACTAATGGATGGAGGCAGCGGATTGAACCTCATTTATGAGGAAACCCTTCAAAAAATGGGATTAGACTGGAGCCGCGTTGAGCGAAGCAGCACAACCTTTAGAGGAATAATCCCCAGTCGGGAAGTGCGCTGCACAGGAAAAATCACACTAGATGTGGTGTTCGGCACGCCAGATAATTACAGATCCGAAGAGGTCACATTTCAGGTGGCCCCGTTCAGCAGTGGATATCACGCCCTACTAGGGCGGGAAGCATTCACAATCTTCCAAGCAATACCCCATTACGAGTACATGAAGCTCAAGATGCCCGGGCCGAACGGAATTATCACTCTCGCTAGTGATCCAGACATAGCACTCCGCGCCGAAAACAAGACAACCGCATTAGCCCTGGAGGCACTATCCGAAGCCTTAGCAGCTGAGGAACTGACTGCACTGCGCTCCACAGTTAACAGGGATGATGTGATACTCGACAAGAGATCCAAGTCCACATCCTTTAAGCCAGCAGACGAAATAATCAAATTCCGGGTCCATCCAACGGACCCCAATAAAACAGCTTCCATCGGCGCACGATTAAACCCTGATATGGACGCCGCACTGCGAGAATTTCTATGTGAGAATTGGGACATCTTCGCCTGGCACCCTTCAGACATGCCAGGAATCCCACGCAGGCTGGCCGAACACAGCTTAAATATCCTAAAAGGATTCAAACCTGTCAAACAAGCCCTTCGGCGTTTCTCCGAACCCAAGAGACAGGCTATGGGAGAGGATCTGGCCAAGCTATTGGAAGCCGGATTCATCAGAGACATAAAACATCCGGACTGGCTAGCAAACCTGGTGATGGTACCAAAGAAGGACAAATCCTGGCGCCTGTGTGTCAATTTTAAAGACCTTAACAAGGCTTGCCCAAAGGATCCCTTCCTCCTCCCCCATATCGATCAAATTATCGATGCCACCACAGGACACGATTCGTTGTGTTTCCTCGACGCATACTCCGGTTACCATCAAATCAAGATGGCAGAATCAGACCAAGCTGCAACAGCATTCATTACACCATACGGCCCATTCTGCTTCAACACAATGCCCTTCGGGCTGAAAAACGCCGGCGCAACATATCAGCGCATGATTCAGACATGTCTGGCAAACCAGATCGGCAAGACAGTGGAGGCGTACGTGGATGACGTGGCCGTCAAAACAAAACATGTCGAATCTCTAGTAGACGACTTGAGGCTAACATTCGACAACCTCCGAAAATACGACATAAAGCTCAACCCAGAAAAATGCGTTTTCGGCGTTCCGGCCGGAAAGCTTTTGGGCTTCATTGTATCCGGTAGAGGAATTGAAGCGAATCCGGCCAAGATTCGAGCTCTGTCGCAACTGGATATCCCAAAGGACCTCAAACAAATACAGAAACTAACCGGATGCGTGGCGGCTTTAAGTCGCTTTATCTCTCGCTTGGGAGAAAAGGCACTGCCCCTTTATCGCTTCCTTCGGCGCACCGAACACTTCGAGTGGACGGATGCGGCCATGGCCGGACTCGATGAAATAAAGGCCATATTGGCTACAAACCCAGTCCTGGCCGCGCCGAACACCGGCGAACCAATGTTATTATACATTGCAGCAACATATCAAGTTGTCAGCGCAGTGCTCGTTGTCGAGCGGGAAACGGACGGACACAAACTTCCCCTTCAAAGGCCGGTCTACTATGTGTCCACTGTCCTCACTCCATGCAAATCACGGTACCCGCATTATCAAAAGATTGCATACGCAGTATTCATGGCATCCCGGAAGCTACGACACTACTTTCAAGAGTGTTCCATAACAGTAGCCTCGGAAGTACCACTCAATGATATCATCAACAACCGCGATGCAATGGGCCGGATAGCAAAATGGGCCATCGAGATCCTCCCGTTCGATATAACCTATAAGCCACGGCGAGCTATTAAATCGCAAGTTTTGGCCGACTTCGTCGCAGAATGGACGGAGGTCGAGCTCCCTAAAGAGTACGGCACATATTCAAACTGGATCATGCACTTCGACGGCTCCAAAATGTTGGCCGGACTAGGGGCTGGCGTCGTCTTGACGTCCCCCACAGGAGACACAGTTCAATATGTGCTCCAGATCATGTACACAGACTCCAACAACGCAGCCGAATATGAGGCCCTCCTACATGGGCTCCGGATGACAGTATCCATGGGCATTCAACGCCTAGAGGTACGCGGGGACTCGAACCTCGCGATATCCCAAATAAACGGAGACTTCGACGCCAAGGATCCAAAAATGGCAGCTTACCGCAACGACGTCCTCAAAACGTCAGCCCGGTTCGAAGGGCTGGAGTTTCATCATATAGCCCGAGAAAACAATCAGGAAACGAATGTCCTGGCACGCCTTGGAGCAAAACACGATGCAGTACCCCCTAACATCTTTTTAAAAAGACTGCTCAAGCCATCCGTAGCATGGGAGGGGGAACCCGCAGACAACAGTCCAGACCTAACCGCACCACTCGACGCCGAACAAACTGACATAATTGGAGGCTCTGCCACCGAAATTACACCCTCAGCCCACGTAATAATGGTGGTCATCGCCCCGTGGACAGAACCATTCCTAGCCTACCTTACCAGGCAGGAACTCCCAGAGGACCAAAACGAGGCACGTTGCATAGTGCGGCGATCTAAAGCCTATAAAGTCCATGAGGGAGAGCTTTATAAGAAAAGCACTACCGGAGTCCTTCAAAGGTGCATCTCCGAAGAGGAAGGGCGGAACTTGCTGGCTGAAATTCATGCCAGACTCGGTGGCCACCACGCTGCAGCTCGGTCCCTTGTAAGCAAGGCTTTCCGTACAGGCTTTTACTGGCCGACGGCCCGAGCAGACGCTCAGGACTTGGTCCAATGATGCGTCGGTTGCCAACTTTTTGCAAACCAAAGCCATATGCCACCCACCGCCCTCCAAACTATCCCCATCACTTGGTCTTTCGCGGTCTGGGGGCTTGACATGGTTGGAACCCTTAAGGGCGGAACCCACAAGAAAAAATACTTACTGGTCATGGTGGATAAGTTCACCAAATGGATAGAAGCCAAGCCTATCAAGACGGCCGAATCCGGACCTATGATAGACTTCATATCCGGGGTCGTACACCGCTACGGCGTCCCCCATAGCATCATCACTGATAACGGCACAAACTTCACCGCTGACAAGGTAAAACTCTGGTGCAAAAACATGGGCATCAAGCTCGACTATGCTTCCGTCTATCACCCACAAACTAACGGCCAGGTCGAACATGCAAATGGTCTTATCATGAGCGGCGTTAAACCCAGACTAGTGCGGTCCCTCAAGGAATCTAACACGCACTGGGTAGAGGAGCTCGACTCTGTACTCTGGGGGCTACGGACCACGCCGAATCGCACCACCGGATATACACCATTCTTTATGGTGTACGGCGCAGAGGCAGTTCTGCCCTGCGACATAATTCATGACTCACCTCGAGTGCGCATGTATGAAGAAAGAGAAGCCGAGCTCGATCGGCAGGACAACTTGGACGCCTTGGAGGAGGAGCGTGACGTGGCAAAAGCCCGTTCCGCATTTTATCAACAGCAGGCTCGAAGATATCAAAGCAGAGAAGTACGTGCCAAAAATTACAATGTTGGCGAACTAGTTCTATGCCTGCCGGATAAGAAAAAGGACAAACTCAAGCCCAAGTGGGAAGGTCCATTCATAATCGACCAAGTCTTGACTGGCGGAGCATACCGCCTGCGAGATGCGTCGGATAACCGACTCGAGCCGAACCCATGGAACGCCACCCGTCTCCGAAGATTCTATGCCTAGCGCCGGACTCTGTGTTTGTCTCCTTCCTCTGTCCAGTTTTTACATTTTTTGTCTTAAATTTCTCTCCTTCCCCTCTTTTCTCTTATAGCCCTTAAAGGCTCATCAAGTGACGCGCTACCCGCGCTCATTTAACCTGGGGGCTTCTTTAACAGAAGCTTACTTATATGGGCTTCACGCCCAATACATGCGTCAAACTTCCGCATGTACCTTTTCTTCACCATTATATGCATCGATATGACTTAAGTTTTGGCGAAGATGGGTTGCCTGGCTCCTGTGCTTACCCCTACATTCCCAATTGTTTGGCTAGGCAGTAAAGGGAGCACCTCTGCGATTGTTACTGCCGGATCAGCCGGATGTGTACCTCAGACTAGGTGAAGCCGAAAGCTAGTGTTCTTAAGGGAATATTCGGTCGGTGAACTAAAAGATGACCTTTTTTTACTTATTAATATACATGCCCCCCAGATGATTTTCCTGCATTTGCAGTCCGACCATGCACTTTAGGGCATGCCTCCCAGAGAAAGGAACCCCTAACGAAACTATTCTCTCTGGAAGATGTTTCTTACTAACCATGTAATATAACATAACTAGTTGGGCACTTGTCTGATAAAGCACTAATGACCCCTACGCCTGGTCTCCATGCATACCCTGGTTCTTACCTAACCGGTAGGGTATTCGGACACACTCCGGACCGTCAGGTCCCGAGATAGAAGCGGAAAGGTCGGCAATGACAAACGATCTACAATTCAGCTAGAAGGCATTATACATGTCAATTGAAAATTACATAGTCACTCTGACTGATTGTATTCCTCCTCTATACCATCTAACAGGCTGTCTAATTTACAGTCCTGCTGGGAATACTTTGCGGCCAATTCTACTTGGTCGTATACTAGGCTTACAGGGATCTCCTTCCCGTCAGGCCCCATAGGTCCGACCTCGGCCATGTGGTTGGGGTCAGACTTCGTAAACCGGGTCTTCACCATGGCCCAGGCCTCCCTAGCGCCTTGTCAGCAGGCTGATATCTTCCACAACCGGAAGCGCCGCCGAGCTCCCTTCAGCTTCTCCGCATGCTCTCCAAGGCCCTCGGGCATGGAGTGGGAAGGCCATAAGGCTTGGGCAATGCCTCGCATCGCCTGCCAAACTCGCTCGTGCAGTTGCAAGAGCTCGGGAAGAAGGTTACCCGTCCAACCGGGCATCTCCTCTGCAGGACGACCTGCTAGCATACCTACAGACATTACTCTGTTAGTCGACTTCCTCGCCGAACTCTTTTTTCAAAGTTCGTTTAAGCACTTACTAAATATGCCACGTCGAAGCCGCTGATTCTCCTTAGTGGAGTCGGACAGCTGGCCACGAACATCTTTAAGTTCGACGTCCAACTTGGTGTTGGCATCTTGAAGATCATTCTTCTCTCGCCTCACCTTTGTCAACATACTCTCACCGGCCTTTAGCCGGCGTAAGAGTTCTTGCTTCTCCGGATCGAGTCCGGCGCCATCTGCAAAATGATTTGTCAGATTTGCACCCATGCCGCACAATACTAATCTTTCGAAGTGTATTTTACCTGAGGGGGTCTCTTTGGGCTCCCCTGCCGCGGCTAGTGCGGCCTCCAGTTGGGCCCTGCACTTTTCCAGCTCCTGGGATAGTACTGTATTCTTCTCTGTAAGAACCTGCATAATAATTGATCCTTAAATCAGTTATTCTAACTGTTTTAAGTCTCGGGGGCTACTGGTATATATATATTTGACCAAAATTTTCTTACCCGTATGTCTTTTACATACTGCTCTGTGGCTCTGGCTAAACCATTTTGAGCGGCACGGAGGTACGCATCTCCCGAATTAAAGGCATCTAAAGCCTCTTGGGAGAAACAAGCGTCGCGTGAAACTGTCCGGCGACGCCTGTGGTTCACGGCACTCTCCACCTCAGAATTTGTGGCAGACAGCCTGTCTGCACCCTCTGTCGGAGGAGCATCCGGTGCGCGCCTTGTGCTCGCCTCCGCCTCCTGGCCAGGCGTCGGAGCCTGGCTGGTGGAGGCGCGATTGGCAACCTCTCCGGATGTAGTCCAGTGAGGTCTCTTTGTCCTGAAGATAGGACGAACGTTAATATGCCCTGAAGAAATAACACCAGGGAAACGGAGGGTGTGCTATAACTTTGCACCGGCATCTCAGTCCGGACCACATTCCTTTTTTCCCCACGGGGCCCTGCAGGTTCGGCCTCCCGCCTCGGAAATCTCCCCTGCAAAACATGGTTGTCGTCAGAAAAACCGAAATACGTGAGAATAATCTCTCTCAAGGGAATGAGACTGCGGTCTTTGTCACCTGGGAGGCCGGGATTAACCCTGGGTAATCAGCCGTAATGGCCACCAAGGTATTGTCCTTGCTCAGCTGATGGAACACCCCGTCAATAAGATCCACCGATATGTCCGGATCCTCTTCGGAGTCCGGATCGAGGGACCGTTCTGGGTCCTCGGGTTGTGGAGGACGGTTGTTTATATCCTTTACCTCCTGTCACAGCTCCTGCATTGAAGTCGTTAGACTATATATCTAATCATGGGAGTATAAAACGAACGGACAAGCACGATTGTTCACTTACCCAACTTGGAGGGTCGTACATGGTAAATCCGCCCCGAGGTTGACGCGGAGGAATTCCTCCTTTTCCCCCTTGTACAAAGAGGATAGGATCTTTACTAGAGCGGCAGCTGAGGCCGGCCCCTTACGACCGTAACGGGTGGCGTCATCCTCCCCATTGAAATCCCACATGGGGTGGCCTCTATATTGAAGCGGCTGCACCCCCCACATAATGCATGCGGCCATGACTCCAATCATGGTTAGTCCGGAATGAGCCAATAGTCTTATCCGGCCCATCAGGTAAAGGACGTCTCAGTCGCTTTCTCTCTAAGAGCTCCGCGGACGCCAGCTCAAGCGTTTCTTTAATGGAGCACTGTTGAACTCAGGGAGACCGACCCGGATAGGATCCGGCAGCGGGACATCATCTATATAAAACCATTCCGAAGGCCAGTCCTCGGACGCCTTCTTTGGGGTTCCGGATAGGTATTCGGTCCCGGCGATGCGCCATACTTCGGCTCCGCCCACTTGATATATAGACCCCTCTTGAGAACGGGGCACCAGGCAGAATAACCTCTTCCACAACGCGAAATGAGCCTCAACACCCAAAAATAGCTCACAAAGGGCGACGAAGCCCGCGACGTGCAGTATGGAGGCGGGCGTGAGATTGTGCAACTGGAGGCCGTAGAACTCCAGAAGCCCACGGAGAAATGGATGAATTGGAAATCCCAGTCCCCTTATTAGATAGGGGACGAGGCACACCCGCTCTCCTTTAGAGGGATTGGGGGTGCTCTCCGCCTGTTTTCCGCCATTATAGGTGGCGAGTCCGGCTCGGACCGGGACCATATAGGACTGAGGGAGAAATCCCTTGGCCTGAAGCGACACTAACTCACTATGCGGGATGGAGCAACTCTCCCAGTCTCCGGGTTTAGGACCGGAAGGGCGAGGGGAGGAGCTGCGGCGGCTGGCCATGTTGGAATGGACCTTTGCTGGAGGCGCTCTGATGATAGCTCGCGGAGAGGAGAAGATGTGGTTTGGATCTAAATCCCCCTCCCGTTAAATAGGCAGCTCGTTTATACGGCAAGGGGTGTGGATGTAAAGACACCCCGGCTTTTCGCATTCGTTTGACACGTGGAAGACAGCCCTTATTGGGCGTGGAAGCCGAGGAGCGCTACATTATAAAAAATCGGACATTATTCCTACAGGTACACAGAATTTGAAGAAGAACCCGCCTTGCAATGCCGAAGACAATCTGCGGCCGGACTCGTCGTCATTGAAGCCTGGTTCGGGGGCTACTGAGGGAGTCCTGGATTAGGGGGTGTTCGGATAGCCGGACTATACCTTCAGCCGGACTCCTGGACTATGAAGATACAAGATTGAAGACTTCGTCCCGTGTCCGAATGGGACTTTCCTTGGCGTGGAAGGCGAGCTTGGCGATGCGGATATTCAAGATCTCCTACCATTGTAACCGACTCTGTGTTACCCTAACCCTATCTGGTGTCTATATAAACCGGAGGGTTCTAGTCCGTAGGACAACTCCATCATACAACATTCATACCATAGGCTAGCTTCTAGGGTTTAGCCCCCTTGATCTCGTGGTAGATCTACTCTTGTACTACCCATATCATCAATATTAATCAAGCAGGAGTAGGGTTTTACCTCCATCGAGAGGGCCCAAACCTGGGTAAAAACATCGTGTCCCTTGTCTCCTGTTACCATCCGGCCTTGACGCACAGGCAAGGGACACGAAGTTTTACCCAGGTTCGGGCCCTCTCGATGGAGGTAAAACCCTACGTCCTACTTCATTAATATTGATGATATGGGTAGTACAAGAGTAGATCTACCACGAGATCGGAGAGGCTAAGCCCTAGAAGATAGCATATGGTATGATTGTTGATGTGTATGTCGTCCTATGGACTAAAACCCCCCGGTTTATATAGACACCGGAGAGGGTTAGGGTTACATAGAGTCGGTTACAATGGTAGGAGATCTGAACATGATCCGTATCGCCAAGCTTGCCTTCCACGCCAAGGAAAGACCCTTCCGGACACGGGATAGAGTCTTCAATCTTGTATCTTCATAGTCCAGGAGTCCGGCTGAAGGTATAGTTCGGCTATCCGAACACCCCCTAATCCAGGACTCCCTCACTCCCACTTTCAATATGTATCCAGATTGAGATTTAGAGTCATCTGGATCAGTGTCCAAATTTGCATCGACGTAACCCTTTACGACGAACCTTTTGTCACTTCCATAATCGAGAAACATATCCTTATTCCACTAAGGATAATTTTGACCCATGTCCAGTGATCTACTCCTAGATCACTATTGTACTCCCTTGCCAAACTCAGGGCAGGGTATACAATAGGTCTGGTACACAGCATGGCATACTTTATAGAACCTATGGCTGAGGCATAGGGAATGACTTTAATTGTCTCTCTATCTTCTGCCGTGGTCGGGTTTTGAGTCTTACTCAACTTCACACCTTGTAACACATGCAAGAACTCCTTCTTTTACTGTTCCATTTTGAACTACTTCAAAATCTTGTCAAGGTATGTACTCATTGAAAAACTTATCAAGCGTCTTGATCTATCTCTATAGATCTTGATGCTCAATATGTAAGCAGCTTCACCGAGGTCTTTCTTTGAAAAACTCATTTCAAACATTCCTTTATGCTTTGCGGAATAATTCTACATTATCTCTGATCAACAATATGGCATTCACATATACTTATCAAAAATGTTGTAGTGCTCCCACTCACTTTCTTGTAAATACAGGCTTCACCGCAAGTCTGTATAAAACTATATGCTTTGATCAACTTATCAAAGCGTATATTCCAACTCGGAGATGCTTACACCAGTCCATAGATGGATCGCTGGAGCTTGCATATTTTGTTAGTACCTTTAGGATTGACAAAACCTTCTGGTTGCATCATACACAACTCTTCTTTAATAAATCCATTAAAGAATGCAATTTTGTTTATCCATTTGCCAGATTTCATAAAATGCAGCAATTGCTAACATGATTCGGACAGACTTAAGCATAGATACGAGTGAGAAACTCTCATCATAGTCAACACCTTGAGCTTGTCGAAAACCTTTTTGCGACAATTCTAGCTTTGTAGATAGTAACACTACTATAAGCGTCCGTCTTCCTCTTGAAGATCCATTTAATCTCAATGGCTCGCCGGTCATTGGGCAAGTCAATCAAAGTCCATACTTTGTTCTCATACATGGATCTCATCTCAGATTTCATGGCCTCAAGCCATTTCACGGAATCTGGGCTCACCATCGCTTCCTCATTGTTCATAGGCTCATCATGGTCAAGTAACATGACCTCCAGAACAGGATTACCGTATCACTCTGGTGCGGATCTCACTCTGGTTTACCTACGAGGTTTCGGTAGTAACTTGATCTGAAGTTACATGATCTTCATTATTAGCTTCCTCACTAACTAGTGTAGTAGTCACAGGAACAGATTTCTGTGATGAACTACTTTCCAATAAGGGAGTAGGTACAGTTACCTCATCAAGTTCTACTTTCCTCCCACTCACATCTTTAGAGAGAAACTCCTTCTCTAGAAAGACTCCGAATTTAGCAACAAAAGTCTTGCCTTCAGATCTGTGATAGAAGGTGTACCCAACAGTCTCCTTTGGGTATCCTATGAAGACACATTTCTCTGATTTGGGTTTGAGCTTATCAGGATGAAACTTTTTCATATAAGCATCGCAACCCCAAACTTTAATAAACGACAGCTTAGGTTTCTTGCCAAACCATAGTCCATACGGTGTCGTCTCAACGGATTTAGATGGTGCCCTATTTAACGTGAATGCAACTGTCTCTAATGCATAACCCCAAAACGATAGTGGTAGATCGGTAAGAGACATCATAGATCGCACCATATCTAATAAAGTACGGTTATGACGTTCGGACACACCATTACACTGTGGTGTTCCAGGTGGCGTGAGTAGTGAAACTATTTCACATTGTTTTAATTGAAGGCCAAACTCTTAACTCAAATATTTTACCTCTGCGATCATATCGTAGAAACTTTTATTTTCTTGTTACGATGATTCTCCACTTCACTCTGAAATTCTTTGAACTTTTCAAATGTTTCAGACTTGTGTTTCATTAAGCAGATATACCCATATCTACTCAAATCATCTGTGAAGGTCAGAAAATAACCATACTTGCCGTGAGCCTTAACACTCATCGGACCGCATACATTAGTATGTATTATTTCCAATAAGTCAGTTGCTCGCTCCATTGTTCCGGAGAACGGAGTCTTAGTCATCTTGCCCATGAGGCATGGTTCACAAGCATCAAGTGATTCATAATCAAGTGATTCCAAAATTCCATCAGCATGGAGTTTCTTCATGCGCTTTACACCAATATGACCTAAACGACAGTGCCACAAATAAGTTGCACTATCATTATTAACTTTGCATCTTTTGGTTTCAAGATTATGAATATGTGTATCACTACGATCGAGACCCAACGAACCATTTTCATTGGGTGTGTAACCATATAAGGTTTTATTCATGTAAACAGAACAAAAAATTATTCTCTTACTTAAATGAATAACTGTATTGCAATAAACATGATCCAATCATATTCATGCTCAACGCAAACACTAAATAACATTTATTTTAGGTATAACACTAATCCCGAAAGTATAGGGAGTGTGCGATGATGATCATATCAATCTTGGAACCATTTCCAATACACATCGTCACTTCACCCTTAACTAGTCTCTGTTCATTCTGCAACTCCCGTTTCGAGTTACTATTCTTAGCAACTGAACCAGTATCAAATACCGAGGGGTTGCTATAAACACTAGTAAAGTACACATCAATAACCTGTATATCAAATATACCCTTGTTCACTTTGCCATCTTTCTTATCCACTAGACATTCAGGGCATTTCCGCTTCCAATAACCAGTCCCTTTGCAGTAGAAGCACTTAGTCTCAGGCTTAGGTCCAGACTTGGGCTTCTTCACTTGAGCAGCAACTTTCTTGCCGTTCTTCTTGAAGTTCCCTTTCTTTCCCTTGGCCCTTTTCTTGAAACTAGTGGTGTTGTTAATCATCAACACTTGATGCTCTTTCTTGATTTCCACCTTCATCGATTTCATCATCATGAAAAGCTCGGGAATCATTTACGTCATCCCTTGCATACTATAGTTCATCACGAAGTTCTACTAACTTGGTGATGGTGACTAGAGAATTCTGTCAATCACTATTTTATTTGGAAGATTAACTCCCACTTGATTCAAGCGATTGTATTATCCAGATAATCTGAGCACATGCTCAATTCTTGAGCTATTCTCCTCCATCTTTTAGCTATAGAACTTGTTGGAGACTTCATATCTCTCAACTCGGGTATTTGCTTGAAATATTAACTTCAACTCCTGGAACATCTTATATGATCCATGACGTTCAAAACGTCTTTGAAGTCCCGATTCTAAGCTGTTAAGCATGGTGCACTAAACTATCAAGTAGTCATCACATTAAGCTAGCCAAACGTTCATAACGTCTGCATTTGCTCCTGCAATAGGTCAGTCACCTAGCGGTGCATCAAGGACATAATTCTTATGTGCAGCAATGAGGATAAACCTCAGATCACGGATCCAATCCGAAGCATTGCTACTAACATTTTTCAACTTAGTTTTCTCTAGGAACATATAAAAATTAAACGGGGAGCAACATCGCGAGCTATTGATCTACAACATAGATATGGAAATACTATCAGGACTAAGTTCATGATAAATTAAAGTTCAATTAATCATATTACTTAAGAACTCCCACTTAGATAGACATCCCTCTAATCATCTAAGTGATCACGTGATCCAAATCAACTAAACCATAACCGATCATCACGTGAAATGGAGTAGCTTTCAATGGTGAACATCATTATGTTGATCATATCTACTATATGATTCACGCTCGACCTTTCGGTCTTAGTGTTCCGAGGCCATATCTGCATATGCTAGGCTCGTCAAGTTTAACCTGAGTATTCTGCGTGTGCAAAACTGGCTTGCACCCGTTGTAGATGGACGTAGAGCTTATCACACCCGATCATCACGTGGTGTCTGGGCACGATGAACTTTGGCAACGGTGCATACTCAGGGAGAACACTTTTTATCTTGAAATTTAGTGAGAGATCATCTTATAAAGCTACCGTCGAAGTAAGCAAAATAAGATGCATAAAAGATAAACATCACATGCAATCAAAATATGTGACATGATATGGCCATCATCATCTTGTGCCTTTGATATCCATCTCCAAAGCATCGTCATGATTTCCATCATCACCGGCATGACACCATGATCTCCATCATCTTGATCTATATCAATGTGTCGTCACATGGTCGTCTCGCCAACTATTGCTCTTGCAACTATTGCTATCGTATAGCGATAAAGTAAAGCAATTATTTGGCGCTTGCATCTTATGCAATAAAGAGACAACCATAAGGGTTCTGCCAGTTGCCGATAACTTCAACAAAACATGATCATCTTATACAACAACTTTTATCTCATCACGTCTTGACCATATCACATCACAACATGCCTGCAAAAACAAGTTAGACGTCCTCTACTTTGTTGTTGCAAGTTTTACGTCGCTGCTACGGGCTGAGAAAGAACCGTTCTTACCTACGCATCAAAACCACAACGATAGTTTGTCAAGTTGGTGCTGTTTTAACCTTCGCATGGACCGGGCGTAGCCACACTCGGTTCAACTAAAGTTGGAGAAACTGACACCCGCTAGTCACCTGTGTGCATAGCACGGCGGTAAAACCAGTCTCGCGTAAGCGTACGCGTAATGTCGGTCCGAGCCGCTTCATCCAACAATACCGCCGAACCAAAGTGTGACATGATGGTAAGAAGTATGACTTATATCGCCCACAAATCACTTGTGTTCCACTCGTGCATATTACATCTACGCATAAAACCTCGCTCGGATGCCACTGTTGGGGAGTGTAGTAATTTCAAAATTTTCCTATGCATACGCAAGATCATGGTGACGCATAGCAACGAGAGGGGAGAGTGTTGTCCATGTACCCTCGTAGACCGAAAGCGCAAGCGTTAGCACAACGCGGTTGATGTAGTCGTACGTCTTCACGATCCTTCCGATGAAGTACCGAACGTACGGCACCTTCGAGTTCAGCACACATTCAGCTTGATGACGTCCCTCGAACTCCGATCCAGCCGAGTGTTGAGGGAGAGTTTCGTCAGCACGACAGCGTGATGACGATGATGATGTTCTACCGACGCAGGGCTTCGCTTAAGCACCGCTACGATATGATCGAGGTGGATTATGGTGGAGGGGGGCACCGCACACGGCTAAGAGATCAAGAGATCAATTGTTCTGTCTTTGGGGTGCCCCCTGCCCCCGTATATAAAGGAGTGGAGGAGGGGGAGGGCTGGCCCTCTCTATGATGCGCCCTAGGGGAGTCCTACTCCCACCGGGAGTAGGATTCCCCCTTTCCTAGTAGAACTAGGAGCCCTTCCAAGTAGTAGGAGTAGGAGGGAAGGAAAGGGAAGGGAAAAGGAGAAGGAAGGAAGGGGGCGCCCCCCCTCCCTAGTCCAATTCGGACCAGCCCATGGGGAGGGGTGCGGCCACCCTTTGAGGCCTTTCTCTCCTTTCCCGTATGGCCCATTAAGGCCCAATACGAATTCCCATAACTCCCCGGTACTCCCGAAAATACCTGAATCACTCGGAACCTTTCCGATGTCCGAATATAGTCGTCCAATATATTGATCTTTACATCTCGATCATTTCGAGACTCCTCGTCATGTCCCTGATCTCATCCGGGACTTCGAACTCCTTCGGTACATCAAAACACATAAACTCATAATATAACCGTCATCGAACTTTAAGCGTGCGGACCCTATGGGTTCGAGAACTATGTAGACATAACCGAGACACGTCTCCGGTCAATAACCAATAGCGGAACATGGATGCTCATATTGGCTCCTACATATTCTACGAAGATCTTTATCGGTCAAACTGCATAACAACATACGTTGTTCCCTTTGTCATCGGTATGTTACTTGCCCGAGATTCGATCGTTGGTATCTCAATACCTAGTTCAATCTCGTTACCGGCAAGTCTCTTTACTCATTCGGTAACACATCATCCCACAACTAACTCACTAGTTGCAATGCTTGCAAGGCTTATAGTGATGTGCATTACCGAGTGGGCCCAGCGATACCTCTCCGACAATCGGAGTGACAAATCCTAATCTTGAAATACGCCAACCCAACAAGTACCTTCGGAGACACCTGTAGAGCACCTTTATAATCACCCAATTACGTTGTGACGTTTGGTAGCACACAAAGTGTTCCTCTGGTAAATGGGAGTTGCATAATCTCATAGTCATAGGAACATGTATAAGTCATGAAAAAAGCAATAGCAACAAACTAAACAATCAAGTGCTGTGCTAACGGAATGGGTCAAGTCAATCACATCATTCTCCTAATGATGTGATCCCGTTAATCAAATGACAACTCATGTCTATGGTTAGGAAACATAACCATCTTTGATCGATGAGCTAGTCAAGTAGAGGCATACCAGTGACACTATGTTTGTCTATGTATTCACACATGTATTATGTTTCCGGTTAATACAATTCTAGCATGAATAATAAACATTTATCATGATATAAGGAAACAAATAATAACTTTATTATTGCCTCTAGGGCATATTTACTTCAGTCTCCCACTTGCACTAGAGTCAATAATTTGGTTCACATCGCCATGTGATTTAATACCAATAGTTCACATCACCATGTGATTAACACCCATAGTTCACATCGACATGTGACCAACACCCAAAGGGTTTACTAGAGTCAATAATCTAGTTCACATCGCTATGTGATTAACACCCAAAGAGTACTAAGGCGTGATCATGTTTTGCTTGTGAGATAAGTTTAGTTAACGGGTCTGCCACATTCAGATCCGTAAGTACTTTGCAAATTTCTATGTCAACAATGCTCTGCACGGAGCTACTCTAGCTAATTGCTCCCACTTTCAATATGTATCCAGATTGAGATTTAGAGTCATCCGGATCAGTGTCAAAATTTGCATCGACGTAACCCTTTATGACGAACCTTTTGTCACTTCCATAATTGAGAAACATATCCTTATTCCACTAAGGATAATTTTGACCAATGTCCAGTGATCTACTCCTAGATCACTATTGTACTCCCTTGCCAAACTCAGGGCAGGGTATACAATAGGTCTGGTACATAGCATGACATACTTTATAGAACCTATGGCTGAGGCATAGGGAATGACTTTAATTGTCTCTCTATCTTCTGCCGTGGTCGGGTTTTGAGTCTTACTCAACTTCACACCTTGTAACACATGCAAGAACTCCTTCTTTTACTGTTCCATTTTGAACTACTTCAAAATCTTGTCAAGGTATGTACTCATTGAAAAACTTATCAAGCGTCTTGATCTATCTCTATAGATCTTGATGCTCAATATGTAAGCAGCTTCACCGAGGTCTTTCTTTGAAAAACTCATTTCAAACATTCCTTTATGCTTTGCGGAATAATTCTACATTATCTCTGATGAACAATATGTCATTCACATATACTTATCAAAAATGTTGTAGTGCTCCCACTCACTTTCTTGTAAATACAGGCTTCACCGCAAGTCTGTATAAAACTATATGCTTTGATCAACTTATCAAAGCGTATATTCCAACTCGGAGATGCTTACACCAGTCCATAGATGGATCGCTGGAGCTTGCATATTTTGTTAGTACCTTTAGGATTGACAAAACCTTCTGGTTGCATCATATACAACTCTTCTTTAATAAATCCATTAAAGAATGCAGTTTTGTTTATCCATTTGCCAGATTTCATAAAATGCGGTAATTGCTAACATGATTCGGACAGACTTAAGCATAGATACGAGTGAGAAACTCTCATCGTAGTCAACACCTTGAACTTGTCGTAAACCTTTTTGCGACAATTCTAGCTTTGTAGATAGTAACACTACTATCAGCGTCCGTCTTCCTTTTGAAGATCCATTTAATCTCAATGGCTCGCCGATCATTGGGCAAGTCAGTCAAAGTCCATACTTTGTTCTCATACATGGATCTCATCTCAGATTCCATGGCCTCAAGCCATTTCACGGAATCTGGGCTCATCATCGCTTCCTCATAGTTCGTAGGTTCGTCATGGTCAAGTAACATGACCTCCAGAACAGGATTACCGTACCACTCTGGTGCGGATCTCACTCTGTTTACCTACGAGGTTCCGGTAGTAACTTGATCTGAAGTTACATGATCTTCATTATTAGCTTCCTCACTAATTGGTGTAGTAGTCACAAGAACAGATTTCTGTGATGAACTACTTTCCAATAAGGGAGCAGGTACAATTACCTCATCAAGTTCTACTTTCCTCCCACTCACATCTTTCGAGAGAAACTCCTTCTCTAGAAAGACTCCGAATTTAGCAACAAAAGTCTTGCCTTCGGATCTGTGATAGAAGGTGTACCCAACCGTCTCCTTTGGGTATCCCATGAAGACACATTTCTACGATTTGGGTTTGAGCTTATCAGGATGAAACCTTTTCATATAAGCATCGGAGCCCCAAACTTTAAGAAATGACAGCTTAGGTTTCTTGCCAAACCATAGTCCATACGGTGTCGTCTCAACGGATTTAGATGGTGCCCTATTTAATGTGAATGCAGCTGTCTCTAATGCATTACCCCAAAACGATAGTGGTAGATCGGTAAGAGACATCATAGATCGCACCATATCTAATAAAGTACGATTATGACGTTCGAACACACCATTACACTGTGGTGTTCCAGGTGGCGTGAGTAGTGAAACTATTTCACATTGTTTTAATTGAAGGCCAAACTCTTAACTCAAATATTTTACCTCTGCGATCATATCGTAGAAACTTTTATTTTCTTGTTACGATGATTCTCCACTTCACTCTGAAATTCTTTGAACTTTTCAAATGTTTCAGACTTGTGTTTCATTAAGCAGATATACCCATATCTACTCAAATCATCTGTGAAGGTCAGAAAATAACCATACTTGCCGTGAGCCTTAACACTCATCGGACCGCATACATTAGTATGTATTATTTCCAATAAGTCAGTTGCTCGCTCCATTGTTCCGGAGAACGGAGTCTTAGTCATCTTGCCCATGAGGCATGGTTCACAAGCATCAAGTGATTCATAATCAAGTGATTCCAAAATTCCATCAGCATGGAGTTTCTTCATGCGCTTTACACCAATATGACCTAAACGACAGTGCCACAAATAAGTTGCACTATCATTATTAACTTTGCATCTTTTGGTTTCAAGATTATGAATATGTGTATCACTACGATCGAGACCCAATGAACCATTTTCATTGGGTGTGTAACCATATAAGGTTTTATTCATGTAAACAGAACAAAAAATTATTCTCTTACTTAACTGAATAACTGTATTGCAATAAACATGATCCAATCATATTCATGCTCAACGCAAACACTAAATAACATTTATTTTAGGTATAACACTAATCCTGAAAGTATAGGGAGTGTGCGATGATGATCATATCAATCTTGGAACCATTTCCAATACACATCGTCACTTCACCCTTAACTAGTCTCTGTTCATTCTGCAACTCCCGTTTCGAGTTACTATTCTTAGCAACTGAACCAGTATCAAATACCGAGGGGTTGCTATAAACACTAGTAAAGTACACATCAATAACCTGTATATCAAATATACCCTTGTTCACTTTGCCATCTTTCTTATCCACTAGACATTCAGGGCATTTCCGCTTCCAATGACCAGTCCCTTTGCAGTAGAAGCACTTAGTCTCAGGCTTAGGTCCAGACTTGGGCTTCTTCACTTGAGCAGCAACTTTCTTGCCGTTCTTCTTGAAGTTCCCTTTCTTTCCCTTGGCACTTTTCTTGAAACTAGTGGTGTTGTTAATCATCAACACTTGATGCTCTTTCTTGATTTCCACCTTCATCGATTTCATCATCATGAAAAGCTCGGGAATCATTTACGTCATCCCTTGCATACTATAGTTCATCACGAAGTTCTAATAACTTGGTGATGGTGACTAGAGAATTCTGTCAATCACTATTTTATCTGGAAGATTAACTCCCACTTGATTCAAGCGATTGTAGTACCCAGATAATCTGAGCACATTCTCACTGCTTGAGCTATTCTCCTCCATCTTTTAGCTATAGAACTTGGTGGAGACTTCATATCTCTCAACTCGGGTATTTGCTTGAAATATTAACTTCAACTCTTGGAACATCTTATATGATTCATGACGTTCAAAACGTCTTTGATGTCCCAATTCTAAGCTGTTAAGCATGGTGCACTAAACTATCAAGTAGTCATCATATTGAGCTAGCCAAACGTTCATAACGTCTGCATTTTCTCCTGCAATAGGTCAGTCACCTAGCGGTGCATCAAGGACATAATTCTTCTGTGCAGCAATGAGGATAAACCTCAGATCACGGATCCAATCCGCATCATTGTTACTAACATTTTTCAACTTAGTTTTCTCTAGGAACATATAAAAATTAAACGGGGAGCAACATCGCAAGCTATTGATCTACAACGTAGATATGGAAATACTATCAGGACTAAGTTCATGATAAATTAAAGTTCAATTAATCATATTACTTAAGAACTCCCACTTAGATAGACATCCCTCTAATCATCTAAGTGATCACGTGATCCAAATCAACTAAACCATAACTGATCATCACGTGAAATGGAGTAGCTTTCAATGGTGAACATCATTATGTTGATCATATCTACTATATGATTCACGCTCGACCTTTCGGTCTCAGTGTTCCGAGGCCATATCTGCATATGTTAGGCTCGTCAAGTTTAACCTGAGTATTCTGCATGTGCAAAAATGGCTTGCACCCGTTGTAGATGGACGTAGAGCTTATCACACCCGATCATCACGTGGTGTCTGGGAACGAAAAACTTTGGCAACGGTGCATACTCAGGGAGAACACTTTTTATCTTGAAATTTAGTGAGAGATCATCTTATAAAGCTACCGTCGAACTAAGCAAAATAAGATGCATAAAAGATAAACATCACATGCAATCAAAATATGTGACATGATATGGCCATCATCATCTTGTGCCTTTGATCTCCATCTCCAAAGCATCGTCATGATTTCCATCATCACCGGCATGACACCATGATCTCCATCATCTTGATCTATATCAATGTGTCGTCACATGGTCGTCTCGCCAACTATTGCTCTTGCAACTATTGCTATCGTATAGCGATAAAGTAAAGCAATTATTTGGCGCTTGCATCTTATGCAATAAGGAGACAACCATAAGGCTTCTGCCAGTTGTCGATAACTTCAACAAAACATGATCATCTTATACAACAACTTCTATCTCACCACGTCTTGACCATATCACATCACAACATGCCCTGCAAAAACAAGTTAGACGTCCTCTACTTTGTTGTTGCAAGTTTTACGTGGCTGCTACGGGCTGAGCAAGAACCGTTCTTACCTACGCATCAAAACCACAACGATAGTTTGTCAAGTTGGTGCTGTTTTAACCTTCGCAAGGACCGGGCGTAGCCACACTCGGTTCAACTAAAGTTGGAGAAACTGACACCCGCTAGTCACCTGTGTGCATAGCATGACGGTAAAACCAGTCTTTCGTAAGCGTACATGTAATGTCGGTCCGGGCCGCTTCATCCAACAATACCGCCAAACCAAAGTGTGACATGCTGGTAAGAAGTATGACTTATATCGCCCACAACTCACTTGTGTTCTACTCATGCATAATACATCAACGCATAAAACCTGGCTCGGATGCCACTGTTGGGGAACGTAGTAATTTCAAAATTTTCCTACGCACACGCAAGATCATGGTGATGCATAGCAACGAGAGGGGAGAGTGTTGTCCACGTACCCTCGTAGGCCGAAAGCGGAAGCGTTAGCACAACGCGGTTGATGTAGTCATACGTCTTCACGATCCGACCGATCAAGTACCGAACGTACGGCACCTTCGAGTTCAGCACACGTTCAGCTTGATGACGTCCCTCGAACTCCGATCCAGCCGAGTGTTGAGGGAGAGTTTCGTCAGCACGACGGCGTGATGACGATGATGATGTTCTACCGACGCAGGGCTTCGCTTAAGCACCGCTACGATATGATCGAGGTGGATTATGGTGGAGGGGGGCACCGCACACGGCTAAGAGATCAAGAGATCAATTGTTCTGTCTTTGGGGTGCCACCTGCCCCCATATATAAAGGAGTGGAGGAGGGGGAGGGCTGGCCCTCTCTATGACACGCCCTAGGGGAGTCCTACTCCCACCGGGAGTAGGATTCCCCCTTTCCTAGTAGAACTAGGAGCCCTTCCAAGTAGTAGGAGTAGGAGGGAAGGAAAGGGGAGGGAAAAGGAGAAGGAAGGAAGGGGGCGCCCCCCCCCTCCCTAGTCCAATTCGGACCAGCCCATGGGGAGGGGTGCGGCCACCCTTTGAGGCCTTTCTCTCCTTTCCCGTATGGCCCATTAAGGCCCAACACGAATTCCCGTAACTCCCCGGTACTCCCGAAAATACCCGAATCACTCGGAACCTTTCCGATGTCCGAATATAGTCGTCCAATATATCGATCTTTACGTGTCGATCATTTCAAGACTCCTCGTCAGGTCCCCGATCTCATCCGGGACTCCAAACTCCTTTGGTACATCAAAACACATAAACTCATAATATAATCATCATCGAACTTTAAGCGTGCGGACCCTACGGGTTCGAGAACTATGTAGACATGACCGAGACACATCTCCGATCAATAACCAATAGCGGAACCTGGATGCTCATATTGGCTCCTACATATTCTACGAAGATCTTTATCGGTCAAGCCGCATAACAACATACGTTGTTCCCTTTGTCATCGGTATGTTACTTGCCCGAGATTCGATCGTCGGTATCTCAATACCTAGTTCAATCTCGTTACCGGCAAGTCTCTTTACTCGTTCCGTAACACATCATCCCGCAACTGACTCATTAGTTGCAATGCTTGCAAGGCTTATAGTGATGTGCATTACCGAGTGGGCCAAGAGATACCTCTCCGACAATCGGAGTGACAAATCCTAATCTCGAAATACGCCAACCCAACAAGTACCTTCGGAGACACCTGTAGAGCACCTTTATAATCACCCAGTTACGTTGTGACGTTTGGTAGCACACAAAGTGTTCCTCCGGTAAACGGGAGTCACTACTAGGAAAAGGCCTACTAATGGCGCACTGGTTTTGCCTACTAATGGCGCATTACCAGTGCGCCATTAGTAGCATGCCACTAGTATATCTTACTAATGGCGCACCACATGTGCGCCATTAGTATCTGGTATACTAATGGCGCACCAACTAGTGCGCCATTAGTATGTAACAGCATGCGCCATTAGTGTGCCTCCCGGGGGGCCATACGTAAGCATGGCTTTGTCATACTAATGGCGCATTCTCTGTTGATGTGCCATTAGTATCCTTTGGCATACTAATGGCGCACCTGGTGGTGATGCGCTATTAGTATGAATATTTGGTTTTTTTGTTTCCTTTTCTAATTTTTGCGCAGGTTACAAAATATATTATTAGACAGAATATAAAATATATTATTAGACATAATATAGACAGCAGCACACAGCAACATCAGATTCATCGAATACAATAGAAGATTAGTCTCCAAATACAATTCATCATATTAGTCTCCGAATTCAAAAGACCGAACAAAGATAAAACATTACAAGTCTCAAGACCGCGAGTATCGAGTTTGTCGGAAGTAATACTAATCCTAACAAGTCCTACTAATCATCATCATACAACTTCTACTCGTTATTCATAACAAGTCATACGATCATCATCTTGATAGTCTTTGAACCAACCCTACTTAATTGTTCTTAGCACATGATCATCAGTATTAGGCAGGACCTAAATACCCTATTTAAGCTAAAATAGCATAAAACAATATAGACCCTGACTCTCCATTATGGAGAATGGAGAACATCCTGTCTCCAATTCTTGCGCTTTGCTTCCTTTTGCTTCCAAGAAGCTCCTTACGACTGTCCATACATTTTTTCCATCCTTTGATTTTCATGTCTCCACTTCTTTTAGAAATCTCGTATGGACAGTTGAGATTCGTAGGACGACCTGGCTGTATGTTCAAAACATTAACACTACCTTTCAGATACATCATATGAGGCACACAATTCTCTGGGATTATTTGTTGAAAAACATAGTAATAACTTCATAGTTAGCAATGATGTACTAGTTTTAGAAGTATGCAAAAGATGCACGGATGTTGTAATAGTAAAAATCTTACCAGGGTATCTCCATGGTAGTTACCGTAGTTGAACACATGCACTAGTGGCACGTATTTACCATAATGTTGAGGAGTTTGATTGTAGATATTGTAATTCTCAATGTCAGTACAAAATCCGACGAAATGATTTTTCTCCTTGTAAGTTGTTAATTCGGAGCCATCGGTGTAGTGGGTTTTGTCTACCATCTCCCGCACATTCTTTGAACAATAAAAATAAGCTATAAATGGAAATAAGTTGTCAACTATTTTGAAATAAACAATATAAATTAGCTAATAACTATGTTTGAGAAACTCACATAGCGGTAGAACTGGAGGCGTATCAACAAGGACCCAAATGTCCATATTGTCTTGGTTGATGTCAGGATTACCAAGATCCATGGTGATAAGCATACTCTCATCAAAACCATACATCTTGCAAAATGCTTCCCAATTTTTGCAACCAAAATGGGTTACGCTCTCAGAATTATATAGATTTACTTCAAAGTCCACATCGTGATGAGTCCTTAGGTGAATTTTCTTTGTTTCAGAAATTTCATGGTCTTCAAAATCCATCCTCTCCAAGACATAGCGTCTTGCATGGCATGGGATAAGCTATACTCGAATTGTAAAAGATGAAAATTATACATTGAAATAGTTGAAGTCATGCTTAATTATGAAAATAACACTTGTCGTTGTTGTGTACCATTTCAACTTCGAAGGTCTCCTCGAGCTTAATGCTGAAGTGCCGATCATCGTCCATGTGAGGCATGTCGCACAGACCTCGATCGTCGTGGCACCAGTCGCACTCCGCCAGGAGACTTTCTTCGTCCGATGATGATGAAGACATATCCTGGGACAGCTCCCAGAATTGCTTGCCGCCCGAACCACCGGCCTCATTGTTGTGGGCCATGTTTCGCTCTAAATTGGAAAAAAGTTTGGTCAAAAAGTTGGTTATTGTCAAGGAACAAGATCATGGTCTCATCATTTAGGGTTTGTCGACACCGAGGCACCCTAAAAGCCTAAGCTTTCATCATTTAGGGTTTGTCGACGCCGAGGCACCCTAAAAGCCTAAGCGTACATCATTTAGGTTCTCATCGACACCGAGGCATCCGGGGCAGCCAAGTTAAGTTTTCATCATTTAGGGTTTATCGATGCCGAGGCACCCTAGGTTGGGCCTAATCACTTGGCACTAATCACTTGGCTCTATTGCCACCTATGGTTTAATACAGCAAGAATAAAGGGGCAGTTGATCCTACTTAATTAAGTACTAAGATACCCCGGCCCATGCATTAGTAGCAAGTACCTCATATGTCCGATTTTTAGCAAAGTCATGCTAAAATTCACGGAAAATTTCAGCATGACCTTTGCTGAAAATAGGACATATGCAGTACCCGAATTTGCCGGAACGGAAGTTAATCGACATTCCGGCAAACTCAAGGGCCTCTCGGGGTACCTGCAAAATCATCACGACACGAAGGGCCTCTCAAGGGCCTCAAGCAGCAGCGGCGTCTCCCAGGACCCCATTTTTTTGCTAAATTTCTTTGAGCAACAAACAGAGCAGAAAATTCAGCATATTTCTATACAACAGCACTGTAAAGATGAAGAACAATTCTACAACAGCCCATTTATATACAATATCATCTTTGGTCATACCAATTTCTGAAACAATTCAAATCTGAATTGTATCTTTGGTCATACAAATCTCTGAAACTATACAAATCTGAAATATATATTTGGTCAAACAAATTTATGGAACTAATCAAATCTGAACTGTATCTTTGGTCATACAAATCTCTGAAATTTTTCTATATCTGTGGTCATACAAATTTATGGAACTAATCAAATTATGATAGCTGGACACATAAATTATGATAGATTGTGATAGCTTGGGGAATAGATTATGATTGATTGTGATGCATGGACTTGTTCTACTCCAGGTTTTCAATTTATAAACACATACAAGCACAAGCAGTGCCAGAGATGATATTTTCTAGATATAATTTCGGCAATGAGATTTAAATAGAGCTGTGGTGATGTAACCTAGGTGAATATACACGAAATAAGGTTTACTGGTGCTACCCAATGCTAGTAATCAAGCAGTAACATAAAATGCTAGTAAGTTCACTGGGAGAACTATGAAAAAACAAGCAGCAGTAGCAGAATATGTTTGGAGTAGCATCAACAGTTTTACAAATCAAATAGGCCACACAAGGGGCTGATCTAGGAACCTTGACAGGGATACCCAGACCATTTTATACTATGATGAACAAAAGCATCTACCTCAGAAATCTCCAGTACATAGACCACGGGTAGAACAAGTCCATGCATCACAAAGTCACACAAATCAGAGTGACAACACCAACAATTTCGAGCTCCCTGTGCTACAAAGCAGCCCCAGAATTGCTCAGACGGGCAGTCCGACTGGTGACAGGGTTCAAACCAAAAGCTATATGCTACCACAATCTATCATGAACACGGCCCAAACGAAGTCAATTCTACACTACATCTGACAGACTACTCCGTGTTCTCTCAGATTTCCTCCACTCGCCGAGATGGGTTCCCACCCAGCCCAGCCATCCCCGCCTCTCCTCTCTCGCGCGCACGCAGCAACCCAAAAAAACACAAGACAAGCAGTAGAATCTCTACTCTACCAGGAGGCGACGAAGTGGCCAAGGTCACAGGGGGCGATACCTGAGCGGAAGCCCTAGGCTAGCGCGAGGGGGCGGAGTGCTGCTGCTGCTGCTGTTGCTCGGGGACGGCGAGGTCGGAGTGGGTGGCGCGGGAAGGCGGCGGGAGGCGGGGGAGGGGGTTCCGCCGATCCGGCCGGAGGGGCGAGAGGTGGGAGGAGACGAGGCGGCGGCGCGGTCGGGTGGGTGCATGGGGCACTCCTCCCTGGTCCGGACTGGCCACACTGCTCGGGGACGGCGAAGGATGCGAGGGGGTGGCGAGGGGGACGGCGAACATGGCCGGGGGGCAGCGGGTGAGATCGATGAGGCAGGGGAGAGATTAGAGAGATTGGGGATTTAGTGGGGGGAAGCTTTCTAATGGCGCACCACCCCCTCGTGCGCCATAAGTACGACTATTCTAATGGCGCACCACCCCTCGGTGCGCCATTAGAATTTAGTGTGGGGGAAGCTTTCTAATGGTGCACCACCCCCTCGTGCGCCATAAGTACGACTATTCTAATGGCGCACCACCCCTCGGTGCGCCATTAGAATTTTGTTTTAATCATAACAGTAATATTTTTTTATAAAAACAGTAATAATTTTTTTAAAAATATGTTCAAATTTGTTACTTGAAAATATCATCGGCGGCAGCGGTGGAGCGGGGGAGGGTGCGGGGGGCCGGGTGCTCGTCGGCGGCGGTGGAGCGGGGAAGGGTTGCGGTGGGTCGTCGGCGGCGGTGGAGCTAGCGGGGGAGGGTGCGGGTGGGATCGAGATGGAGGGGGTCGAGATCGAGATGGAGGGGGAATCGAGATCGAGATGGAGGGGGATCGAGATCAAGTGTCCTCATGAATTCGAAAAGTGCCCGTGAAATTTAAAAATATTCATGATATCAAAAAGTGCCCATGAAATACAATCGAGAAATGAAGACTACGATTTAAATACAATCGATCTTAGCTAGCTATCTGTTCACAATCTTCTTGCCCTTCTTTTTCGCAAATGGAGTTATTCTGTGGAACAGACGTCCTTTAGGTAGGGTGGTCCTGCTTCTTCTTGTGGTGTGTGCTGCTACTTCATCGTCGTCGTCATGTTCGATCTTCGGGTCGCCGTACTTGTCGAAGTCTTGCTCATTGGCTACTCCATCCATTCCGATGATCTTCCTTTTGCCTCTCCTCACAACAACAAGACTGGGCTTTGACGGGTCGGTAATGAAGAAGCATTGGTCCACTTGGGAAGCCAGTACCCATGGCTCATTTTTCGCGGTGACGTTTGCGCCCGCGGTCTTGGATTTGGCTTCGGGTATAACCATGGTGGTGAAATACCGGTCTTCTTTTAGGATGCTCTTGGCCCATCTGACACAGAACATCGGGACCTTCTCTCCAGTGTAGCTCACCTCCCAGATCTCCTCGATCCTTCCATAGTATCTGTCCTTGTCGTTACCGGTGTAGGATTCCATCGTTACCCCGGAGTTCTGATAACCATCGCTCTTCATGTCCTTGTCCTCAGTGTAGAATGTGTAGCCGTTGATATCGTATGCCTCATAGGTCATCAGGTTGTGCTCGGCACCCTGTGACAAAGCGAATATGAGTTGTTCTTCCGCGGAAGAATCTTCATGTAAAGGGTACGACAGAAGCTTCTGCTTGAACCAACGCGTGAAACATGAGTTATGCTCTTTGAGTATATCTCCGTCCGTCCTCTATTGGCCTCGGTCATTGTACGTCTTCTCAATAAAGGTTTTGTGCTCTACCACCCAAGGATCGACCACGTCTATGTGTTGTAGCGCGACTAGGTTTGCTCTTTCAAAGTCGGCGAGTCGACCCTCGAAGTCGACATGCATTTCGCGGCGACCCTCACGGTGACCCCATCCAGCGAGCCTGCCGAGGTGCCTGTTGACGGGCAGACCAACGGGGTTCTCGATGCCTAGATAATTCATGCAGTAGGAGATGCACTCTTCGGTCAGAAAGCCCCTGGCTATACTTCCCTCTGGACGTGACATGTTGCGAACGTATCCTTTGATGACACCATTCATCCTTTCGAACGGCATCATGCTATGCAAGAACGTCGGCCCGAGTTGGATGATATCCTCCACGATATGGACTAGCAGATGCACCATAACGTCGAAGAATGCGGGCGGGAAGTACATCTCAAGCTCGCATAGTATCACCGCGATCTCTTCCTGTAGCCTTCTGAGTTGCCTCACGCCAATCGACTTCCGAGAGATGACGTCGAAAAAGTTGCATAGGCCAAATAGTGTTTCACGGACATGCGCGTCCATGATCCCACGGATTGCAACTGGAAGTATCTGCGTCATCAGCACGTGACAGTCGTGAGACTTCATCCCACTGAACTTCTACTTCGTTGGGTCTAGGTATCTGCTTATCTTCCCCGCGTAACCGTAAGGAAGTTTTACTCCTAGAAGGCAGGTGAAAAACTGCTCGATCTCCTCCTGACTTAGAGTGAAGCACGCGGGAGGGTAGTCATTTCCGGTCTTCTTGGCCTTTTTGCCTTTGCGACGACTTTCTGTGTCCTGCTTCGCCTCATCATCATCATCATCATCATCATCATCATCATCATCATCATCATTAGCGTGAAGCTCCTGCCTGATGCCCATTGATTTCAAGTCTGCCCTTGCTTTCGGCTCATCTTTGGTCCTCTCTGGCATGTTGAGCAGGGTACCAAGCAGACTCTCGCACATGTTCTTCGTGATATGCATGACATCAAGGCTGTGAGGCACATGGTGGATCTTCCAGTACGACAAGTCCCAGAAAACAGACCTCGTTTTCCATACCTTCAGCAGCGGCTCTGGCGCCTTTCGCTTCTTTCCCGGCTCTGGCGCCTTTTGCTTCTTTCCCGGCAGTGGGCAGTCTTTCCAATTTTTCAACAGCTCGTCTATTTCCTCGCCGCTCCTCGTACACGGGCATTTTCGGGGTTCGGTTTCACCATCGAACAGATCCTTGCGTTTCCTCCACGGGTCATCGTCGCGAAGCCACCTTCGATGTCCCATGAACACGGTTTTCGAAGACCCGGGATCTCTATCTAGCTGGCGATACATTGTGTCATCCATGCACCTTACGCATCCAGAAAATCCGTGGACTACCTGCCCCGCGAGATATCCGTAACCGAGATAGTCGTGCACCGTCGTGAGCAGTGCGGCTCTCATAGGGAAATATTCTTTCTCCGCGGCGTCCCACGTATTGGCTGACGTTTTCCACGGCGTGTCTAGCTCCTCCTTCAGCAGCCCCAGATACAGATTGATGTCGTTCCCTGGTTGTTTCGGCCCTTCAATTAGCATACTCATGTGAATGTACTTCCTCTTCATGCACAACCAGGGGGAAGGTTGTACATCCACACAAACACAGGCCAGGTGCTATGTGTGCTTCTCTGGCTGCCAAACGGATTGACTCCATCGGTGCTCGCGCCCAGCACGATGTTCCTTGGATCCTTCCCAAATTCTTGGTATTTGACGTTCAACGCTTGCCACTGGCTCGCATCCTTAGGGTGACTAAGCATCTTGTCTTTTTTATTTATCTCGGGATCATTTCCGTCATCTTCACGCTTCTTCTCCTTCCTATCCGTGTGCCAACGGAGGAGCTTTGCCACCTTAGGGTCCGCGAAATACCGCTGTAGACGAGGAGTGATCGGAAAGTACCACACCGATTTTCGAGGAGCTTTCTTCCTCTTCTTGTATCGAGTGACGCCGCACACCGGACATATGGTAGACTCCGCATGCTCGTCCCAATAAATGATGCAATTGTTCATGCACACATGGTATTTCACGTGTGGTAAATGCAGAGGACAGACGATTTTCTTCGCCTCCTCGAAACTGGTCGGGCACTTGTTCCCCTTGGGAAGACGTTCGTGCCAGAATGACATGTTCTTGTCGAAGCATGCGTCGGTCATTTTGTGTTTTACCTTCATCTCCAGAGCCATGAGCGTTACTTTCAGGCGGGTATCCTCGGGCCTGCATCCTTCATACAATGGAGTAACCGCGTCTATCTCCAGTTGATCCAGCTTGGCTTTCTCTCGGGCGGCAGCTCTTGCGTTATCCGTCTGGTTGAGAAGCAGCTCTTGAATATGAGGGTCCTGCACCCAGCCTCCATCGTCGTCTGCTCCGACATCTTCATGATCATGCCCTTCGTCTTGATCTTCCTCATTATCATGTACGACATCTTCTACATGATGACTGTGTACAGCATCACCGTTGTGATCATGTCCTGGAGATTCTTCGTCTTCTCGCCCGCCCTCGCCGCGGTGGTACTTGTCTTGTTGCCCTTCCTCATTTCTTGCCCGGCCCCGGCCATGGACGACTTCATAGTCATCTTCATCACCTTGCCACCGATAGCCATCCATGAAACCACGCAAGAGCAGGTGGTCCCGCACCTGCCCGGAATCCGGATCCGCAATAAGGCTCTTCAGCTTGCATCTTCGACACGGACATCTTATCTTTGTCTCGTTCTTTTGAAGCATCTTGGCCTTCGTGGAGCTCAAAAACCTATTCACGATGCCTTCAGTCATCGTGCGGACCATGGTCGCCTGCGGGGTAGAGCAAAATGATATTTGAGAACCAAGGAAAAATTTGGCATGACCTTCCCTAAAAATAGGACCAAAAAGAATGCATAGTGCCAAAATTCTCACCGAAACGGAAATGAATCAAAACATTCCGGCAAAATATTGGCAACTATCGCATTTCAAATGCTGGTACCTTCAAACACAAACATATATGCAACACCACAAACACATGCAACACCACAAACATACATAGATCTAGCTAGGCCACAAAAAGTGCATGTGCACGTTGTTGGAGCGAGCTACGGAGAAAAAAAGTAGATCTACATCATGAAGATAGCTTTCCCCTTGCTTACCTATCAAAAAAAGGTAATTTCACCACTTAATTTTGATGAATCTATGGTGGAAATGAGGTGAGGAGGAGGAGGCAACCGAAAGCTTGGAGAAGGAGGTGGAGGGAATGAAGTGGGGAAAGTGAGTGGGTAGGTGTGGGGCTGTCCAAAATATCTTGTTGGGGTCCCAGGTTACTAATGGCCCACCACAAGGAAATGCGCCATTAGTAACCCTGGTTACTAATGGCGCACCTGCAGGTGGTGCGCCATTAGAAGTTTTGCAAAAAGTAAAAAATATAAATATATATACTAATGGCGCACCATGTAATAGTGCGCCATTACTAGTTTAAACTAGTAATGGCGCACTGTGAAACGGTGCGCCATTAGTTGTTTTGCAAAAAAAAAAGAATAAGAAAAAAATTACAGTAATGGCGCACTCTCTGCCTGGTGCACCATTACTAGTTAGAACTAGTAATGGCGCATTGTCGACCTGATGCGCCATTAGTATGTATGGAAAAATGGAAAAAAAATTAATACTAGTGGCGCACCCTGTTTCTGGTGCGCCATTAGTGTCCTCCACACTAATGGCGCATCACCAACAGGTGCGCCATTAGTATATAGTAGTGGCGCACTACTTCCCTGGTGCGCCATTAGTATCAATCCTATCTATAGCCTTTTTCCTAGTAGTGAGTTGCATAATCTCATAGTCATAGGAACATGTATAAGTCATGAAAAAAGTAATAGCAACAAACTAAATGATCAAGTGCTATGCTAACGAAATGGGTCAAGTCAATCACATCATTCTACTAATGATGTGATCCCGTTAATCAAATGACAACTCATGTTTATGGTTAGGAAACATAACCATCTTTGATCAACGAGCTAGTCAAGTAGAGGCATACCAGTGACACTCTGTTTGTCTATGTATTCACACATGTATTATGTCTCCGGTTAATACAATTCTAGCATGAATAATAAACATTTATCATGATATAAGGAAATAAATAATAACTTTATTATTGCCTCTAGGGCATATTTCCTTCACCTACCACATAAATCTTGATCTCTAGCCTTCCCCAAGTTGCTTTCCACTCAAATCTTCTTTCCACCAAATCCAAATCCTGTGAGAGAGAGTTGAGTGTTGGATAGACTATATTTTGAAGCACAAGAGCAAGGAGTTCATTATCAACACACCATTTGTTACCTCTTGGAGAGTGGTGTCTCCTAGATTGGTTAGGTGTCACTTGGGAGCCTCCGTCAAGATTGTGGAGTTGAATCAAGGAGTTGGTAAAGGCAAGGAGATCGCCTACTTCGTGAAGATCTACCCGAGTGAGGCAAGTCCTTCATGGGCGGCGGCCATGGTGGGATAGACAAGGTTGCTCCTTCGTGGACCCTTCGCGGGTGGAGCCCTCCATGGACTTGCGCAACTGTTACCCTTCGTGGGTTGAAGTCTCCATCAACGTGGATGTACGATAGTGATACACCTCCAACGTATCTATAATTTTTGATTGTTCCATGCTATTATATTATCTATTTTGGATGTTTATGGGCTCTATTATACACTTTTATATTATTTTTGGGAATAACCTATTAACCACAGGCCCAACCCAAATTGTTCTTTTCTTGCCTATTTTAGTGTTTCGAAGATAAGGAATATCAAACGGAGTCCAAATGGAATGAAACCTTCGGGAGAGTTATTTTTGGAACGGAAGCAATCTAGGAGACTTGGAGTAGACGTCAGGGAAGTTCGAGGTGGCCACGAGGCAAGGAGGCGCGTCTGCCCCCCTAGGCGCGCCCCCACCCTCGTGGGCCACTCGTGGCTCCCCTGACCGACTTCTTTCGCCTATATATGTCCATATACCCTCAAAACATCGAAGATGACAATCGGGAGTTCCACTGCCAAAAGCTTCCGTAGCCACCAAAACCCAATCTAGACCCGTTCCGGCACCCTTCCGGAGGGGGGAATCCCTCTCCGGTGGCCATCTTCATCATCCCGGCGCTCTCCATGACGAGGAGGGAGTAGTCCACCCTTTGAGTTTTCCCTTTGAAGTTATCTTATCGGATTGAGTCTTTAAGGATTTGAGAACACTTGATCTATGTCTTGCACGTGCTTATCTGTGGTGACAATGGGATATCATGTGATCCACTTGATGTATGTTTTGGTGATCAACTTGCGAGTTCCATGACCTCGTGAACTTATGCATAGGGGTTGGCACACATTTTCGTCTTGACTCTCCGGTAGAAACTTTGGGGCACTCTTTGAAGTTCTTTGTGTTGGTTGAATAGATGAATATGAGATTGTGTGATGCATATTGTATAATCATACCCACGGATACTTGAGGTGACATTAGGGTTTTGGTTGATTTGTGTCTTAAGGTGTTATTCTAGTACAAACTCTATGATAGATTGAACAGAAAGAATAGCTTCGTGTTATTTTACTACAGACTCTTGAATAGATCAATCAGAAAGAATAACTTTGAGGTGGTTTCGTACCCTACAATAATCTCTTCGTTTGTTCTCCGCTATTAGTGACTTTGCAGTGACTCTTTGTTGCATGTTGAGGGGTAGTTATATGATCCAATTATGTTATTATTGTTGAGAGAACTTGCACTAGTGAAAGCATGAACCCTAGGCCTTGTTTCCTAGCATTGCAATACTGTTTACGCTCACTTTTATCATTAGTTACCTTGCTGTTTTTATATTTTCAGATTACAAATACCCATATCTATCATCCATATTGCACTTGTATCACCATCTCTTCGCCGAACTAGTGCACCTATACAATTTACCATTGTATTGGGTGTGTTGGGGACACAAGAGACTGTGTTATTTGGTTGCAGGGTTGTTTGAGAGAGACCATCTTCAACCTATGCCTCCCATGTATTGATAAACCTTAGGTCTACTTGAGGGAAATTTGCTACTGTCCTACAAACCTCTGCACTTGGAGGCCCAACAACATCTACAAGAAGAAGGTTGCATAGTAGACATCAAGCTCTTTTCTAGTGCCGTTGCCGGGGAGGTTAGCGCTTGAAGGTATATCTTTAGATCTTGCAATCGGATCTTTTTGTTTCTTGGTTTAGCACTAGTTTAGTTTATAAAAGAAAACTACAAAAAATGGGAATTGAGTTTGCCTCATACACTTCATCTTTTTAATATATTTCGTGAGAATGATGGAAAGGAAAATTGTGCTCAAGTGCTAGAAGAAGAATGCATTAAATTGTTTGGCACTAAATCTTTGAATGATGAGCATGATTGCAATGTTGTTAGTATGAACTCCTTGAATATCCATAGTACTAATGATGATTGCACTAGTCATAATGAAAATGTCTCTTATAAGCATGTCAATTTTTGTGGAGTGCATAGAGTTTGCAAGTACACACCAAATAGGGAAGATAAATTTTGCAAGAGGCATAAGTATTTGGAAACTAAATGGTTGCAAGAAAGGCTAGATGTTTCTTCTGAAAATTTAAAATTTCTTCACCATACTTGTGAACTTTGCAATGAACATGGTCATTTAAGTCTCAAATGCAAATTGTTTCATGATCGTATCGTGTCCAAAAATTGTGATGATTTGATTTCCCTTGCACATCATAATGAACTTAGTTTGCTTTTGGGTTATGAAGAAAGGAAACGTATAACTAAGCATATTCCAGAATATAACCTTGAGAAATTCCTCGATATTGATTTAGAAGAAATATTTATGTATTGTGCGGTGAATTGCATTGAAAATCCTTATATTGCCAATTACATAAAGAAAAGAAAACAAATAGAGGATGAAGAGAATACTAATGAAAGGGAAGAAGCTTCCCAATATCCTCCTATTATTTCTTATGATGAGTCAGGTAATGAGGAGGAGCCTTCTATTCAACCAATCTCATTAATAAGGAGCTCCGAAAAGAGGATTAAACCCACACATGATGTGAAGAAGAAAAAGAAAAGACGGAGAAGCAAAGGTAAAAATGTATCCCTCCCAAATGATGTTGCTCCTATTACTCATTCTGATGATGATAATTGTTATACTATTGGTGCTATCCATACTATTAATGTGAGAGTGATTATGCTTATGATATGAAAAGGCCCAAGCTTGGGGATGCTATGTTTGATGAGAATGACATGTTTGAGAATATATTCACTGCAATTAATGTTTGTCCCAAGCTTGGGGATGCTACGTTTGATGAAGATGATATTTTTAGTCCCCCAAATTTTGATATGCAAATTTATTAGGATGATAGCATGCCTCCTACTTATGATGATTATATTGATAAAAGTGGGTTTGGAAGAGTGTCAACTTTAGGAAGTAATGATCCCACTATTTTGGAGGATGTTTAATCTTATTGTGATAATTATGAAAGTGGATTTGGAGAGGTCATGACTTTATTTAGTAATGATTCCACTATCTTGGAAGAGGTTTCAATCGATTATGATGAGAACAAAGTTGCTACTTATGATGATTATTGTGATGATACTTATGCTATAAAAAGTAGTGATGATTATATTTATAAAACTTGTCATGATTATGATTACCCTTTTTCTGAACATTGCCCCTTTAATGTGTAAACAATTTATAGTATTCTAGTTTCTTATGATACTCCCACTATTTCAAATGAGAAGAATTTTGCTTATGTGGAGAGTAATAAATTTTTTATGCTTGTAGATCATGAAAAGAATGCTTTATATGATAGTTATATTGTTGAATTCATTCATGATTCTACTGAAAAGTATTATGAGGGAAGAACATATGCTTGTAGGAATTGCAATAATATCAAGTTTCCCCTCTATGTGCTTAAAGTTTTAAAGTTATGCTTGTTTTGCCTTCCTGTGCTAGTTGATTATTGTTCACATAAATTGTTTGCTCACAAAATCCCTATGCATAGGAAGTGGGTTAGACTTAAATTTGCTAGTCATATTCTTCATTATTCTCTATTTATGTTACAATTCTTATCTTTTATGTGAGCATCATTGAAATCATCATGCCTAGCTAGGGGCGTTAAACGATAGCGCTTGTTGGGACGCAACCCAACTTTATTTTTGTTCCTTGATTTTTGTTACTGTTTAGTAATAAATAATTCATCTAGCCTCTGTTATTATTGAGTTTTTATGCTTTTAATTAGTGTTTGTGCCAAGTAGAACCTTTGGGAAGACTTGGGGAAAGTCGTTGCGATCATGCTGTAGAAAACAGAAACTTTAGCGCTCACGAGATTTGCTGCCATTTTTTATTGGAGAGTGATATTTAGTTAGTTATTTTTGAATATGATTAATACATAAATTCCTCACGTCCAGCAATTTATTTTAGAATTTTTGGGGTTCCAGAAGTTTGCGTTAGTTACAGATTACTACAGACTGTTCTGTTTTGACAGATTCTGTTTTTTGAGTGTTGTTTGCTTATTTTGATGAATCTATGGCTAGTAAAAGAGTTTATAAACCATAGAGAAGTTGGAATACAGTAGGTTTAACACCAATGTAAATAAAGAATGATTTCATTACAGTACCTTGAAGTGGTGTTTTGTTTTCTTTCGCTAACGGCGCTCAGTAGATTTTCTTGTTAAGTTTTGTGTTGTGAAGTTTTTCAAGTTTTGGGTAAAGATTTGATGGATTATGGAACAAGGAGTGGCAAGAGCCTAAGCTTGGGGATGCCCAAGGCACCCCAAGGTAAAATCCAAGGACACCAAAAAGCCTAAGCTTGGGGATGCCCCGGAAGGCATCCCCTCGTTCGTCTTTGTCTATCGGTAACTTTACTTGTAGCTATATTTTTATTCGCCACATGATATGTGTTTTGCTTGGAGCGTCTTGTATGATTTGAGTCTTTGCTTTCTAGTTTACCACAATCATATTTTCTGTACACACCTTTTGGGAGAGACACACATGAATTGGAATTTATTAGAATACTCTATGTGCTTCACTTATATCTTTTGAGCTATATAGTTTTTTGCTCTAGTGCTTCACTTATATCTTTTAGAGCACGGCGGTGGTTCTACTTTATAGAAATAATTGATCTCTCATGCTTCACTTATATCAGTTTGAGATTCCTTTATAACAGCATGGTAATTCATTTTGGTTATAAATTGTAAATGCTAAGAGAAGTTGGATGCTTGATAGATGGTTTTGAGATATAAAGGTGGTAATATTAGAAGTGTGCTAGTTGAGTAATTGTGAAATTGATGAATACTTGTGTTGAAGTTGGCAAGTCCCGTAGCATGCACGTATGGTGAATGTTATGTGACAAATTTGAAGCATGGGGTGTTCTTTGATTGCTTTCCTTATGAGTGGCGGTCGGGGACAAGCGATGGTCTTTTCCTACCAATCTATCCCCCTAGGAGCATGCGCGTAGTGCTTGGTTTTGTTGACTTGTAGATTTTTGCAATAAGTATGTGAGTTCTTTATGACTAGTGTTGAGTCCATGGATTATACGCACTCTCACCCTTCCATCATTGCTAGCCTCTTCAGTACCGTGCATTGCCCTTTCTCACCTTGAGAGTTGGTGCAAACTTCGCCGGTGCATCCAAACCCCGTGATATGATACGATCTATCACACATAAGCCTCCTTATATCTTCCACAAAATAGCCACCATACCTACCTATTATGGCATTTCCATAGCCATTCCGAGATATATTGCCATGCAACTTTCCACCGTTCCGTTTATTATGACACGCATCATCATTGTCATATTGCTTTGCATGATCATGTAGTTCACATTGTATTTGTGGCAAAGCCACCATTCATAATTTTTTCATACATGTCACTCTTGATTCATCGCAACCCAGGTACACCGCCGGTGGCATTCACATAGAGTCATATTTTGTTCTAAGTATCGAGTTGTAATTCTTGAGTTGTAAGAAAATAAAAGTGTGATGATCATCATTAGAGCATTGTCCCATGTGAGGAAAGGATGATGGAGACTATGATTCCCCCACAAGTCGGGATGAGACTCCTGACGAAAAAAAAGAGAGAAAAAAGAAAGAAAAGAGGCCAAAAGAAAAAAAAGAAGGCCCAAATAAAAAAATTAAATGAGAGAAAAAGAGAGAAGGGACAATGTTACTATCCTTTTTCCACACTTGTGCTTCAAAGTAGCACCATGATCTTCATGATAGAGAGTCTCTTATGTTGTCACTTTCATAAACTAGTGGGAATTTTACATTATAGAACTTTTCTTGTATATTCCAATGATGGGCTTCCTCAAATGCCCTAGGTCTTCGTGAGCAAGCGAGTTGGATGCACGCCCACTTAGTTTCTTTGATGAGCTTTCATATATTTATAGCTCTAGTGCATCCGTTGCATGGCAATCCCTACTCCTTGCATTGACATCAATCGGTGGGCATCTCCATAGCCCATTGATTATCCGCGTCAATGTGAGACTTTCTCCCTTTTTGTCTTCTCACACAACCTCAATCATCATATTCTATTCCACCCATAGTGCTATGTCCATGGCTCGCGCTCATATATTGCGTAAAAGTTGAAAGAGTTTGAAAAGGCTAAGTATTAAACAATTGCTTGGCTTGTCATCGGGGTTGTGCATGATGAGAGCATTTTGTGTGATGAAAATGAAGCATGGCCAAACTATATGACTTTGTAGGGATAAGTTTTCTTTGGCTATGGTATTTTGATAAGACATAATTGCTTGATTAGCATACTTGGAGTATTACTATTTTTATGTCAACAATAAACTTTTATCTTGAATCTTGCGGATCTGGACATTCATGCCACAAATAGAGAAAAATACATTGAAGAACATGCTAGAAAGCATTCCACATCAAAAATTCTGTTTTTATCATTTACCTACTCGACGACGAGTAGGAATTAACCTTGGGGATGCTTGATACGTCTCCAACGTATCTATAATTTTTGATTGTCCCATACTATTATATTATCTGTTTTGGATGTTTATGGGCTTTATTATACAGTTTTATATTATTTTTGGGACTAACCTAAGTGTTTCGAAGAAAAGGAATATCAAATGGAGTCCAAACGGAATGAAAACTTCGGGAGAGTTATTTTTGGAACAGAAGCAATCCAAGAGACTTGGAGTAGACGTCAGGGAAGCTTCGAGGTGGCCATGAGGCAGAGAGGCGCACATGCCCCCTTGGGCGCGCTCGCCACCCTCGTGGGCCCCTCGTGGCGCCTCTGACCGACTTCTTTCGCCTATATGTGTCCATATACCCTAAAAACATCGAAGACGATAATAGATCGGGAGTTCCGCCGCCAGAAGCCTCCGTGGCCACCGAAAACCAATCTAGACCCATTCCGGTACCCTGCCGGAGGGGGGAATCCCTCTCCGGTGGCCATCTTCATCACCCCGGCGCTCTCCATGACGAGGAGGGAGTAGTCCACCCTCGGGGCTGAGGGTATGTACCAGTAGCTATGTGTATGATCTCTCTCTCTCTCTCTCGTGTTCTTGAGGTGGTACGATCTTGATGTATCATGAGCTTTGCTATTATAGTTGGATCTTATGATGTTTCTCCCCCTCTACTCTCTCTGTGATGGATTGAGTTTTCCCTTTGAAGTTATCTTATCGGATTGAGTCTTTAAGGATTTGAGAACACTTGATATATGTCTTGCACGTGCTTATCTGTGGTGACAATGGGATATCATGTGATCCACTTGATGTATGTTTTGGTGATCAACTTGCGAGTTCCATGACCTCGTGAACTTATGCATAGGGGTTGGCACACGTTTTCGTCTTGACTCTCTGGTAGAAACTTTGGGGCACTCTTTGAAGTTCTTTGTGTTGGTTGAATAGATGAATATGAGATTGTGTGATGCATATCGTATATCATACCCACGGATGCTTGAGGTGACATTGGAGTATCTAGGTGACATTAGGGTTTTGGTTGATTTGTCTATTAAGGTGTTATTCTAGTACGAACTCTATGATAGATCGATCAGAAAGGATAACTTCGAGGTGGTTTCGTACCATACAATAATCTCTTCGTTTGTTCTCCGCTATTAGTGACTTTGGAGTGACTCTTTGTTGCATGTTGAGGGACAGTTATATGATCCAATTATGTTATTATTGTTGAGAGGACTTGAACTAGTGAAAGTATGAACCCTAGGCCTTGTTTCCTAGCATTGCAATACCGTTTACGCTCACTTTTATCATTTGTTACCTTGCTGTTTTTATATTTTCAGATTACAAATACTCATATCTATCATCCATATTGCACTTGTATCACCATCTCTTCGCTGAACTAGTGCACCTATACAATTTACCATTGTATTGGGTGTGTTGGGGACACAAGAGACTCTTTGTTATTTGGTTGCAAGGTTGTTTGAGAGATACCATCTTCAACCTACGCCTCCCACGGATTGATAAACCTTAGGTCATCCACTTGAGGGAAATTTGCTACTGTCCTACAAACCTCTGCACTTCGAGGCCCAACAACGTCTACAAGAAGAAGGTTGCATAGTAGACATCAGATAGCACCACCTATCGGAACCACGCCAAAAATCTCCGTGTCAACATTGCCTTTTGCTCCCTCAAACTCCTCCCTTTACCTTCCTATGCAATTGTTTTACTTTCCGCTGCTATACTCTTAGAATTGCATGGGTAAGTTGATTGCTTGACTTGTGCAAAGTTGCTAAAATCTGCCAAGAACTAAAATTGGGAAAAGGCTAGATTTTTCTTTGGTCAAGTAGTCTAATCACCCCCCTCTAGACATACTTTTGATCCTACAAGTGGTATCAGAGCTTTGGTCTCCATTTGCTTTGATTTCCGTAGCTTTTGGTGGTCATAGCCTTGGTTTCACAACCTAGGAGAGTATGGCGTCTAGCAAGGGAAATTACCACCATAAAGGTCCTTACTTTGATTGTACAAATTTTGCTAGTTGGAAGCATAAGATGAAAATGCATATTCTTGGACATAACCTCGTCGTTTGGGCTATTGTGTGTATTGGCTTGCAAGGTGAATTCTTTGATGGGAGAGAGCCGAACCGTGAAGCTACCGCGGAAGAGTTGAATATGCTGCAATACAATGATCAAGCTTGTGATATTGTCTTCAACAGATTGTGCCCCGAAGAATTCAACAAAATCAACCGTCTTGAGAATGGAAAGGAAATTTGGGATACTTTGATTGAAATGCACGAAGGTACCGACTCCGTCAAGGAATCCAAATTGGATGTGCTTCAAAGTCAACTTGACACGTTCAAAATGAAGGATGGTGAAGGTGTCGCTGAAATGTACTCTAGTCTTGCTCCCATCACAAATGAGATTGTCGGCTTAGGAAGTGAAGAGATGACCGATAGATTCATCATCAAGAAGATCCCAAGAGCCTTGGATGGAAAATATGATACCGTGTGCACATTGATCCAAATGATGCCCAATTACAAAGATCTGAAGCCAACGGAAGTCATTAGAAGAATTGTTGCTCATGAGATGTCACTTAAGGATAAGGAAGAGCTTCACAACAAGTCAAGTGGTGCTTACAAAGCCTCATGTGATGCCCCCACATCATCAAATGAGAAGCAAACCTTCAATGAAGAATTGAGCCTAATGGTGAAGAACTTCAACAAGTTCTACAAGAGTAGAAGCAAGGAAAGAAGTTCCAAGTCAAGGTCCTACAATGACAAAAGATCTTCTAGTCGTGAGCGTAACTTCTACAATTGTGGAAGACCCGGACACTATTCCAATGAGTGTACGTCTCCCTACAAAAGAAAAGAACATTCTCCCAAGAGAAGAAGTAGGAGAGAAGAATCACCATCAAGAGAGAGTAGGAGTAGAGATGATCGTTATGAACGAAGACCCTCTCGGAGAAGCAAGGATTTGGAAAGGAAGGACAAGTCATCAAGGAGCTACGCAAAACGAAGGCATCAAGCTCATGTTGGTGAATGGGTATCCGTCTCTGACTCCGACCATCACTCCGAAAGAAGTTATCACTCCGACTCCGAATATACTCAAGATGAAGGTGTTGCCTGACTAGCACTTGTGACAACCAACTCCAACGACATATTTGACTCACCAGATGAAGGAATTGGAAGATGCTTCATTGCTAAAGGTCCAAAGATAACACGCCCCGAGTATGTTGATTTCAATAGTGATGAAGATGATTTTCTAGGAGATGATGATTTACTTGTTGACAACTCTAGTTATGAAAACTATGATGAACTTGCTATTAATCATGCTAATCAAGATAAAATGAATGACGATGATAAGAAGGAGATTGAGCGTCTAACTAAAGAACTAAACACTCTTAAGTTAGCTCATGAAACTACCTTGAAAGATCATCGAGAACTTTTAAAGACCCATGAGAAGTTATGCTTTGAAAAGCTCAACCTTGAGCAAGAGCATGAGTTCTTAAAAGCAATCAATGATGATCTTCGCAAGAAAAGTTCTTCTTACATTGCCAAGCATTTACTCTTGTCTACTTACATGCCACAAGTTAAATCTAGCAACAAGAACAAGAAAGATTCTTCATCTAGTAGTAACAACAATCATGCTAAATCCAATGTTGTTGCTTCTAGTAGCTATCTTGATTCCACTAATGACTCTATTAGACAAGTTACACTTGAGCAAGAAAATAGCTTATTGAAGGGAATTATAGAGAAAGGTGTTTACAAGAGCCTTGCCGGAAGGTAAGCAATTTGAGGAAATTATACGCAAGCAAGGAAGGCACCGGAAGAATCAAGGTGTTGGTTTTGAATGAAATTTCAATGCCAATGGAGTTGAGTGGGAAGAAGATCAATACCCCAAGACGAAGTTTGTTGCTCAACAAGAGAAGTATTATACTACTACTTTCAAGGGAACACAAGCTCAAGATGATCTTCCACCACAAGACCACAAGCAAAAAGGCAAGGGCAAGCTTCAAGAGGAGATTGATGCATTTGAAGAAGCTCCCAAGGCCTTGGTCAAGTGGGTTCCCAAGACTACATCCGGTTCTACCTCATCAAGTACGACTACAACTTCAAGGATTCCCATCAAGATGTTGTGGATCCGGAAGAAGAAGAACTAGAGAGTTCCTGAGGGTGACTCCGCCAACATACATCACTCTTATCATTTGGCAATAACAAGTGCAAACAACTTCCATATCTTGCACTAGTTCAAGGAGTCACAAACCCTCTTGTTGGTAAGGCAAGGGACAAGGTAACCTAATGCTTTCATGGACATCATCTTGTGTATACATCACTCTATGTCTATGGATATCCTTGCTTGTTCCTTGTGGGACTAACTCGTGTAGGTATTGAAAGTGCAACTCACTCCAATGGAATGCTCCGAATTATCTACATCAACGTTGAGCATCCACATCTTCATTACCTACATGAAGTCATCATCGACAAAACCCAAGGTTAGTTCATCCCTCTTAGGGGGCACTAGTAGAAAAAGGGCCTTTAGTCCCGATTCATAAGGGCCTTTAGTCCCGGTTCTTGAACCGGGACTAAAGGGTCGGTACTAATGCCCGGCCGGTCCACCTTTAGTCCCAGTTGGTAACACCAACCGGTACTAAAGGAAATTTTCTGATTTTTTTTAAAAAAAATTGAATTTTTTTTATTTTCAAATTTCTGAATTATTTTAACCTCTAATCTCTAATCACCCCTCATCAATACTCAATTCAATCTCTAATCATCCCTCATCATTCCAAATCATCTAACTTCCCAGACGGTCACCCATCCTCCCACTCCCCCAGCCTGAGCACGCTTAACTTCCGGGTTCTATTCTCCCTCGTTTCCAACTCTGCACTCGTTGTTTTCCTGATAATAGTAAGATGTCAATCCTATTAACCCTCAGGAGTTTAGCTTGAGCATGAAGTCACACATTTCACTGTTTGAGTTTGAAACTATTGTTCTAAAAAACAATAATTTTTTAGTAACACTAATATTTCTTGAATAAGTAGTTTGACCATTGTTTGACCACAGTTTGACCATAGTTTGACCAGATTTGACCAAAATTCAAAAAAACTGAAATAATTATTTAATAACACTAATATTCTTGAATAATTATTTAGTAACACTAATATTTCTTGAATAAGTAGTTTGACCATTGTTTGACCATAGTTTGACCATAGTTTGACCAGATTTGACCAAAATTCAAAAAACCTGAAATAATTATTTAATAACACTAACATTCTTGAATAATTATTTAGTAACACTAATACTTCTTGAATAAGTATTTTGACCATAGTTTGACCAGATTTAATGAAAATTTAAAAAAACTGAAATTTGAGCATAACTTTTTTTCCTTTTGGAATTTGAGGATTCTACAAATTTGCAAACAGGCCATAGGCGGTCTCCATTGGATGTAACTTTTCGAGTAGATGATTTTTCATATAAAAAACTTTTTAATCCGAGTTCGTATGCAAAAGTTATGCCCATTTTACAAATTCCAGAGAGATTTTGTAAATAAAGTCGAAATTCATATTTGTAAATTTTCCCAACAACTAGACCACATATCACATGGGAAACTTATTTTATTTTATTTTTTGACATTTCAATCATTTTCTTTTGTTTTTTCTAAAACTGAA
>NC_041382.1:669771494-669820214 GCF_002162155.2 Triticum dicoccoides | reverse complement strand
AAAGCCCATTAGTCCCGGTTGGTGACACCAACCGGGACTAAAGGTCTAACCTTTAGTACCGGTTGGTGCCACCAACCGGGACTAATGGGCATCGCACCCTTTAGTCCTGATTCGTGGCAAGAACCGGGACTAAAGGGCCCAGGTGAACCGGGACTAATGCCTTAGCCGCACGAACCGGGATAAATGCACCCATTGGTCCCGGTTCTGGACTGAACCGGGACTAATGGGCTTACCCGGCCTGGACCAAAGCCCCCTTTTCTACTAGTGGGGATATCACATCTAGGGGTAGCTTTACTCTAAAAATTGAGCTAAAGCAACTCAAATGGTGTGAGCACAACAATGCTTTATGTAAAAGTGGTAACCCCACTTGTGCTTAAATGATAAGTGTGACCTATGATCAAATGTTCTCATTTGACTCCTAAGTCAATATACTCATATATAGATGATCTAGTCATTGCCAATTGCTTGATAGATGCTAGAGTGTTTGTGCATGCTTTGTCACATATTTCTTTTGCTATATTATTGTGTGAGCATGTTGAATGCATATTTTTCTCATTTGAGGACATCCATTTGTTGCTTTGATTGTTTGGCTTTTTCTCTTTTGCCAAATGGATGGACAAGAATGCCTAAGAACTCCCTCTAGCTATCTATGCCTTCCTCGTCTCAAACTCTATTCATGTTACATCACAAAGATTGATCAAGTCAGATTCGAACCACTCTGTGTGAGGAGCACTCGGAGTCCCCGATTCCTCATAGACTTAAATTTCCAAAACCTCTTTGTGCATTTCGGGCTGACCGATTCATCATTTTTGGTCCTACTGAGATCACTTAGTTGATCTAGGTTTTCAATCTCGGTGCAACCGATTAGAACCTTTCGGTCACACTGAGTTGCAGTAACTGCTTGCAGTTTTGCATCTCGGTGCCACCGAGTTGTTCCACTCGGTCACACCGATAGGGTCAGGTTATATATACTGACGGGTCAAATTTTGGAAAAATTTCCGAAACCCTTCACCCGTGCGTAACTTGCTCTGCCTCTTTGGGTCTCCGGGTCGTCCTCTCGCCGCCAGCGACCTCCCGCCGCTGGTCTCCGCCACCGTGAACGGCAATCTGCTCCGCCGTTGCCGCCGTAGCAAACACTCGCCGCTCTAGGGTAAGTGTTCGACCCCTTGTGTTGTCTTTTTCACTCCGATTCCTAGCACAAGGACAATGCCATGTTTCTTGCCACGATTGAGATTGATCCATCCAGCTAAAACTTCCTTAGGTCTAGATTGATTCGAAAATTTTAGGGTTAGCTCTCCGTAGAACTCATCTCGGACCGACCGAAATGTAGAAATCGGTCTCACCGATTCGGCCTTGGCCATTGCACATGCGCTTTTCGGTCCAACCGAAACATGCAAATTGGTGTGACCGAGTTCAAGATTCTGTGAAACCCTAGCAATCTTGGTGCCACCGAACTGTGAATCGGCCCAACCGAGTTCACTAGTTTAGGTTCCAAGTGTTGCTTCGGTATCACCGAGTTTGTCAATTCGGTAGCTCTGAGATCACTTCTGTAGAGAACTAAAACTAAGCTTTTTGGCTCAATTGTTTTGCGAAACCTCTGTACTTTGTGATGCTCATCTACTCTACCTCATCTACAACCTATTCACAGGGTCTGCTGACAGTTTGCCTGAAGATGTCTGATCAAAGTGATAGTCAGAACAAGTCTGAAGAGCAGGTTCAGTTGAGTGAGGGCACTAGTCCCTCCAACACCTATGATGAGGGCAGCAGGAGCACACCTAGTAACTTGCCAAAAGCAGATTCCGGGACAAGGAAGAAGAAAACCTCAGATTCTGAAGATGAGGATTATGTGGCTGTTGAGGATGAGGACACTTCAAGGGAAAAGGTGCTAAAAATGAGTATGGTACAGCTGCTGCAAGTAAGCCTGGAATGAAGACAAAGGCTCCAGCAAGAAGAGTTCCAATGTCAAAAGCCAGAGCCTCCACTCAAGAAACAATGGAGTTCACTCTTGAACCCAAAGAAGGAGGTGAAGGCAAGAATAGGAAAGAAAGGGTCAAGAAGACCATTGCTAGAGTTATTGGCAAGCCATCAATGATGAGAGATGATGAAGAAGAGGAAGAGGATGCTGCTCCAGCACCCAAAGCTCAGAAGCTTATGGGAGATGTTATAAAGTCAGGGGCTGCTCCATCAAAGCCCAAGTCTGCTCCCAAAGCTCCAGTTCAGAAGTCTGCTCCAAAGAGAAGCACTAGAAACATTCCAGCTGCAGAAAAGAACAAGGCCCCAGTGCCTGAGACAGTTGATGAAGAAGATGATGAAGCCCAAGTGCTAAGGAATCTCAAGCCCAAGATCCCTGACCACAATGATGCACATCCTGTTGCAGAAAATATGAAAATCAGGAAGGATTCGGGACTGAGATTGTGGAGACAGTCTGATCCATATGCTGTCAGGAGGAGAATTGCTATGGACCACAGGTTCCGCACAAAGGAACAACAAGACTTTTATGAGACTGTCCTGCTTGACAAGAAGCCCATAGTGTGTGACATGAGATGGGTTGACTGGGAGTACATCAAGGAAAATGAAGATCACTATCCACGAGTCTATGACAACTTCAAGGCTTGTGGAGTAGATACATTTCTTGGACAGAATCTCACCATGTGGAATGATGATATGATCATGCAATTCTATTCTACAGCCCATTTATATCCAGATGCACTACTAGGAAAAGGCCTACTAGTGGCGCACCAGTTTTGCCTACTAATGGCGCACTACTGGTGCGCCACTAGTACCACGCCACTAGTATTATATACTGATGGCACCATTAGTATAGACCAACATGCACCATTAGTGTGCCTCCAGGGGGCCATATTTACCCATGTGCTTTGGCATACTAATGGCGCACTGTGGGGTGATGCGTCATTAGTATCCTTTGGCATACTAATGGTGCACTGTGTAGTGATGCGCCATTAGTATCCTTCGGCATACTAATGGCGCACTTTGAGATGATGCGCCATTAGTATGAATATTACGTTTTTTTTACTTTTCTGATTTTTGCACAGGTTACAAAATATATTATTGGACAGAATATAGACAGCACCACACAGCAACAATAGATTCATCGAATACAATAGAAGATTAGTCTCCGAATACAATTCATCATATTAGTCTCCGAATTCAAAAGACCAAACAAAGATTGAACATTACAAGTCTCGAGACCGCGAGTAGCGAGTTTGTCTTCACATTACAAGTCGATATCGATCATCTAAACTACCATCACATAGAAGAGAGCTGCGGTCATCACGATGAGCATCATCGCGATGAAACTGGTCTTCATCCGGTTCCTCCAACGCTCCCTCCTCTCTCCCGCTAGATAGCGGGCGTATCTAGATTCCGCCTCCGCCCTAGTGGTGTACCCTTTGTAACTGTTACCGCTGAAACGGTGAACCTGTCTCCGACACTCCTCCCAGTCGTCGTAGACTCCGGGAACCTTACCCTTGTACACGACATACGACGGCATCTCTATGCACAAGCCAAACAACAGACAATACATGAGCAATATATAAGTATGGAACAAAAGGATCGGAAGAGAAAAGCAAGACATTAATAGCATGATTCATGGTCCTACTAATAAATAGCATCGATTACATCTAAGTTGAACGACTGTCCAAACCAAAGAGACATACAATTCATTAAAGTTTAATTACAACATGAGCCAATCAATGTTTCAGAACTACACATAGCATCACTACTTTCGACTCGACTCATGGGACCGGAGCATGGATGAAGCCGCCGTCTGTCGTGATGGTCATGAAATCGCGGGTGTTGTCAGCCTGCATTTGTAGCGTTGTGTCTATCTCACTGTTGGACGGTTGATATCTGAGGTAGAACTGCCCCGAGGTATGAAGGACATCTTGATGGATGATTTCCGCAAACTCCGACTAGATGCGAAAGAATTCTTGTCTGATGTCCACGTCCTGGATTGCCGACAAGCTCGCGGCCCAATCTTTGAGATTATCTGCTAGCAAAAGGTGATGATGGTCCCGTACGATCGCCTGCATGTGATGGGGGCGTAGTAGGCATCCTTCTGACCGCCAGGCGGCTGCTTGACGCAGCAGAACTTAGTATTGTGGGCGAACACGTGCCTGCGGAACCTACGAACTGGCCTGGTGAAGGTGCCTCCAGATTTGGTGCAGCCGGGGAGAACATCATCAAGAACTTTCTTGATATTTGTGTAGTCTATCTTGGAGTCACGGTTCGGGTCGAAATACGTGGCCATGGAATATTTCGGGTTTAAGAGGATGAGTGTGCAATGTGTGTCACTGCACAGAACACATAATGTTAGAAAAAAACGGTCGAAATCTAAGAAATCATATGTTACGGGGCGGTTAAGGGATGACTTACTCGGGAAAGTAAGACATGAGGAAGTTATCCTTATCTGGGTTTGCCAGAATGACGCCTTCGAGGTGTGAACTCGTGACTTGGCGGTCCCCCGCGCTGCCCAAGAGCTTGGCACGCATGTAGAAGGGGTCGACTATCACAATGTCCGGGGTCTTGTCTCTAATGATCCGCATCTCCATACTCAGCGAAAACAACCGAACGAAGGTGTAGTGCAGCTGATGAAGGTTAAACATAGCAAAGATGTCATCAAATCGCAGGACGATCGTACCCCCGATGGCGCCATCCACAAAGCCCTTGCCCTCTGGCACCTTGTCCACAAAAACCGGGTATGCCACATCATTCTCTCTGAGACGCCGCTTCTCCAAAGAAAGAACACTGTCATACAGACTCCACATAGCACCGGTTGCAGCATTGAGCATATTTGTCGGTAGGATCGCCCTACCCGCCACATGCACCCTCCTCAAGATATCCTTAGTTGAAGGTGGCCCGCCCTAAGCACGGATCGTCCTCGATGCCGGCTGGCTCGCACCGGCGCCCTTTTTAGCCTTTCGTTTCCGTCCCTTCTTCTTGATCTGTTGTAATGGGACCGAGTTCTGCTCACAGACCGCCTTCTTGAGCGTGTTGGGGCTGATAATATTTCGCACCTCGGCTATCTGAGGCTCGGTAAAGGCGGCAGCTGGAGGCGTCTCCTGAGAACTGAACGCCAGACAACGCCTGTTGCAATTGGGTTTCTCCGCCGTACCAGCTAGATCGCGGTCGTCTTGGTTGGGTTCTTGAGAAGGAGGCCCGTAGAACTCGTCACCGTACCCATGTTCGGCAAAGTACTTATCAACGTTGGTAAATGTACCATCGTCATTGTCATCATCGTCCGGATCATGTGCCATATGCATGTCCGGATCCTGTGCCATAGGGATGTCGGGTAGCGTTGCAGCGTTCTTGCCATGGCTTGGCGCTGGCATGACTGACGGTCTTGTCTGTGGGGTGGTGTCCCCTGCCCCCAAACGAGCTGGCTCTTCGGCCAAAGCAGGGGCCAGCTAACGCAGACGCTGAGGGTCATCTCATCTTCTTCGTCAGCCCCAGCGGGTCGAATCGAAGGTAACAGCTCGTCCCAGCCTGGCAGCACCCGAACCACTTCAACCCTATACACTATGGGTGGCATCGGATTACCGTGGAACACGGGGTTGCCTGGTTGAACGATTCTTCCCTTGGCGACATCGACCAACTCGCCGCCCACGAAGTGCAAGAGAGTGCAAGGAACATCGGCGGCGCCCTACAAAAACATGTAGGGCATCATGGATGCCCAGTCAAAGGCAAGGAGATGAAGTCATCGACTGAGAGGCTTAGTTACCATGATGTCGTCGAGCTCGGCTAATGTCGAGGCACCGACAATGGCGGGCGTGCAACTAACACAGGGGCCACTTGCTGGCGAGGTGCCGGCCGGCATACACCCGGGTGCATTAAGCTCAAATGCTCGTGCCGGCGCCGGAGACACGAATACCGCCTCCGCCGAAGACACCAATGGTGCCACCTGCGTGTTGTGTGAGTTGCTGGCCGTGAAGCTGGGTACCGGGGGAGGCCCCTGTTGGCCGCCCGCAATCCACGTCGTCAGCCCATGAATCAACGTAAGCACCATGGAGTTGAGCGTCGTTCCTAGTTGTTGTTGCACTTGCTCTTGGACAATCTCCGGAATCCACGCCACTTGTGCCTTGAGTGCTTCAACCTCGCGCGACTGGCTTTCCGAGCTGGTCTTTGTCTCCTTTCGCCCACCAGCAGTATAGTATGACGACCATTTTGTGGACAAGCCTTTGCCGGCCACACGACGAGCTCACGTCGGCTTACTGAGCTTATCCTTGTTTTTCATTACGTTCAACGCCCTATTTAAAGGGGTGTCAAAAGGGGATCTCTGAGACGACCCCGCACTACTGCTTTCATTGTCCTGCGGAAGGAACGTGAACCATTTAGAAATATTGGAGATTAATTAGAATGCAATCATATGGAGCTAATTACGCGGGGGATGTATTCCTTACCAGAACAAGCTCAAGCGCCCTGGTCTTCGGATTCGTGGTAAGCTCCTTTGTTACCGGGTCCTCCTTGTACCGGGCCCTGAGAAAGTTCTTGGTCTGCTTGTCACGGTATTTCTCGAAGCGGGGCGGTAGGCCTTGCTCGGCACGCTCCGCGTCCTCCTTGTACCATATAGGCTCCGCCACTCTGTAACCACCGGGACCGAGTTGGTGGACCCCTAAGTTCAACTTCCGCATTTCTTTCCCCCACTGACTTGATTCGGAGGTTGCGTTGCTCTCGCACTTGATCTTGAACTCCTTCTAGTCATCTTCGCTCATCAAAGGATATTTCGCCTTGATCTTCTCATAACTATCACCTTTTTCAATCATTTCCTTCACCGTGCTTTTCCAAGTAGACAGGGTCGTGCTCATCCTCGTGAGGGCGGCACCGTTCACTTTATTCCTTGAGAGGCGTGTGTTTGCAAACTCAACGGGGAACTTGTATTGTTCATGTAGCTTCGTGAAGAGGAGGCTGCGCAAATTCCTTCGGTCCTTATGCCTTAGGTTCTCGGTGTTGATCGAGACGGAGCTCCGGAAAATGCACCCGAGCTGAATCGAGTACCCCTTGACTACTTCTTTGGGCGTCGTCGGATGCGCGTCGGAGTTCACTTCAGTAAATTCCTCCCTGACGGTGCCGAGCACGCTCGGGCACCGGTCCTTTTGTTGCCTCTTCGGTTGGCTGCCATATGTGCATGCAGTGCCATCATCAGTGGTGGCATCCGCAGCGCCATCATCAGTGGTGTCATCCCCGACGCCACTAGGGGTTGTGTAGTCAGGATCGGTGTCTTCCACGGTGTCCTCATAGCGGTGAGGTTCTTCCTCCAACTCCTGGGACAGCTCCCAGAATTGCTTGTCGCCCGAACCTCCGGCCTCATCGTTGTGGGCCATGTTTCGCTCTAAATAGGAACAAAGTTTGGTCAAAAAGTTGGTTATTGTCAAGGAACAAGATCATGGTTTCATCATTTAGGGTTTGTCGACACCGAGGCATCCTAAAAGCTAAGCTTTTATCATTTAGGGTTTGCCGACACCGAGGCACCCTAAAAGCCTAAGCGTACATCATTTAGGTTCTCATCGCGACACCGAGGCACCCTAAAAGCCAAGGTTTCATCATTTAGGGTTTGTCGATGCCGAGGCACCCTAAAATGCTAGGTTAAGTTTTCATCATTTAGGGTTTATCGATGCCGAGGCACCCTAGGTTGGGCCTAATCACTTGGCACTAATCACTTGGCTCTATTGCCACCTATGTTGGGTTTATCATCTAGGGTTTATCGATGCTAAGGAGAATTCTAAGTTGGGCCTAATCACTTGGCTCTATTGCCACCTATGGTTTAATGCAGCAAGAATGGCGGGGCAGTTGATCCTACCTAACTAAGTACTAAGATACCCCAGCCCATGCATTAGTCGCAAGTACCCCATATGTCCTATTTTTAGCAAAGTCATGCTAAAATTTACGAAAACTTTCAGCATGACCTTTGCTGAAAATAGGACATATGGAGTACCCGAATTTGCCGGAACGGAAGTTAATCGACATTCCGGCAAACTCAAGGGCCTCTCGGGGTCCCTGCAAAATCATCACGACACGATGGTCAGAGACAAAACCCAGCAAACTGATTATCTTAGCTCCGATCCAAGCTCATCTGCTCCGTGTGGTACAAACCCCCTACCAGCTGCGAGAAATATTATGAATTCGGTAACAAGTTGCTAACACTGGCCCTTCTGAACAGATCTAGGGCATTCAAGAGTGAGGCATCAGTTACTGTATGCTTAGACAGTTTAGTTACTCTGCTCAAATTTCCATGGAGACTCCAAAAAATAACATGCTGAAAGGACGAATAAACAGACGATCATTAAAAGACAAAATGATTGTCTTAAGAAACTACTTTTTGTTGAACAAAACAACATTTTACAGTATATTAATGTAATAGTAGTACTATGAAACAGATCACGGGCACTGGAATATACAACAGCAGTGCATCACACAAGCAGACAATATATGGAATTCTAGCTTTACCAAAAAATTGAGCATGGCATCTACAGGTTACAAAAAAATGAGCATCTTCTCTGCATTTATAAAGCATTAGGATAGTGAAAGTATTACTCACTTTGATGGAATTCTAGCTTGTGATGATCTGACAGTGACAAATGTTGCAAATTGATTGAAAGCACTGTAATTCAACCAAAAATCTACTCTGAACAGTGCTTGCAAATTCAGTAACTTAATCGAGGTACAAAAATTTGAGTGAATACTCCACTTTTTCAGTGAGCAGTACTCCACTATTCAGTTCGATCTGGTATTAATCTTAGCTTGATCTTTTCATTATCTCTGAATTTCAAAATAGAGTCTACATACTGCAAAATTTGGCACTACATCCAGTTTGGCACTACATAAACCTCTAAATTCAGAGCACTACATCATCCAGTTTGGCACTACACACAGCTCTAAATTCAGACTAAATCAAATCTGACATACTGGACTACATCAACTGCAGGATTCCACTCTAAATTCAGACTACATAAACAGCAACTACTTTTTTTGTGGGAATCAATAGCAACTACTTGACCAGGATTTGGAGTAGTGCATTGCAAATTGAACTTACTGCGAGTTCCTGGAGGAGGGGCAGGACGGGCTCCTCGTCGGGGTCGGCGCCGCTGCCGGTCGAGGAGGATGCGAGGGGCTTGGAGGAGTCAGAGGAGACGGCGAGCGGGGGACCCGGGCACCTTCGCCGCCATATGTGGGCAAGCGAGGGGCGGGAGTAGCCGGAGCACGAAGCCGCGATGCGAGGGGCGAGGTCGGTGAAGAGAACGGCGACGACACCGCAACGGGGGCGCGGGGGCGGTGAGGGTGGAGTTCGGCGGGGGTCGGGGCGGCGGCGTCGTGGGTCGAGGCAGCGCGCGGGTGGATCTAGCGTGGGAGAGAGGGACGAAGGGGATCTGGTGAGGGAGAGGGAGGAATTAGCTAGGGGGAAGCTTACTAATGGTGCATCCACCATCGGTGCGCCATTAGTAATCTTTTTATATATAGCAATGGCGCACCCCCCGTCGGTGCGCCATTAGTAATCTTTTTTTATATAGCAATGGCGCACCAGCAGGAGGTGCGCCATTAGTAATCTTTTTTTATATAGCAATGGCGCACCAGCCAAAGGTGCGCCATAAGTAATAATTATTTTTTGTTGCATCTAATATTTTTTAAGAAAATGAATATGAATATGAAATAGTAATGATTTTTTATAAAAATAGTAATAATTTTTTTAAAAATATCATCAAATTTTTTATTTGAAAATATTTATGAATATGAAAAAATATCATCAGATTTATTATTTGAAAATATCATCAAATTTGTTATTTGAAAATATAATCAAATTTGTTTTTTTTTCAATTTTAGTTGCATTTATTTGTGACGATGGAGCGGGCTGGGGAGGGTGCGGGGGAGGGTGCGGTGGGTCGTCAGAGGGGGATCGAGATCTGGCGAGGTGGGATAGCGATGGAGGGGGGTCAAGATCGAGTGTCCATGAAATTTAAAAACATTCATGAGTTCAAAAAGTGCCCATGAAATACAATCAAGAAATGAAGGCTACAATTTAAATACGATCGATCTTAGCTAGCTATCTGTTCACAATCTTTTGCCCATATTTTTCGTAAATGGAGTTCTTCTCTTGAATGGACGTCCTTTAGGTAGGGTGGTCCTGCTTCTTCTTGTGGTGTATACTGCTACTTCATCGTCGTCGTCATGTTCGATCTTCGGGTTGCCGTACTTGTCGAAGTCTTGCTCATCTTCTACTCCATCCATTCCAATGATCTTCCTTTTGCCTCTCCTCACGACAACACGACTGGGCTTTGACGGGTCGGTAATGAAGAAGCATTGGTCCACTTGGGAAGCCAGTACCCATGGCTCATTTTTCGCAGTGACGTTTGCACCCGCGGTCTTGGATTTGGCTTCGGGTATAACCATGGTGGTGAAATACCTGTCTTCTTTTAGGATGCTCTTGGCCCATCTGACACGGAACATCGGGACCTTCTCTACAGCGTAGCTCAGCTCCCAGATCTCCTCGATCCTTCCATAGTATCTGTCCTTGTCATTACTGGTGTAGGATTCCATCGTTACCCCAGAGTTCTGATAACCATCGCTCTTCATGTCCTTGTCCTCGGTGTAGAATGTGTAGTCGTTGATATCGTACGCCTCATAGGTCATCAGGTTGTGCTCGGCGCCCTGTGACAAGGCGAATATGAGTTGTTCTTCCGCGGAAGAATCCTCATGTAAAGGGTACGACAGAAGCTTCTGCTTGAACCAACACGTGAGACATGAGTTGTGCTCTTTGATTATATCTCCGTCCGTCCTCTGTTGGCCTCAGTCATTGTATGTCTTCTCAATAAAGGTTTTGTGCTCTACCACCCAAGGATCGACCACGTCTATGTGTTGTAGCGCGACTAGGTTTGCTCTTTCAAAGTCGGCGAGTCGACCCTCGAAGTCGACATGCATTTCGCGGTGACCCTCACGGTGACCCCATCCAGCGAGCCTACTGAGGTGCCTGTTAACGGGCAGACCAACGGGGTTCTCGATGCCTAGATAATTCGTGCAATAGGAGTGCACTCTTCGGTCAGAAAGCCCCTGGCAATGCTTCCCTCTGGACGTGACATGTTGCGAACGTATCTTTTGATGACACCATTCATCCTCTCGAACGGCATCATGTTGTGCAGGAACAGCGGCCCGAGTTGGATGATATCCTTCATGATATGGACCAGCAGATGCACCATAACATCGAAGAATGCGGGCGGGAAGTACATCTCAAGCTCGCATAGTATCACCACGATCTCTTTTTGTAGCCTTCTGAGTTACCTCACGCCAACCGACTTCCGAGAGATGACGTCGAAAAAGTTGCATAGGCCAAATAGCGTTTCACGGACGTGCGCGTCCATGATCCCACGGATTGCAACTGGAAGTATCTGCGTCATCAGCACATGACAGTCATGAGACTTCATCCCGCTGAACTTCTGCTTCGCTGGGTCTAGGTATCTGCTTATCTTCCCCGCGTAACCACAAGGAAGTTTTACTCCTACGAGGCAGGTGAAAAACTTCTCGATCTCCTCCTGACTTAGCGTTTTACTCTTCCAGTCTTCTTGGCCTTTTTGCCTTTGCGACGACTTTCTATGTCCTGCTTCGCCTCATCATCATCATCATCATCATTAGCGTGAAGCTCCTGCCTAATGCCCATTGATTTCAAGTATGCCCTTGCTTTCGGCCCATCTTTGGTCCTCTCTGGCATGTTGAGCAGGGTACCAAGCAGACTCTCGCACACGTTCCTCCTGATATGCATGACATCAAGGCTGTGAGGCACACGGTGGATCTTCTAGTATGGCAAGTCCCAGAAAACAGACCTTGTTTTCCATACCTTCAGCAGCGGCTCTGGCGCCTTTCGCTTCTTTCCCGGCTCTGGCGCCTTTTGCTTCTTTCCCGGCAGTGGGCAATCTTTCCAATTTTTCAACAGCTCGTCTATTTCCTCGCCGCTCCTTGTACGCGGGCGTCTTCGGGGTCCGGTTTCACCATCAACAGATCCTTGCGTTTCCTCCACGGGTCATCGTCGCGAAGCCACCTTCGATGTTCCATGAACACGGTTTTCGAAGACCCGGGATCTCTATCTAGCTGGCGATACGTTGTGTCATCCATGCACTTGACACATCCAGAAAATCCATGGACCACCTGCCCCGCGAGATATCCATAATCGAGATAGTCGTGCACCGTCGTGAGCAGTGCGGCTCTCATAGGGAAATATTCTTTCTCTGCGGCGTCCCACATATTGGCTGGCGTTTTCCACAGTGTGTCTAGCTCCTCTTTCAGCAGTCCCAGATACAGATTGATGTCGTTCCCTGGTTGTTTCGGCCCTTCAATTAGCATACTCATGTGAATGTACTTCCTCTTCATGCACAACCAGGGGGGAGGTTGTAGATCCACACAAACACAGGCCAGGTGCTATGTGTGCTTCTCTGGCTGTCAAACGGATTGACTCCATCGGTGCTCGCGCCCAGCACGATGTTCCTTGGACCGTTCCCAAATTCTGGGTCTTCAAAGTTCAACGCTTGCCACTGGCTCGCATCCTTAGGGTGACTCAGCATCTTGTCTTTTTTATTTATGTCCGGATCATTTCCGTCATCTTCCCGCTTCTTCTCCTCCCTATCCGCGTGCCAACGCGGGAGCTTTGCTACCTTAGGGTCCGCGAAATACCGCTGCAGACGAGGAGTGATCGGAAAGTACCACACCACTTTTCGAGGAGCATTCTTCCTCTTCTTGTATCGAGTGATGCCGCACACCGGACATATCGTAGACTCCGCGTGCTCGTCCCAATAAATGATGCAATTGTTCATGCACACATGGTATTTCACGTGCGGTAAATCTAGAGGACACACGATTTTCTTCGCCTCCTCGAAACTGGTCGGGCACTTGTTCCCCTTGGGAAGACATTCGTGCCAGAATGACATGTTCTCATCAAAGCATGCGTCGGTCATTTTGTGTTTTACCTTCATCTCCAGAGCCATGAGCATTACTTTCAGGCGGGTATCCTCGGGCCTGCATCCTTCATACAATGGAGTAACAGCGTCTATCTCCAGTTGATCCAGCATGGCTTTCTCTCGGGCGGCAGCTCTTGCGTTATCCGTCTGCTTGAGAAGCAGCTCTTGAATATGAGGGTCCTGCACCCAGCCTCCATCGTCGTCTGCTCCGGTATCTTCATCTTCATGATCATGCCCTTCGTCTTGATCTTCCTCATCATCATGTCCGGCATCTTCTACATGATGACTGTGTACAACATCACCGTCGTGATCATGTCCTGGAGATTCTTCATCTTCTCGCCTGCCCGAGCCGCGGTGGTTGTCTTGCTGCCCCTCCTCATTTCTTGCCCGGCCCCCATGGACGACTTCATAGTCATCCTCATCACCTTGCCACCGATAGCCATCCATGAAACCACGCAAGAGCAGGTGGTCCCGCACCTGCCCGGAATCCGGGTCCGCAATAAGGCTCTTCATCTTGCATCTTCGATACGGACATCTTATCTCCGTCTTGTTCTTTTGAAGCATCTCGGCCTTCGCGGAGCTCAAAAACCTATTCGGGATGCCTTCGGTCATCGTGCGGACCATGGTCGCCTGTGGGGTAGAGCAAAACGATATTTTAGAACCAAGAAAAAATTTGGCATGACTTCCCCTAAAAATAGGACCAAAAAGAATGCATAGTGCCAAAATTCTCGCCGAAACGGAAATGAATCAACATTCCGGCAAAATATTGGCAACTATCGCATTTCAAATATCGGTACCTGCAAACACAAACATATATGCAACACCACAAACATATGCAACACCACAAATATACATAGATCTAGCTAGGCCACAAAAAGTTCATGTGCACGTTGTTGGAGCGAGCTAGGGAGAAAAAAAGTAGATCTACAACATAAAGATAGCTTTCCCCTTACTTACCTATCAAAAAAAGGTAATTTAACCACTTAATTTTGATGAATCTATGGTGCAAATGAGGTGAGGAGGAGGAGGTAGCCGACACAAGCTTGGAGAAGGAGGTGGAGGGAATGAAGTGGGGAAAGTGAGTGTGTAGGTGTGGCTGTCCAAAATATCTAGTTGGTCCCAGGTTACTAATGGTGCACCACCCACTCATGCGCCATTAGTAACCCTACATACTAATGGTGCACCTGCTGGTGGTGCGCCATTAGTAGGTGTGTAAAAAAATATATACTAATGGCGCACCGTGGCAGAGTGCGCCATTACTAGTTTAAACTAGTAATGGCGCACTATGCCACGGTGCGCCATTAGTAGTTTTGCAAAAAAAAGAATAAAAAAATACAGTACTGGCGCACTTGGTTGTTGGTGCGCCATTACTAGTTAGAACTAGTAATGGCGCACTGTGCCTGGATGCGCCATTAGTATGTTTGGAAAAATGGAAAAAAAATGTTACTAGTGGCGCACCAGCACATGGTGCGCCATTAGTATATAGTAGTGGCGCACCACGTGTCTGGTGCGCCATTAGTGTCAATTTCTTCTATAGCCCTTTTCCTAGTAGTGATGGGAGGATTATATGGATGTCTGAGGGTACTAGGTACCAATCCACATTAGAAGAATGGGCCAAGCTGATCAATGCCCCTGAGGAACATGAAGATGACCTGGATGTTTATGCCGAGAAGAAGAAATACCACAACACTATGGCTCACATGTACAGAGAGAACCCAGATGATGCTTTAGAGACTCATAAGTTTGGATCTGTCCACTTCTTGTTGTCTGGTCTGCCTACCATCAACTGGATCCTAATTCACACATTGCTACTCAAGTCAGGTGATCACAAGATGATCAGAGGACATGCTATCAATTTGCTACATTTGTTTGATCTGCCTCAAAAGTTCAAAGTCATGAGTCTGATTGTAGAGACAATCAAAAGGACAACAGCTGATTAGAAGAGAAGCTGTGGGTATGCCCCATAAATTCAGGAGCTCATCAACTCCAAGATGGGCATAGGAAAATATCTATTGGATAAGGAGCACCTGGCGATATACCCTGAATTTGAACACAACATAGTTGTGATGAATGAGAATGAACCATCATCAGTTCAAGCATAGGAGAAGAGAGCCAAAGCTAAAGCTGAGAAAGCTGCAAGAATGCCAACTGTTGAAGAGGCATCTCAAGTGTTCTTGAAATCCAAGCAAGATCAGCTTGGATATCTGATCCAATCAACCTTGAGGATTGAGAAGGGCTTGGCCACTCTAAGTCAAAACCAGGAGAGCTTGGAGAGGATCATTGAACAGAAATTATATGATCTTGATGTCAAAGTAACTGAGATTCAGGTAGCAGTTGAGCAACTTCAGGAGGAAGTGGAGGAGAAGAAGGTCAAGTCAACTACAGATGATTTTGCTAGAGTGCCCTGAAGCCAGAGGTCTGCTGTAGTGCCAGTCATAGATACTAGAGCTATAGCATCAGCTCCAGCTCCAGTGCCACCTCCAGCAGCCACTCCACCAGCTCCAGCTACATCAACAGAAGCTTTCGTCCTTGGAGTCATCTCTACACCACCTCCCGAAGATCAAGCCTGAGAGACGTTTAGCACTATGCATTTTTGAACTTTTTGGTAACTTGTTGCCAAAGGGGGAGAAAAATGTATAGAGCATAGGCTTCGAGAGAGAGTGTTGCTTTTTTATCTCTCTTGTTTTTGGTTGAACTTCTTTATTGTGTGCTTGTGTGAGATACTTTATGTACTTGTGAGATACTTGTTTGATCATGTGTTTGGTCATATGCTACCCTTAATGCTTTCTGGATGACGTTATCTCTTATATCCTTATATGATCAATCACTTGCTTGGTGATGAGTGCATGCTTTCAATATCAATCATTTTGAGCGCTCCACCAAGATGTATGTGACATGGAAGAGTAACCCATGATCCTAATCGATTATGCATTTGCATTCAAAAGCAAATTTTAAATAATGCACAAATTTAGGGGGAGCTCTTGCTTATCACATACTTCTCAAAGCGACGATGTTTTTCAATCTTATTATCTTTTGTTGAAGCTTTGATCTATATGTTGTCATCAATTACCAAAAGGGGGGAGATTGAAAGTGCAACTATCCCTGGGTGGTTTTGGTAATTCCTAACAACATATAGCTCATTGAGCTAATGCTACTTGAAGATAAATATTTCAGAAAAAGCTCAATGATTGGCATGGCATGGATTAGAAAGTGGACCCCTCAAAATGCTAACGACAAAAGGATTGGCTCAAGCTCAAAGCACAAGACTCTACATTTTTCATTTTAGTGATCCAAGATCACATGGAGTCCATAGGAAAAGCCAATACTATCAAGAGGGGGTGAGGTGTTGCTTAATGAGGTTCTTGCTCAAAATGCTTAGTGATATGCTCCAAAGCCCTCAACTACTTTCTCCACATATGTACCAAACCAAAAGTCAAACTCGGCCCCACCGAAATTTTCTATCCGGTGCCACCGATTTCTCTTGACATAGCCACTACCAGAAACCCTAGTCTTTTCGGCCTCACCATAGGGATCTCGGTCTCACCAAGATGGGATTGTAATCTCTCTGTTTCTCTTCGTAATGTTTCAGTCCAACCGAGATGAGCTATCGGTCCCACCATGATTGCAATGCAAACTCTATGTTTCCCTTTCGTAACGTTTTGGTCCAACCGAGATGAGCGAATCGGTCCCACCGAGTTTGCCTGACCAACTCTCTGTTTGTCTATTACCAAAATCGGTCCCACCGAGTTTGTCTAATCGGTCTCACCGAGATTATATTATGCCCTAACCCTAAAGAAATAGGTCACACCGAGTTGACATGTCGGTCCCACCGAAAATCCTAACGTTCACATTTTGAACTAAATCAGTCCGACCGAGTTTCATGATTCGGTCCTACCGAGTTTGGTAAATTGTGTGTAATGGTTAGATTTTGTGTGGAGGCTATATATACCCCTCCACCCACTCTTCATTCGTGGAGAGAGCCATCAGAACATGCCTACACTTCCAACATACATTTTCTAAGAGAGAATCACCTACACTTGTGTTGAGTCAAGATATTCCATTCCTACCACATAAATCTTGATCTCTAGCCTTCCCCAAGTTGCTTTCCACTCAAATCTTCTTTCTACCAAATCCAAATCTTGTGAGAGAGAGTTGAGTGTTGGGGATACTATCTTTTGAAGCACAAGAGCGAGGAGTTCATTATCAACACACCATTTGTTACCTCTTGGAGAGTGGTGTCTCCTAGATTGGTTAGGTGTCACTCGGGAGCCTCCGTCAAGATTGTGGAGTTGAACCAAGGAATTTGTAAAGGCAAGGAGATCGCCTACTTCGTGAAGATCTACCCGAGTGAGGCAAGTCCTTCGTGGGCGACGGCCATGGTGGGATAGACAAGGTTGCTTCTTCGTGGACCCTTCATGGGTGGAGCCCTCCGTGGACTCGCGCAACCGTTACCCTTCGTGGGTTGAAGTCTCCATCAACGTGGATGTACGATAGTGATACGTCTCCAACATATCTAAAAAAAATTATTGTTCCATGCTATTATATTATCTGTTTTGGATGTTTATTGGCTTTATTATACACTTTTATATTATTTTTTGGACTAACCTATTAACCAGAGGCCTAGCCCAAATTGTTGTTTTCTTGCCTATTTTAGTGTTTCGAAGAAAAGGGATATCAAACGGAGTCCAAACGGAATGAAACCTTCGGGGGAGTTATTTTTGGAACGGAAGCAATCCAAGAGACCTAGAGTAGATGAGGGAGTCCTAGATTAGGGGGTTCTCGGACTGCCGGACTATATACTTTGGCCGGACTGTTGGACTATGAAGATACAATATTGAAGACTTCGTCCCGTGTCCGGGTGGGACTCTCCTTTGCGTGGAAGGCAAGCTTGGCAATTCGGATATGTAGATCTTCTCCCCTTGTAACCGACTATGTGTAACCCTAGCCCCCTCCAGTGTCTATATAAACCGGAGGGTTTAGTCCGTAGGAGGACAACAATCATAATCATAGGCTAGCTTCTAGGGTTTAGCCTCTACGGTCTCGTGGTAGATCAACTCTTGTAATACTCATATCATTAAGATCAATGAAGCAGGAAGTAGGGTATTACCTCCATCGAGAGGGCCCGAATCTGGGTAAACATTATGTCCCCCGCATCCCGTTACCATCCGCCTTAGACGCACAGTTCGGGACCCCCTACCCGAGATCTGCCGGTTTTGACACCAACATTGGTGCTTTCATTGAGAGTTCCACTGTGTCGTCACCATAAGGCTTGATGGCTCCTTCGACCATCGGCAACGATGCTATCCAGGGTGAGGTTTTTCTCCCCGGACAGATCTTCGTATTCGGCGGCTTTGCACTGCGGGCCAACTCGCTTGGCCATCTGGAGCAGATCGAGAGCTACGCCCCTGGCCGTTAGGTCAGGTTTGGAAACTTAAACTATACTGCAGACATCCATGGAGACTTGATCTTCGATGGATTCGAGCCCATGTCAGGTGTGCCGCACAGTCACGGCGAGCATGACTTAGCTGTGCCGCCAGACAGTGTTCGGGAGATCACACCTGTGGCTACTCCGGCCCTCAATCCAGAGCAGATCGTGCCGTCCGAGGACGGGAGGATGGACCCCGCCACGGAGGCCGCACACTTAGCGGCGATAGAGCAGAATACTGACTTCACCCCCTATGAGACCTGTGTTGCCAGACCCTTGGATTCATCCCCGACCACAGGCTCTAAATCGCCTGCGTCCGTGCCTATCGAATCTGATTGGGCACCGATCATGGAGTTTACCTCCACAGATATCTTTCAACACTCGCCCTTGGGCGACGTGCTAAATTCATTGAGGTCTCTCTCCTTGTCAGGAGACCCTTGGCCGAACTATGTCTGGCTTGAGTGGGAAGCGGACGACGAAGAAATTCGTTCCCCACCCACCACCCACTTAATAGCCACTGTCGACGATTTAACTGACATGCTTGATTTCGACTCCGAAGACATCGACGGTATGGACGACGATGCAGGAGAGGAACAGGAACCACCGCCCATAGGGCGCTGGACTGCCACCTCATCATATGATATATACATGGTGGACACCCCCAAAGAAAGCGATGGCAATAAGGCAACAGAGGATAATCCCCCCGAGAAGCAATCTAAGCACCCGCGTCAACGGCGCCGCTCTAAGCCCCGACATAGAAAAAATGGCGATACCGGCACAAGAGACAATAACGCTGTGGATAGCACCGAAGACGAAGACAATCCCCTCCAGCCAAGCCTCGAGCGGGAGGATGGGCAAGCCAGCCCTAAGGAACAGGCAGCAGATGGAGAATCAGAGGATGACAATTACATGCCTCTCTCCGAAGGCGAGGTGAGCCTCAGCGACGAAGAATTTATCATGCCTGAGGATCCCGCCGAACAGGAGCGCTTCAAGCGCCGGCTTATAGCCACAGCAAAAAGCCTGAAGAAAAAGCAACATCAACTTCAAGCTGACCAAGATCTGCTAGCAGATAGATGGACTGAGGTCCTAGCAGCCGAGGAATACAAACTCGAGCGCCCAACCAAAAGTTACCCAAAACGCAAGTTGCTACCCCAACTCGAGGAGGAAGCATTAAAGCCTACGCTCCGAGCGTATGATGCGGCTGACCGACCACCTCGTGGCCGAGACAAAGCGACATATCAGGCCAAAGTCCAGCCCACACCCCGTCGCCAGTTAAACAAAAATACCAAGGCCCGGGGTAACACGCAGTACCTGTGAGAAGTATTGGAAAACAAATCAGGACATAAAAGATCGATCTACGGATCACGGGGGCGCGCCCCAACACGTGACGACGACCGTCACGCCGAATATACTAGAAGCAAATCCGGCCAGGCCAAATACAACAGACAAGACTCGTATGAACTGCGTCGTGATATAGCCCGGCATAGAGGCGCCGCACACCCCCTATGCTTCACTGATGAAGTAATGAATCATGAATTCCCAGAGGGGTTTAAACCCGTGAACATTGAATCATATGACGGTACTACAGACCCCGCGATATGGATAGAGGATTTATTCCTCCACATTCACATGGCCCGCGGGGATGATCTACACGCTATCAAGTATCTCCCGCTAAAACTCAAGGGGTCGGCTCGGCATTGGCTGAATAGCTTGCCGGCAAACTCCATCGGAAGTTGGGAGAACCGGGCAGACGCATTTCCTGGACAACTTCCAGGGCACTTATGTGCGACCACTGGATGCTGACGATTTAAGTCACATAACACAACAACCCGGAGAGTCAGCCAGGAAATTCTGGACTCGGTTCGTAACTAAAAAGAACCAAATTGTCGACCGTCCGGATGTCGAAGCCCTAGCGGCCTTTAAACATAACATCCATGATGAGTGGCTCGCCTGACATCTCGGCCAAGAAAAGCCAAAATCCATGGCAGCCCTCACGACACTCATGACCCGCTTTTGCATGGGCGAAGATAGCTGGTTGGCCCGTAGCAACAACACAGCAAGCAACCCTGGCACATCACAAGCCAGAGATAGCAATGGCAAACCCCGATGCAACAAACACAAGCACCGCAAAAATGGTGAAAACGCCGAAGATACGGCAATCAATGCCGGATTTAGGGGCTCTAAGTCCAGTCAGCGGAATGGGCCACTCAAAAATGACAATTCGGGTCCGTCCAGTCTGGACCGCATACTCGACCGCCCATGCCAAATTCATGGCACCCCAGGAACACCAACCAATCATACCAACAGAGAATGTTGGGTCTTCAAACAAGCCAGCAGGTCAGGTGCCAAAAACAAAGATAAAGGGTCTCAAAGTGACGATGGTGACGAGGAGCCCAGATCACCAAGTACAAGAGGGCAAAAGAAATTTTCCCCGCAAATCCAAATGGTGAACGGTGTAAACAGCACCTACACTCCCAACCCGGACCGGACGCACACCCTTAGGGATGTCGACTTAACGGAACCAGTCGTCCCATAATATAAACTAGGGCCGATCACCTTCAACCGCACGGATAGTACGGTTAACACCAATCAGGGCAATCCAGCCGCACAAGTCCTCGAACCAATAATTGACGGGTTCCACCTCACACGAGTCCTTATGGATGGAGGTAGCAGTCTAAACCTGCTTTACCAGGACACAGTGCGAAAGATGGGCATCAATCATTTGGTGATCACGCCCACTAAAACTACCTTCAGAGGTATTATACCAGGTGTGGAGGCCAGCTGTACAGGCTCCATCGCCCTTGAGGTAGTCTTCGGATCACCAGACAATTACCATGCCGAAGAGTTAATCTTCGACATCGTCCCTGTCAGTGTCAAAACCGGCGGATCTCGGGTAGGGGGTCCCGAACTGTGCGTCTAGGCGGATGGTAACAGTAGGCAGGGGACACAATGTTTACCCAGGTTTGGGCCCTCTTGATGGAGGTAAAACCCTACGTCCTGCTTGATTGATATTGATGATATGGGTAGTAAAAGAGTAGATCTACCATGAGATCAAAGAGGCTAAACCCTAGAAGCTAGCCTATGGTATGATTGTTGTTCGTCCTACGGACTAAGACCCCCCGGTTTATATAGACACCGGAGAGGGCTAGGGTTACACAGAGTCGGTCACAATGGTAGGAGATCTACATATCCGTATCGCCAAGCTTGCCTTCCACGCCAAGGAAAGTCCCTTCCGGACACGGGACGAAGTCTTTAATCTTGTATCTTCATAGTCCAGGAGTCCGGCTGAAGGTATAGTCCGGCTATCCGGACACCCCCTACTCTGGGACTCCCTCAGTAGCCCCTGAACCAGCCTTCAATGATGACGAGTCCGGCCCGCAGATTGTCTTTGGCATTGCAAGGCGGGTTCCTCCTCCAAGTACTTCATAGAAGATTTTGAACACAAAGGTAGTGTCCGGCTCTGCAAAATAAGTTTCCACATATTGCCATAGAGAGAATAATATTTACACAAATCTAATCTGCTGACGTATTCCATAGCGTGACATCACACCACAGCCAAGTCTTTATTCGAATCGTTTTACTGTCCCACCTCAACGCGTTTAGCGAGGCGGTTTCCTTGGCACGTCTTGTCAAAGAAGCGATCGTGTCCCCTTATTCCGGGATTCTCATCAATACGGGCTTGGGTAACCCAACCGCGCCATTGATTACGGCGCTCGGGAGATAAGCGAGTTTTACCAGGCTGGTGGGGACGCATAGTCGCGTCCACCCATATAAGGGGATAAGGATCCACCTTTTCATCCATGCCTTCTTCCTCCTTTGCCTATCCATTTCCGCGCACTTGAGCTCCGGCGCCCAAGTCCGCACACCCCACCTCAACCTTCTCCAGCCATGTCCGGAGCGGGAGGCAAGTGGATGGCCTCCTCCATCACGGAGGGACACATCAAAAAACTGAGGAAGGCCGGATACTTGTCTAACGACATCGCGCACCGGCTTTCCGAAGAGGGGCAGCTCATCCCCAACCCCAGGCCCCATGAGAGGGTGGTGTTCCTCCCCCATTTCCTCCACGGACTGGGCTTCCCTCTCCACCCATTTGTCCAGGGGCTCATGTTCTACTATGGCCTGGATTTCCATGATCTGGCCCCGAATTTTGTCCTCAATATCTCGGCGTTTATCGTCATGTGCGAGGCTTTCTTCTGCATCCGCCCCCATTTCGGCCTATGGCTCAAGACTTTCAATGTCAAGCCGAAGGTGGTGCGCGGCCCCCAGGCGGAGTGCGGAGGCACCATGGTGGGAAAGATGCCCAACGTCTCCTATGGCTCGAGGGCTCCTTCGTGGAGTCCCTAAAGGGGTGGCAATCGGGGTGGTTTTACATCACCGAGCCGCGCGGCCCTGAATGGGTCGCAGCCCCCGAGTTCTGATCCGGACCCCTACGCGGCTCACCTCCTGGAAAGAGACGGGCCTGTCGTGGGGTAAAGAAGGAGAGCTGACCGGACTCCAAACATGCGTCCAAACCCTGGTGGACAAGAAGCTCAAACTTGTCAACGTAGTCCAGGTTATGCTCATCCGCCGGATCCTCCCGTGTCAACAACGGGCTTTCAACCTGTGGGAGTTCGACCCGGTGCAGCACCGAACTCTGGGCAGGCTCTTCGACACGACATACGAAGATGCCTGGAAGGTGCTTTTCAAGGGCGCCGAGGCCCCCGCATCCGCTACCGAGGATCGCGGATTCAGCACACAGCGTCACGCTCGTGCGGTGAGCTGTTTTTACCTTTTACAGGGTATTAGTTTTTCATAGTTTGAATCCATGCGGGATCTAAGCTCCCTTACCTTTGACAGGATTGGCAGGAGATGTCCAGACAGATCAACTGTCCGGCTCCTTTGCCCGAAGGCCCAGCGGACGCTCGCTTGGCGAAGCTGCTGGTTCCGGCACCCTATGTGGTGCCGGAGAAGAAGGCCAAGAAGAAGGCCACGGGGACTCGAAAGAGTGCCCGGCGCCAGGAGGTGTCAGATTCATCATCCGACAACTCCAAGGCGCACTCCTCCCATGAAGATGAGGAGGAGGAAGAAGAGACCTCTCCCCCTCCCGCGGGGGGAGGGAAGAAAAGGAAGGACGCCCCAACTGGGGAGGCCGAAGGGTCCAAGAAGGGGAAAACCCTTCCTCCGGACTACTCCACCAACGCCGACGATGGCGAAGAGGAGTGGCCGCTCAGGGCCAAGCCCCTGGAAAAATCATAAGTATCCGGATACCAGAGTGATTCATAGTATTCCTCCATTGCACAGCTTTTCCTTATGTCGAACATGTTTATGCAGTCCACCCAAAGACCGGCTTGATGTGTCGTCGAGCGGTTCCCTGGATTCGTCGGATGTGAATTCGCTTCCGATGGCTACCTCCCCCCACCCTACGGACGATGCCGAGGTGCTGTCCCAACAGGTTCCAAGCCAAGAGGAGGTGGTCCTGGAGGCGCCGCAAGGCGACCTCCCGGACTCCAGGCGCAAAGGGGATAAAACCCCCAAGGGCTCCTAGTCCGGCCTTGAGCCGGACACCGCGCCGGAACCTTCAACGGTTCCGGACTCTGGTAGGCAGCCTCCTTCCAAGAGGAGCAAGCCTACCGAGCCGGCGACCTCCGTCCAACCGGAGGCACCAGACAATTTGCTGGAGGTGCTTAACGGCGCCTCCATTGACGAGGAGCACCACACTATTATGAGTGTGGTGATCCAGAAGGTTCAGTCCACCAAGAGCGGACTGACTGAAGCCTGTGCCAGCCTTCTAACAGGCTTTGAGGTAAGTGAAGAATGTGTAAAAATATTACCGCATAGACAGTAGCCCCTGATGCTCTGTTCGGCGTTCGGAAAGAAAAGCCGAATAGAGGATCTAATAACATTCGCAGGAGTCTAACATAATCAAGTCAATATGCGTGTGCAGGCTTCGCTGCTGGCCTCCGCCGCACTAACTGCAGAGATGGATACGCTGAAGCAAAACCTCGCGTGGTCCGAGAACAAGCTCGGCCATGCCAAGAGGCAACTCGAGGAGAAGGAAGGTAAGTAATACCTTGCACAAGTATATAGAGAAGATGTGGTTGCAAAAAATGACAGGATCAACGTGCTATTATAGGGGCCACGACCGAGGTGGCAACCCTTAAGCAAGCGCTGTCCGAGGCCGAAAACAGAGCGGCCACGGAGCGCACAGAGAGAGGGAAGCAGGAGGCGCGGGTGGAGGAGGTGCAGAAAAAGCTCCAGGCTCTCGTGAAAAAACACAAAAGTTTGGAGCATGACTCAAAGACGCAAGCATCTGAGCTTGCGGCAGCCCTCAAAAGCGCGAAGTCTACCAAGGCCGAAGCCTAGAAAGCCCTCCAAGAAATTGAAGCAATGAAGAAGATAGCGGCGGGTAAGGCATTCATTATGCAAAGCAAGCACGTGAAAATGAATTACTTGTTACTTACCCGAGTCCAGAGCTCTCCAGGAGCATTTGCAGATTTGCCCCGCAGTGCGTCTGATGCCGCCGCCTACTACCAAGCCGAGGAGGGGAGCTCGACGAAGAAGGTGTTATGGTCTCAGTATGCTGAGGCCGGACACCTGGTGCCTTTGAGCGACCAGCTGAAGCAAATGTCGAGCTCCACAAGGTGGCCGAACAGGCCATAGAGGGCTTCATAGTTTGGCTTTGACCTGGGGAGGCTCTGCCTGGGAGCTACTTCGGGCTGGTGAGGCGGCTGGTGGATGCCTGTCCACGGCTTGAAGTAATCAAGCGCTCCGTCTGCATTGAAGGTGCCCGTAGGGCACTTGCCCGTGCTAAAGTGCACTGGGGCAAGATGGATGCGGAGAAGCTGGTGAAGGACGGGCCGCCGCCGGGCAAGGAGCATCGCGTCCCGTAAGCGTATTATGAGGGCGTCCTGAAGGGTGCCTGCCTTATAGCGGATGAATGCTCCAAAGATGTAATTTTTGAGTAAACTTGCATTTGTGATCCTATACGCTGAAAACTTGTTCATATGCGCTAAGCAACGCTTTTGAATTTAAAATATTACCTTTTGTGCGGCCGTTTATCAAATTTGAGAGATGGTGAGTCGTCGGCTTCTGCCCCCATGCCACGAGTGCTGGGGTGTTCGGGATAAACATGAGCGCTCTTTTTCCCATTCTTGGGTCCTTCGAGGGAGGCGCTCAACACAACGAACAAGGCAATCAGACTATAATGCTTGAACACTCTCACTTTGCCATAGAATTCTATAATTTTAAATTTCGGCGAAGCCCCTAGTGTTCGGAAGACCAAGTTCGGGGCGCTATCCACGCCTAGGCCGGACAAAGCCGACTCCTCGCTCTAAGCGGCATAAGTCTTTAGGGACTCGAAAACCTCTCGAACAGTGACCAGCTCTCGCCTCATCATGACAGTCAGTTTTAGATTTCTCTACTGAGGTGCTTAGCCCAGCTCAACTGGGGCACAATCGCAGTAGTTCTCCTAGTGCTACCTTAGCCGATATAACGGAACGTAAGGTACCAAAACATAGGAGCCGGGCAAACCCAACTATTGACCCAAGACATGATTCGGAGCCGATGCATATAATGCTATAAGTTCGGGGTGCCGCACTTTTGAAAGTGTTCGGACTTCTCACACCGTATCGTGGGGTACTTAAGCCCCTGGCGTATTGGCCGTACCAAAGTGTACGGGTGCACATGTCATTAATGAACATATATTCGTAAAAAAGAGTAATGCAATAATAGACGGAAGCTATGCATTGTTTATTTAAAAAAGCTGCGATCAAAGCAGAATGATACAAATAGTGTGATAAGCAAAAAATGGGACTATTTAACGTGTCCTTTCCAGGGGCGAGCTGCGGAATGGTATGTGAAACAGGTATACTGCTCATTATAGAGACCACCTTAGAGTTCCATAGTGCGGCGTAGCTTTCTTCTTCCCTGGTTGTATCGTTTGTGCGGCAATTGTACTGCCGGACAAGCCTTCCGAAGAATGGAGTCCTGAAAATAAGAGAAAATTGAGAAATCGGCAGCCCCTAGTGCGGTTTAAGCCACGATTCAGGCGTGCCGTGATGGTGCCCCTCCCCCTGTGCCCATGGTATTTCCAGAGTGTAGTTATGTACGCGCAACACTGGTTTCACAAGTTCGCGAGGGCTGGGGTTGGGGCCGCATTGCTACGCTTGCTCGGAACGTGCCAGGCGGTCTTGTTGTAGGTTACTCCGGGCGCGCTTGACGGTGTCCAGACGTTTAATGGCCAGACTGGAGAAGTGCCTTGAGAGGCTGCTTTGTACTTCCGCTGCGATAGCCGCCGTATGCTCCTCCGTTCGGAGAGAGCGTTCGGTGTTTCCATTGACCGTGATGACTCCTCGAGGGCCTGGCATCTTGAGCTTGAGGTATGCGTAGTGCGGCACTGCATTGAACTTAGCAAATGCGGTTCGCCCGAGCAGTGCGTGATAGCCACTGCAGAACGGGACTATGTCGAAGATTAACTCCTCGCTTCGGAAATTATCCGGAGATCCGAAGACCACTTCAAGTGTAAATGAGCCTGTACAGTTGGCCTCTACACCTGGTATGACGCCTTTAAAGGTCATTTTAGTGGGTTTAATCCTTGAGGGATCGATGCCCATTTTCCGCACTGTATCCTGGTAAAGCAGGTTCAGGCTGCTGTCGCCGTCCATAAGGACTCTAGTGAGGTGAAATCCGTCAATAATTGGGTCTAGAACCAATGCGGCGAATCTGCCATGATGGATGCTAGTGGGGTGGTCCCTTCGATCAAAAGTGATCGGGCAGGAAGATCATGGGTTGAACTTTGGGGCAACTGGCTCCATCGCGTATACGTCCCTTAGCGCACGCTTCCGCTCCCTCTTGGGGATGTGGGTTGCATATATCATGTTCACCGTCCGCACTTGTGGGGGAAAACCTTTCTGTGCACTGTTGTTCGGCGGCTGAGGCTCCTCCTCGTCATTGCTATGCAGCCCCTTGTCTATGCTTTCGGCATTTAACTTGCCTGCCTGCTTGAACACCCAACAATCCCTGTTGGTGTGATTGGCTGGTTTTTCGGGGGTGCCATGTATCTGGCATGAGTGGTCGAGTATTCAGTCCAAACTGGACGGGCCCGGAGTATTTCTTTTGAATGGCTTTTTCCGCTGACCGGGTTTAGAGCCTCTGAATCCGGCATTAACTGTCGTATCCTCAGCATTGTCACCGTTAATGCGGTGCTTTTGCTTGTTGCGACGCGACCTGCCACTGTTGTCCTTGGTATCCGAATTACCAGGGCTCTTGGTCATGTTATTGCTGCGAGCTAGCCAGCTATCTTCTCCCGCGCAGAAGCGGGTCATAAGTGTCATGAGGGCTGCCATAGATTTTGGCTTTTCCTATCCGAGGTGCCGTGCAAGCCACTCGTCGCGGATGTTATGCTTGAAGGCTGCTAGGGCCTCTGCATCCGGACAGTCGACGATTTGATTTTTCTTGGTTAGGAACTGTGTCCAGAATTGTCTGGCCGATTCCTCTAGCTGCTGAATTATGTGGCTTAGGTCATCGGCGTCTGGTGGTCGCACATAAGTGCCCTGGAAATTGTCGAGGAATGCGGCTTCCAGGTCCTCCCAACAACCAATTGATTCTGCTGGCAAGCTGTTAAGCCAATGCCGAGCTAGTCCTTTAAGGTTGAGTGGGAGGTATTTGATGGCGTGTAGGTCATCATCACGGGCCATGTGGATATGAAGGAGATAGTCCTCGATCCATACCGCAGGATCTGTTGTGCCATCGTATGATTCGATGTTCACGGGTTTGAAACCCTCGGGGATTTGATGATCCATTACTTCATCTGTGAAGCACGGTGGGTGTGCGGCGCCTCTGTATTGGGCTATATCACGACGCAGCTCAAACGAGCTTTGTCTACTGTGTTCGGCCCGGCCGGATTTACTGTATCCGGCGTGACGAGTACCGTCTCGTGCTGTGGGGCGCCCACGTGATCCGTAGATCGATCTTGTTTCCCTTGCCTTGTCCTCCAATATATCTCGCAGGTCTGGCGTATTTTCCCGTGCCTTGGTATTTTTTGAGCGGCGCCGGGGTACGGCTTGAGTGGAGGGCCGAGAGGCTTCTCTGTCGCGGCCACGGGGTGGCCGGTCGGCCGCATCATGCGCTGGTGATGTAGGTTTAGGTGCTTCCTCCTCTAATTGGGGTAGCAACCTGCGCTTTGGGTAGCTCTTGGAGGGGCGTTCGAGTTCATACTCTTTGGCCGCAAGGACTTCAGTCCATCTGTCGGCTAGCAAATCTTGATCAGCTCTAAGCTGTTGCTGTTTTTTCTTGAGGCTACTCGCCGTGGCCATAAGCCTGCGTTTGAAATGCTCTTGTTCGACGGGATCCTCTGGCATGACAAATTCATCGTCATCGAGGCTTGCCTCGTCTTCGGAGGGAGGTACGTAATTATCGTCCTCGATCTCTCTGTCTGCCGCTCTCTCATGAGGGCTGGCTTCTCCATCCTCCTGTGCTGAATCTTGCTGGAGGTGGTTGTCTTCGGCACTGTCCGGGGTGTTATTATCTCCCGTGCCGGAATCACCGTTTTTGCTTTGGCGGGATTTAGAGCGGCGCCGCTGATGTCGGCGCTTAGGTTGCTTCTTGGAGGGGTCATCCTCCGTTGTTCCATCGCCATTGCCTTCTTTTGGGGTGTCCACCATGTATATATCAATGACGAGGTGGCTTTCCAGTGCCCTATAGGCGCTGGTTCTTGATCGTCTCCTGCATCGGCGTCCATACCGTCGATGTCTTCGGAGTCGAAGTCGAGCATGTTGGTTAAATCATCGACAGTGGCTACAAAGTGGGTGGTGGGTGGGCTTTGAATTTCTTCATCATCCGCATCCCAACCCTGCTGACCATAGTCCGGCCAGGGCTCTCCTGACAAGGAGAGAGACTTTAGTGAATTCAGAATATCGCCGAAAGGCGAGTGCTGAAAGATGTCCGCGGCGGTGAACTCCATGATCGGCGCCCAATCGGGTTTGATCGGTAGGGGCGCGGAGGGCTCGGAGTCTGGAAAGGAGTCCGGCTCCTTGGAGTCACGGGCTTCGCAGAGAGTAGGGCTGGTGTTCGGCTCGATCGCCGTAGAGATTGTAGCCCCCGAGGCGGTGTCTAACCAACCATCCACGATTGGTGTGATCGGCTCCTAGCTAGGGGTCGGAGCAGACACAGGTGCGGCCTCCAGGGCACTGTTCGGCGGCGGAGCTAGATCATGCCCATCGTGACAGTGCGACGCGCTCGGCTATGGCTCGAATCCGTCGAAGATCAAGTCTCCGCGGATGTCGGCCGTGTAGTTCAAACTTCCAAATCTGACCTGATGGCTAGGGGCGTAGCTTTCGATCTGCTACAGATGACCAAGCGAATTGGCCCGCAGTGCAAAGCCGCCGAATACGAAGATCTGTTCGGGGAGAAAAGTCTCACCCTGGATTGCATCGCTGTTGATGATCGGAGAAGCCATCGGGCCTAAAAGTGACGACACAGAGGAACTCTCAATGAAAGCACCAATGTCGGTGTCAAAAACGGCGGATCTCGGGTAGGGGGTCCCGAACTGTGCGTCTAGGCGGATGGTAACAGGAGGCAGGGGACATAATGTTTTACCCAGGTTCGGGCCCTCTTGATGGAGGTAAAACCCTACGTCCTGCTTGATTGATATTGATGATATGGGTAGTACAAGAGTAGATCTACCATGAGATCAGAGAGGCTAAATCCTAGAAGCTAGCCTATGGTATGATTGTTGTTCGTCCTACGGACTAAGACCCTCCGGTTTATGTAGACACCGGAGAGGGCTAGGGTTACACAGAGTTGGTTACAATGGTAGGAGATCTACATATCCGTATCTCCAAGCTTGCCTTCCACGCCAACGAAAGTCCCTTCCGGACACGGGACGAAGTCTTCAATCTTGTATCTTCATAGTCCAGGAGTCCGGCCGAAGGTATAGTCCGGCTATCCGGACACCCCCTAATCCGGGACTCCCTCAGTCCCCTTTCGCAGTGAATATCAGGCACTGCTCGGACGAACCGCGTTCGCTCGATTCAATGCGGTGCCACATTATGCCTACCGTAAGCTCAAGATGCCCGGTCCGCGCGGCGTCATCACGGTTAATGGCAAGGCCGAACTTTCCCTCGGCACCAAGGAGTATACCGCTGCTTTAACAGCAGGAGCTACAAGTGGCACCTTCCAACCGAACCTCGAGTCGACGGCCCGACTTCTGGACACTGCCAAAGGACTTCGAACTACTTCGCGGCAGGATAGCCCGGCTCGTCCGGAGCTCAATTAAACACTCCGGCGAAAGCCAGGACAGGCCACACACCGCGGCTCAACCGCTCTGCGGCTCACAAGCATTTCTTAAATTTTGTTTGCAGGTTCAACTTTGCGCAGACCAGGACTGGCTATATGGAAGCAGCTCGAACATGCAAGGGAATCCTTAGATATTCCCCCACGATGACCATCTGATTATACTCCGGATCCGCACACAGCTTCTCCCCCTGGTCTCAGCAGGTTCCACAGTCATATTTCTTTTTTTATCACATTACCTGTACTCACACGCATCGACATACTATTCCAATACAACATGTGGATTTATATAACGCTTGTCTGTTGTTATTTCTTATTGAAATTCTTTTGTCAAGCGGCATCCGTACACCGCGATATGCTTTAAATATGCCAGGGGCTTCATTTTACCCATAATACGGCAATAAAGTCTGAACACCTTCATGGAAGTTCGGCACCCCGAACTTATAGCATTATATGCATCAGCTCCGAATCATGCCTTGGGTCAAATGTTGGGTTTGCCCGGCTCCCATGTTTGGCTGCCTTACGTTCTGCTATATCGTCTAAGGCGGCACAGGGAGAACTACTGCGATTGTGTCTCGGTTCTTTCGGACGAGCACCTCAGTAGAGAAAGCCGAAAACTGACTGTCATGATACGGTGAGAGATGGTCAGCTGTTCGAGAGGTTGTAAAATCTTTAAGTATTTCTCCCGCATAATGACATAACCAATGCAGCGTGCGATGGATCGGCTTTTCCTTCGATCAGGTGCTTATATAGCCCCTCGTGCGGTCTTCCGAACACCAGGGGCTGCGTCTACCTTCCTTTTATAAAGCTCCTATGGCTAAGTGAGAGTGATAAATCCCTATAGTCCGATTGACTTGTTCGTTGTGCTGAACACCTCCTTTGAAGGACCCAAAACTGGGATAAAGAGTTATCGGGTTTATCCCGAACACCCCCGTACTTCCTATGTGGGGGCAGAAGCTGACGACTGGCCAACTCTCAGGATTAATATATAAAATGGTTGCGCAGGAGGATAAACTTTTATATAACAGGCAATAAATAATAGAAATGACCTTGTTCAACATTACAAAGGACAATATGATTGTATTCATGGAAATATAATGTCCTTGGTGCATTGCTCCGCTACAAGGCAGGATCCTTTCAGGACACTTCCATAATATACTTCGGGCTTGCGGTGCTCCTTCCCCTCCGGCGGTCCCTCGGTCATCAGCATTTCAGCATACATATTCCGCCAGTGCACCTTTGCGCGAGCGAAGGCCATTCGCGCACCCTCTATACAGACCGACTGCTTGATGATGTCAAGTCGAGGGCAGGCACTCACAAGCCGCTTCACGAGCCCGAAGTAGCTGCCTGGAATCGGCTCGATGGGCCATAGCCGGATAATCAAATCCTTCATGGCTAGGTCGGCCGCCCTATGCAGTTCGATCAGTTGTTTCAGTTGGTCGGCAAAAGGCACCGGATAATTCGGTGCCAGATAATGCGACCAGAAGAACTTATCTGCCGTGTTCCCCTCTTCGGCTCAATAGAATTGGGCGGCATCCGATATGCTGCGGGGCAGTTCCACAAATACCCCTGGAGAAATCCGAACTCAAAATTAGAAACATGATTTTCTCCTCAAAATACTTGCTTTACATGGAAAAAAAGCCTTACACGTCGCGATCGTCCTCGCCTCTTGGATCTCCTACAGGGTGCCTTGGGTTTCCCCTGGGCATCGCGCGCGGCCTGATAAGCCCTGGCGAGTTCGGATTCTTTCTCCGTTAAACTTTGCTCCAAGGACTCGCATTTCTTCATGGACTCTTGAAGCTCCTGCTCACCTTCAATAACCCTGTCCTCGTGCTTCTCATGAAGAGCCTACTCTACGGCTGCCTTTTCCTCAGCCTCAGTAACAACCTTCCTCAGAGCCTCGACTTCGGTCATCGCCCCTGGCACAAATAATGAAACATATTTTATCATACTGGAAATTTGTTCGCACTAAACACGAACAAGGCTTGCGCATACCTTGTTTATCTTCCAACTGCCTTTTCAACTGGCCAAGTTCTTCTTTGGCCCGCTCCAGACCTTGATTTAGTCTGGAGACCTCTGCAGTATGAGAGGTAGCAGCCGCTGCAGACGCCTGCTTATAAAAGAAGAGAGATAGATGTCATCAAGTGAGTCTTCCTATGAACATAAAATTGATCCTTTGTCCGGTCCTTTCTTGCACCGAACAGTGTATCAGGGCTACTATCTATACTATGACACTCTTCGAAACCTCATAAAACATACCTCAAAGCCTTTTATAAGGCTAATACAGGCTTCATTTAGTCCACTCTCCGCAGACTGAATCTCCTTAATCACCGCACCCATCAGGGCACGGTGCTCATCGACGATGGAGGCGCTCTTTAGTGCCGCCAACAAAACATCCGGCACCTCTGGTTGGACAGAGATTGCCGGTGGAACAGGCATGCCCCCTCCAGCCGAGAGAGGCCTCCTGCTTGATTTTGGAGTCGTATTGGTCTCCGGAATTGCGTCCGGCTGGGAGCCGAATTCAAGATGGCTCCCGCCGTCAACCCCCATGGGAATATTCTCCCCCGTCTCCGGCCCCCGAAGTTTGACCTCCAGGCGCCGCTTTCACGATCTCTTCCCCCCTCCTTGGCCGAGGTCCTTTTGGGACGAAGCCTCGGTGTTATTCACATATTTGGGAGAAGGGGCCTTCAGGGGCGTCCCCTCTCCATAGCATCCGAGCTCAGCAAATCCTCTGATGAGGATTGTTCGGTGCGGGACCTTGCCGGACTACAAAAAATATAGCTCAGGTTAAAATATCATGCCATGATTAGTCTGGACGCATAAACGTGTTCGGATTTTATACTCACGAGTTCACCAGGGGCTGGGCCCTGGGATCCCACGCCGGGCTGCTATCGGCGGCGGCAGTGGACTCTTTTGGAAGAGGAGCTTTTCCCCTTTTAGGCGACTTGGCCTCAAAGTGTATGAAGGCCGCCCTCTTCTTTCTTCCCCCGTTGGGAATTCGTCTTCCTCCTCCTCGTCCTCTTTGGAGGCAGAACGGACGTTGGAACCTTCGGATATTGTGTATGAAGTGTCGCGGTGATGAAGGCCGCCCTGGGTCTTCTTGGCCTCCTTCTCGGCCTTCTTTTTCGGCGCCTTGTACGATGTCGGGACCAGCATCTTCATCAGAAGTGGGCCGGCCGGTTCTTTGGGCAACGGGGCTGGACAGTGGATCCGCCCTGCCTTCTTCGACCAACCCTAGGGGAGTTGAGGAAAACACATTAAGCATTACCCTTGGGTTATGCGGATAAAACGCGTAAAAACTTACCGAGCTTGCAGGGCAGGACAGTTGGTACCCGCGGTCCTCGGCCGAGTCCGGCCATGATTTGCTGGACTTGAAAAGCACCTTCCAGATGTCTTCGTGCGAGGAGCCAAAGAGCTCTCGCAGGGTCTGGTGCTTGGCCGGATCAAATTCCCATAGGTTGCAAGTCCGATGCTGACAAGGCAGGATCTGGCGAACTAACATCACCTGGACTACATTAACAAGTTCGATGTTCTTATCTTCCATATCTTTAACGCGCGTCTGGAGCATGGACAATTCGTCGGACGAAGACCAATTCAGGCCCTTCGTGGGCCAGGACGTAAGCCGCAGAGGAGCTTTGGATCGGAACTCTAGAGCAGCGGCTCATTCCGTGCCGCGCGGCTCAGTGATGTAAAACCAGTGTTGTTGCCACTCTTTGACGGAATCATTAAAAGTACCTGTTGGCCATTTGATGTTGAGCATCTTGCTCACCATAGCGCCCCCGCACTCGGCGTGCTCGCCGCTCACCACCTTGGGCTTCACATTAAAGATCTTCAGCCATAAGCCGAAGTGTGGTGAGATGCGGAGAAAAACCTCGCACACGATGATGAATGTCGAGATGTTGAGGAAGGAATTGGGGGATAGATCATGAAAATCGATCCCGTAGTAATACATGACACCGTGAACAAACGGGTGGAGGGGAAACCCTAGCCCGCGGACAAAATGAGGGAGGAATACAACCCTCTCTTGGGGTTCCAGAGTGGGAACGATCTGTACCGCCGTCAGGAGACGGTGGCCGATTTTTTTGGCCAGATACCCGGCCTCCCGAAGCTTTTTGATATGCTTCTCCTGGACAGTAGAGGCCATCCACTTGCCTCCTGCTCTAGATCCGTACATTTTCGGAAGGCCTTTGTGGACAGAGAAGACGAACGCTCGGGCGCTGGAGCTCGGGCGAAGGGGAATGGATCGAGAAGAAGAAAGCGTGGGTGCGAAAGGGAGTCCTTATCCCCTTATAAAGGCAGCAAGGATTCTACGCCTCCCCACTTGCCTGGTAAACTCTCTTATTCCCCAAGCATCATGATTAATGGCGCGGTTGGGTTACCCACACCCGTATTGATGAGAATCCCGTGATAAGGGAACACGATCTCTGCTTCGACAAGACATGCCAAGAAAACCGCCTCGCAATATGTGCAGTAGCTAGTTCAAAAAAACTGTTCGAATAATGACTGGGCCATGGCGTGATGTCACGCTATGAAATTTGTCAGCAGTTTAGATTTGTGGGATATTATACTCTCTATAATGGTATGTGGAATTTGTTTTGCAGAGCCGGACACTATCCTTGTGTTCAAAATCTTCTATGGAGTATTCGGAGAAGGAACCCGCCTTGCAATGCCGAAGACAAGCTGCGCGCTGGACTCGTCGTCATTGAAGCCTGGTTCAGGGGCTACTGAGGGAGTCCTGGATTAGGGGGTCCTCGGAGTGCCGGACTGTTGGACTATGAAGATACAAGATTGAAGACTTCGTCCTGTGTCCGAGTGGGACTCTCCTTTGCGTGGAAGGCAAGCTTGGCAATTCGGATATGCGATCTCCTCCCTTGTAACCGACTCTTTGTAACCCTACCCCCCTCCGGTGTCTATATAAACCGGAGGGTTTAGTCCGTAGGAGGACAACAATCATAATCGTAGGCTATCTTCTAGGGTTTAGCCTCTACGGTCTCGTGGTAGATCAACTCTTGTAATACTCATATCATCAAGATCAATCAAGTAGGAAGTAGTGTCGTGGTATTCTCACGGGGGGGGTGCAAGACGACATATGCCACATGGTGGCTTCATGTGAGGGCAAGACTGCTGCTGATAGGCCCGGGAGCGGGTATGCGAGTAGCACGCGCTAGTTTACCTAGGTTCGGGGCTCTCCGGAGAGATAACACCCCTACTCCTGCATGTCTGAGTATATATCTGGGGTGTACATTGGGCAGTATAAGATGCTCCTGGAGCAGTATCTGAGGTTAGTGCCGTAGGCATCTGGCCTCGTATATGTGCGGGTGGCCGGCTGAGCATGCAAGCTCTAGTGGCCGAGTGGTATGGGTCTGCCTAAATGGGTGTGTGCCCATGGGCATGTATGCATGCGTGTATGTGTGTGTGTCCTCTCCTGATGGATGGATGGAGCTAGCTTATATAGTGGTAGGCATGGGTGGTGGTAGCGTTGGCTGTAAGCTACCTTGGGTAGCTTACAAACCAAGCTATGTAGTGGCATGGGCTAGGCATGGTGCATGTCATGCTTGTCCTCTGGGGTACTTTATAAATCCGTACTCAGGGGACATGGTACATTGTAGATGATGTCGCGGTATGGTCGTCCCGTCGGTGTCCTGTCGGTGTTGGGTCAGGCTGCAGTTGGCAGCCGGCTGGTTGGAGCAGTCGGCAGCCGGCAGCCGGCCTGGTGGAGCAGTCGGCAGCCAGCAGCCGGCAGGGGCGGCCGGGCAATCGGCAGCCTGCAGCCGGCCTAGTGGTGCAGTCGGCAGCCAGCAGCCGGCAAGGGCGGCGGGCAGTCAGCAGCCAGCAGCCGGCCGGGTGGAGCAGTCAGCAGCCAGCAGCCGGCCGGGTGGAGCAGTCAGCAGCCAGCAGCCGGCCAGGTGGAGCAGTCGGACTGAGGGGCTTTGCTAGCCCCAATGTCTTGATTTATTGTCTCACCGTCTTCGGGGTATCCGTGTCCAATTACTCCGACAGTAGCCCCCAAGCCTCCGGGTAACTTGGCAAAGTTGGGCGGAGGTTTTTGCAAGTGTTCATGGAAATGATCATGAAAAAAGATAAATTTAGTCCACACAGATATATCAAATGTTTGCTTTTAGCATTGCAAGTTTTATGCGGAGGGTGCCGACTCGGTTTCATCCAAGCCCCCTTAATCTTTTTCGTGTTCTCTCCGCTTTTTGGCTTGTGCTCTTGCTTGCCGGACATCCGCTCTGCGGCCTGTGGCTGAGAGTGGGCCGTGAAGTGGAGTGTACAGTACTCAGAGTCTGGGAGCAGATTCAACCAAGTAGATACTTGTAAAGGAAACGACCGGGTCGCCCAAACCATTTTTCTTCCCGGACATTTTTCGCATGGGTGGCCTCCAGCATTCACTCTTGCTAGCCGGACAGCGGCTCTGCGGTCTGTGACTAAGAGTGGGCCTTTAATACAGTGCATGCTACTAAGCCGTCTGTAGGAACTAACGTCTCAGGCCAAGCGGCCAGCCCTCGGGCCAACTATGGCTGGCACCGGGGCGAACAATGATGCAACTGTAATAAAATGCGAAGATATCCCCCGGGCATTGCTCGGGGTTATCCATGCTCTTACGGTGCAAAAATATGCGGGTGAGGAGCTCACACTGATTTTCATGTAGTCGCGGTCATTGTCGAAGACAGCCGGCACAGCTCGACGCTCGTGGAGCGCGCCGGCGCACCCGCTGGGTGTAGCCTTCGAGCCTCCCGGCCGGTCAGGCTCGACCGGCCAGGCGGTGAGGCATCTTGCAGTGCCTTTTTTTCTTCTTTTTCTCCTCTGCCGGCTGCTGGCAGCCGGACAAAACTCTTCTCTTGTTTGCAATCTTCCGTGGGGGCGCGCCAGCGCACCCACTAGATGTAGCCCCGAGATTTGGGTCGACTTTTGAGTAGTCGGGCCGGATCTTCAGGCAACTACGTTGTCTTCTTCTTCACGGGGGCGCGTCAGCGCATCCTCTGGGTGTAGCCCCCGAGATTCGGGCCGACTGCTGAGTAGTCGAGCCGGATCTCCCGACGACTACTTTCTCTTCTTCTTCGTGGGAGCACGTCAGCGCACCCGCTGGGTGTAGCCCCCAAGATCTGGGCCGACTGCTGAGCAGTCGGGCCGGATCTCCCGGCAACTACTATGTCTTCTTCTTTGCGGGGGCACGTCAGCGCACCTGCTGGTTGTAGCCCCCGAGATTTGGGCCGACTGCTAAGAATTCCGGCCGGATCTCCCGGTAACTACTTTGTCTTCTTTCTCGCAGGGGCGCGTCAGCGCACCCGCTGGGTGTAGCCCCCGGGATTCGGGCCGACTGCTGAGCAGTCGGGCCGGATCTTTCGGCAACTACTTTGTCTTCTTTCTAGCGAGGGCGTGTCAGCGCACCCACTGGGTGTAGCCCCCGAGATTCGGGACGACTGCTGAGAAGTCAGGCCGGATCTCCCGACGACTACTTTGTCTTCTTCTTCGTGGGGGCGCGTCAGCGCACCCGCTGGGTGTAGCCCCTGAGATCTGGGCCGACTGCTGAGCAGTCGGGTTGGATCTCCTGGCAACTACTATGTCTTCTTCTTCGCGGGGGCGCGTCAGCGCACCCGCTGGTTGTAGCCCCCGAGATCTGGGCCGGTGCTGAGCAGTCGGGCCGGATCTCCCGGCAACTACTTTGTCTTCTTTCTCGCGGGGGCGTGTCAGCGCACCCGCTGGGTGTAGCCCCCGAGATTTGGGCCGACTGCTGAGCAGTCGGGCCGGATCTTCTGGCAACTACTTTGTCTTCTTTCTCGCGGGGGCGCGTCAGCGCACCCGCTGGGTGTAGCCCCCGAGATTCGGGTCAACTGCTGAGCAGTCGGGCCAGATCTTCCGGCAACTACTTTGTCTTCTTTATCACGGGGGCGCGTCAGCGCACCCGCTGGGTGTAGCCCCCGAGATTCAGGCCGACTGCTGAGCAGTCGGGCCAGATTTTCTGGCAACTACTTTGTCTTCTTTCTCGCGGGGGCGCCTCAGCGCACCCGTTGGGTGTAGCCCCCGAGATTCGGGTCGACTGCTGAGCAGTCGGGCCGGATCTTCCGGCAACTACTTTGTCTTCTTTCTCGCGGGGGCGCGTAAGCGCACCCGCTAGGTGTAGCCCCCGAGATTCGGGCCGACTGCTGAGCAGTCAGGCAGGATCTTCTGGCAACTACTTTGTCTTCTTTCTCGCGGGGGCGTGTCAGCGCACCCGCTGGGTGCGTCGTCGAAGCAGGAGGCAGTCCAGCCAGCTTGGCACAGCCGGCAGTGCGGGTCACGACCGACCGTCCGAGTGGCGAAGCAGACGGACGGGTCATCCAGACGGGTTTTTCTTTTCTTCTCTTTGTCCCAGCTGACTTCTTTTTCTCTTTTTTTGAAGGATCGGGCATCCGGCCCTTGACTTTTTTCTGCGTCTAGCCGGCATCTTACTTTTCTTATGTTTTTTCTATCCGACTGAGCAGCCGGACTGGCTCGTCGGTCAGCCAGGTAGCGAGGCGGACAGACGAACCAGTCGGCCGAGTGGCCAAGCGGACGGTCGATCAGAGCAGTCTGCTGGACTGCAGTCTGCGCAGTCGGACCCCCTTTTTTTAGCACTCAGCCGTGGGCACTCGGCCACTTCTTTTCTCTTCTTTCTCTCCTTCTAGCACTCGGCCACTGACTTTTCTCCACCCAGTATTTTTTTCAGCAGCCGGCTTCTTTTTTCTTCTCTGTTTCGCCAACCGGGCCGCTTCGTTCTTCAGTCGACAACAGAAAGCGCGGGAGCCGGGCTAGCCAGCCGGCACTGGCTGACGCAGGACGCCAAGCTAGAGGGCGCACGGGAGGCGGCCACGGGCTTGTGGGAGAAGCCGGCGGGGAGGCATCGACACCGGAAGCGGCAGCGAGGCCGGAGTGGGACAGGGCCGCAGCCAGCGCGGATGATAGGCGACCGGGCCGGGATGCGCCCGCAGTCGGCACGGACAGAGCCGCACGCGTGGCGTGCCGGAGGGCGGAGCCGCTGCGATGGTGAAGAGGCGTCGGGAGCCAGAGCCAGCGCCCGGCGAGGAGCCAGACGGAGGAGAGTGCCGGCGCGGGCGCGAGCGAGGACGGCCGAGCCGGACCCAGCCAGACAGCACCGGAGGCGGTCAGGCGCGGAGACGACCGGCCGGCCCGCGTGCAGGAGGCGGCCAGGCGGGAGCGAGGGCGCGGACTGCAGCCGCCGCGGACGGCGCGACGCGAGAGGTGAAGCTAGAAGCGGACAGCGGAGCGAAGGAAAGGCAACGCGGGCGAGGTCGTGCGGACGCGAAGCTGCGGCAGGCGGCCGGAGTCGGTATGCGGAAACGACGCTGGGGAGCCGGACGCGCAGGAGCCGGCCAGGATGCGCGTGAGGCGGCTAGCGTAGGGCCACGGGATGGCAGGTGCGCGAGGAGCCGGCCGGGGCATGCAGTCGCAATAGGGAGGAGGAGCGGCGCGGACCCGGCAGCTAGCGCGCGCAGCGGGGGTCAGCGGGCTTAGCCTGCGGGAGAGATCTCTCGAGCTCGCATGGCTTGTCGTCATACCCAGACGGGAGGAGCGGGGTCGGCTGATGAGCAGAGGACGGGCAAGAATGCCGGCGCGGGGCGGGCGCTTGGCCACTCTTGGTACCCGCAGCTCAAACGCCACCCGTACATAGTCTGAGTGATGCTTGGCTAGTGTATGGCATATGGTTTGACTTGTTTGACTGATGCATGGTTAGCTTGTATGGATGATCAACCGTGCGTTTTGGCCGGAGCTAGACGCGGAGTGGTGGGAAGCGGACGCGAGCCAAGCGTGGATGGATGCGGCCAACCGAAGCGAGGCCTCGCGTGTGGCGCATGCGCAGACGGACGGCCGGCGTCGCAATGGTGGTGGTGATGAAGGCGGTGAGGCCGACGACGAGGACGCGCCGCCCCTCGCGGCCGCTCCGGGGGCGTGTCTCGGGCCCCCGAGCGCTACCGAAGAGACAACGGCGACGTCGCGGCAGAGATGATGAAGATGGTCCCGCCGGGACTGCGAAACCAGCAGCAGCGCGGTAGCATAGTACCGCCCCACGGTGGGCGCCAAATGTCGTGGTATTCTCACCGGGGGTGCAAGACGACATATGCCACATGGTGGCTTCGTGTGAGGGCAAGACTGCTGATGATAGGTCCGGGAGCGGGTATGCGAGTAGCACGCGCTAGTTTACCCAGATTCAGGGCTCTCCGGAGAGATAACACCCCTACTCCTACATGTCTGAGTATATATTTGAGGTGTACATCGGGCAGTATAAGGTGCTCCTGGAGCTGTATCTGAGGTCAGTGCTGTAGGCATCTGGCCTCGTATATATGCGGGTGGCCGGATGAGCATGCAAGCTCTAGTGGCCGAGTGGTATGGGGCTGCCTAAATGGGTGTGTGCCCGTGGGCATGTATGCATGCGTGTATGTGTCCTCTCCTGATGGATGGATGGAGCTAGCTTATATAGTGGTAGGCATGGGTGGTGGCAGCGTTGGTTGTAAGCTACCTTAGGTAGCTTACAAACCAAGCTATGTAGTGGCATGGGCTAGGCATGGTGCATGTCATGCTTGTTCTCTGAGGTACTTTATAAATCAGTACCCAGGGGACATGGTACATTGTAGATGACGTCGCGGTACGGTCGTCCCGTCGGTATCTTGTCGGTGTCGGGTCAGGCTGCAGTTGGCAGCCGGCTGGTTGGAGCAGTCGGTAGCGAGCAGCCGACCTGGTGAAGCAGTCGGCAACCAGCATCCGGCAGGGGCGGCCGGGCAGTCGGTAGCCAGCAGCCGGCCTGGTGGTGCAGTCGGCAGCCAGCAGCCGGCAGGGGCGGCGGGCAGTCCGCAGCCAGCAGCCGGCCAGGTGGAGTAGTCAGCAGCCAGCAGCCGACCGGGTGGAGCAGTCAGACTGAGGGACTTTGCTAGCCCCGATGTCTTGATTTATTGTCTCACCGTCTTCGGGGTATCCGTGTCCAATTACTCCGACAAGTAGGGTATTACCTCCATCGAGAGGGCCCGAACCTGGGTAAACATTGTATCCCCCGTCTCCTGTTACTATCCACCTTAGACGCACAGTTCGGGACCCCCTACCCGAGATCCGCCGGTTTTGACACCAACAGTAGACATCAGGGAAGCTTCGAGGTGACCACGAGGCAGGGAGGCGCGCCTGCCCCCCTAGACGTGCCCCTCACCCTCGTGGGCCCCTCGTGGCTCCCCTGGCCGACTTGTTTCGCCTATATATGTCCACTAGTAAGCATACACGTGCAATGCACGTCTCAACAAAACAAGTTCACATTGTATAACACTACAATGATTTTACAAAAAAATCCAGATCTCTATAAAATGTTGTCATGTCACTCAAATTGTATTTTTAAAAAATATGACATTTTTGTGACCCAACACATGTATCATAATCTATAGTAAAAACATCTATTCTGCATCTAATTTTTGTTTTAGTGAGTTCTTTTACCGAGCCATTTAAATGTGTCTTATGCGCAAATATATGAGCGTGGGTATAACACACGATCCAGAAACATGTCTCGCATAAAATTCACTGTCACATAATAATTGCATTATAACCGTGACAAAAAATATACCATCTACAACTCACAAGATGACCTGCGTGATTACAAAACTTAAATATGCTCAATTATTTTTCATCATTTTTTACAGGGATTCATATTACTTAAAACCGTCAAATGAAAATGACTGTAACAAGCCGGGATGAAAACAAAAATCTCACCCACACAGCAGGTGAACAAGACATGCCTTTTGAAATATAATGTTTATTTTAAAAGATATTTTTATTTTGTTTGGGCATTGCCGCACTCACTCGCAAAAAATGCCACAGTCACTTACAGTCACTCAGGGGATCACTGCTTAGTAGTAGAGTATTACTTAGTAGTAGTATAGAGATTAAAAAAAATCCCAGTCAACCTTCCACCGCCCCTCACACAGACTCTTCCCCATTCTTCGCTCACTCCCTCCTCCTAATCTCGCGATCCCCATCCACAGCCCGAGCTCTTTGGTGGCCGCCCCTCCCCTTCGTCAGTGATGCCGGCGGACGCGCATGCCCCTGCTCTGCCCTGCCCCTCCCCTTCATCAGCACCGCCGGCGGGCGCGCAAGCCCCTGCTCTGCCCACCCCTTCTTCCTATTCGGTGACGCCGGTGCCCTCCCTCCTCTGGTGCGGAGGGGCGCTCGAGCTCGGCATGCTCACCGGCGACGTCGGGGCCTTCCCTCGTGGTGATGCACTCGCCCCCTCCTCCTGGCGATGGCGGGCCTCTCATGCTCGACATGGTCGCCAGCGGCGCCGCGCCACGAACTTCCCTCCCCCCTGCTCGGGACGCCATGAAGGTCCGGTCCCATCTCTTCCTCCCCTCGATCCGGATGCTCTGCCCTCTGACCCCATCTTGATTTCCATGTTCGTTTCGGTCAGGACCAGGAGCAGTTGCTGCTCGCGACCTCCATCTTGATTAGGACGACCACGATGACCTCTGCGTGCTGTGCTGCTGCTCGGGACCCTCCCCCTGTGCTTCTCCTCGCTCGTCCTGGTCCAGGTTAGTCTCTCTGCCCCCGACGCTTGCTCGTCCCCGTCAAATCGGTGCATTCATTCTGCAGTCTGTATATTTCAGCTTGTATAGTTTGACATATGCATACTTTATTTTCAATTGTGAAGATTTTTTTTGTGATGCAAGTAATGGGGAAATATGAAAAACACATAATGTTGATTGCTTTGAGCCATTGTATTAGAAGGTATACCCATCTCTTTGCAGTCTGCTCTTAATACACGCTTCCCTTGTTTCTTCAGAATGTTTCTTCGATTTTTTGTGTGCTTTCTTTTATACCTATTTATATACCGAAAGTTTACCTTTCTCTATAGAAATATAATTCTTGTATCCTTTTTCTTGCAAGTTAGTTAAGTAATGTACCCTTAGTGGCCGTGTTGGACAGGAGGGGCCAGAGAAGTGCTTCTGGTTGTTTGAAGAATGTGAGTCTGACATCATAGGTTTCCATTTTATGAAGAAACCATCAAGGTGAGTTTGGCACTTATGTTTTATTATTATTGATGCTCATGTGTGGTCAGAGAACTTTCCAGTGACAAGATATATGCTAGTAATTTCAGCCAAATTTGCAATATCATGTTTGCTGTTGTGCTTTATTTGCAATATTTCATTTTTTGTGACAATGATTCCAGCCAGCTTAAATTTTGCTGGTAAAGCCAACTTCTACCTTGGGCGTATGTGTAATATAGTAGTAATAACACTCGGCATTAACAAGAAGCAAGCCTGCTAAAACATGAAACCATGTAATCCAAGTGTTCTTCAGTTTTCTTATTATAAATAACCAGTTGTATACCTAAATCAGATATAGTACTAAAACATAACCCATTCGCATCATTATCAGAACAGGGAAATCTGCTGGGATCATTGACAGAAGTGATGAAATATTGCAAATTCCAGCGATCATAAATTTGCACTTCTTCATTTCGGGACAATTGATATGACAATGCTCTTTTAGATAACACAAATAAACGACTCCGGCATACAGAGTTGGAGGTCAAATCGACACAATTCTTCTTTCATGCTTATTATGTGTGGCGTTCTGATAAAAACCTGCAAACAAAATAAGAGAAAATTGTTAGGCTCGGAAATAGTTATATAGATACAATAATAGAATAGTGCACCTGCCTCATCTATCCAAAACATCTCTATAGACAATGTTCTTGGTAATTTTCCCGGATTTATCAACCTCCTGGTTTGGCTTGGCCAAAATCTGTGTTGTCTCTCTCGACACTCCCCTTGACAATGCAACATCGAGCTAGCCATGTGAGAATACTGGCTTGGGAAGGTAAATACCGACGTGCATAATACGGTGTCTTTTAAGAATATCCTCTGCCTCTTCAATTCTTTAGGTCTGTTTAAATAAGTACTACAAGTTAGCAGACAAGCAACAGCAAAAACAGTAGCAGAAAGTAGGATCTGGTCGATGATAGTCACCCAATGATTGGTTGTTTCTTATATCCTCAAATGGGGTGCTTGGGCCTGTATAAACACATAGCGTGAGTCAGCACACAAGCAACAGCAGAAACAGTAGAAGAAAGTAGGAAGTGGTTGTTGATACTTACCCAATGGTTGGTCATTGCTTATATCTTGAAATGGGGTGCACGGCCCCGCACGATTTGGAGACGACGTACCGTCGCCTTCATGTGAACATTCATGTCATTAAATTATTAGAAGCATGTACTCCGTATATTGTAAGGAGATAAGCAGTTTTGTGTCGTCTGCGTAAGGGGATAAGCAGTTTTGTTTCGTGTGTGTAAGAAGATAAGCAGTATGTTCCACATAGAAATCGGTAATTAGAGATGTAAAATTAATCATTGTGCTGTAGACTGGCGTGATGTATCATTCCTGTGCCCTTGGTATGGTAGCCCGTGTTTGCAATTGCACGGCATCTGCATGTCTTACTTTTACGATGTTACCTTTTCTGTACGCCTAATGTTTGATTTTTTGTTCTGAAAACTGTAATCTTGAGTGCAGGGAAGAATTACACCTGGTCCGGGGTCCGTGCAGGGCGGGGGCGGCCGCACGGGTGTTGGGCGGGGGTTCGTGGGCACTGGCGATCTGGCGGACTTCTGGCACACTGCGAGGGGGCCCGCTACGTCGATGGTGCATGGAGGCGGCTGCATGGTGGAGTGGCGCGAGGTCGCCGTCTGGAGAAGACGGTGTTGGCGCGATGGCGACGGAAGGCAGAGAGGGCCCTGCGCGATTGGGCTAGGAGAATCAATTATTTCCTTAGTCTCAGATTAGAATTCCCCGATTGTCCGGGGGGCGTGGGACCGATAGTTGGAGGGAAGGCTTCCCTAGTCTCCTAGTGAAGCACGATCAGTCAATGGAAATTGCTAGGTGCACACCATACCGGTATTAGATCAATGATGGCCGTTAGATTCAGATTCATGGGACTAACCCTGCGGTGGTGAATGGAGCGGCTGGTGTGCTGGGGGTAATTGTGGGGTACACTTAAGAAAGATCGTGTTGGATTGTTTAATAGCAGTGGAGAAGAAGTGGAGATGGAGATGGGTACGTAGACCAGCCCAGTGAGCAATACGCCTCACTGACACGGCCTAAATGATCCATCTGATGGCGTGAGGGGTGCCTAACCGCAAGCGTTGTATCTCGCATTAAGCAAGGCAGAAGGAACCCTCACGTCGAATGCTACAGCAACGGGAGGGAGCGCACGAGGGTTTCGACCTAGGATTCGAACCTGCGTCCCCTCGATGGGGTAGTAGCGAAGCTAACCACTGGGTAAGCACCGTGTTCGTGTTGAATACTAGGGCACAACCTACTTATAAGAAAAACAGACGGGTTTTCATTATTTTTCCGGGTTTTTTGTTGTTTGTTTTCCTTTGTTTTTCATCGGGTTTTCTTCGTTTCTTTCTCCATTTTACCTTTTTTATTTTTCTCCATTTTCTTCTGTTTTCATCTTTTTTTCTTTTTAGTTTTCTTTTGTATCTTTTCTTTTTCTCTCCGTGTTTCATTATTTTTGCATTTGTTTCTTTGTTTTTATTTTTTTTATTTTTCTTTGGTTTATTCTTGTTTCTTTTTTGGTTTTTTTGTATATGTCAATAATATTTTTCTAATACACGTTTAGTATTTTTACAATAAAATTTAACAATTTTTTTAATACTCCCTCTACTTCTTTTTAGTCTGCATATACGATTTGGTCAAAGTCAGACTTTGTAGAAAAAAATATTAACATCTACAATACTAAAGCTATATGGTATGAAAATAAATTTCATGATGCATCTAATAATATTGATTTCATATTGTGAATCTCGATATTTTTTTCCTATAAACTTAGTCAAAGTTTACTTTACCCAAATCTTATATGCAGACTAAAAAGAAACTGAGGGAGTATATGGTCAACATTTTTTATATACACATTTTAACAATTTTAAATGCTTGATAACATTTTTCATATACAATATCAACACTTTTTCAATACACGGTCAACATTTTTCTATAGATTTTAAATTGCTTGATTAATAGTTTTCAGATAAAAAGATTACCTTTTTTAATGCATGGTAAAAAAAATTCTATACACATTTAAAACTATCCAAACACTTGATTAACATTATTCAAACACTTGTTCAACATTTTCTTAAATGCTTGATTAACACTTTTTATATACATGATCAAAACAATTCATCGCTTTTCAATACATGGTCAAAAAAAATTTTATACACATTTAACATTTTTAAAATGATTTATTAAAAATTTCAAATACTTATTCAATATTTTTTTCAAATGCTCTATTAGCATTTTTATATACATGATCATATTTTTTGATCATTTTTGAATACATTGCCAACATTTTCCTATACACATTTTAACATTTCCCACATGCTTGATTAACATATTTCAAATACTTGTTCAAGGTTTTTTTAAATGTTTGATTAACATTTTTATATAGATGATCAAGAATTTATGTCATTTTTTTAATACATGATCAACGATTTATATATACACATTCTACATTTTTCAGATAATTGTTCAACATTTTTGAAAAGTTTTTTGTGCAGAGTTCTTTTTAAAGTGTATAAACAAAATTACAAAAAAAAGCAAAAAATGAAAACAGAAAACAGAAAAAGAGGCTGTGCCTGCCCCGCGAGGTAGACGACCGTCCTCTCTCGAACCCTCCCGCGCCCGTCGGATACTTCGTGGGGATCGCGTGGCGGAGACGAGCACCACACGTACGCGCCCAACGGACAGAACCGTCACGGCACGGGATTCCTAATCCTTCTCCACCCAGCATAAATAAATACTGCCCCCCTCCCTCCAATCCTCACCGCAGCTCCCAGGAACGGAACCAACGAATCCCCAGCCAATCTCGTCTCCGATCGACCCCAGGCTCGTCGAATCCTCCTCCCCCGCCGCCTCAAGGTACGGCGTTTGCTTCCCCTCTCCCCGTATCGTCTAGATCCGCGTTGATTAGATGGTTGGAGGTGAAGTATTGTGGAAATTTCGTCGGTTTTTGCTCCGATCTGATGCTGCGCGAACGATTCTTGTTGTCCGATCTATTCGCGCGTGTTAGGTCTGCGAAGCTCTGGCGAATTCTTAGGGATTTTTGCGTGTAGATTGATAGATTGAAGGGGCAGATCTGTTCGTGTTCTCGGTCAATTAATTCCTTATTAAGCCGTGTAGGCTCGTATGCATGATTTGTCTACTAGTTCGTCTGCTCCTGCGTGAAAGATTCGCATAACTCTTTATGATTGAATTAAGTGGTAGCCGCATAATCTGCCTGATCTGTAGCTCGTGATCATATTTCTTGTTCTAACGAGATAGTCCTAACCTAGGTCTAGGATTGTTAATTGATTTTCCTCTGAAAAAGCTAGGCTTCTTCCTTTGCTTGATATATGACAGCTATGTGGAATCCTTGACATAATTGATCTGCACGCACGTACCGTCTGTTAGGTGCTCTTCAATGAAGAAAATATACTGCTGTCGTTTGTTTATTATCTACCGTCTGTAGTTTGATTTTTCTTGGAAAAAGATGAGCTAAATAATGTCTGACAGCTACGTGGAATCATAATTTTCAGTTTTTTGTGCTCATGAGCATGCACCTACCGTATGTTAGTTTCTCTTAAGCGAAAAAAAATGTTTCTCTTGTTTGTTTAATCTCTACGGCATGATATAGAAGCTTATCTATGTTTTAGTAATTGTCATATTAGTTTGCTTGGTCTGCTTCTTGACCCTAACCATTCTGTTTTGGGATTCTTCTCTGCAGATGCAGATCTTTGTGAAGACCCTCACCGGCAAGACCATCACCCTCGAGGTTGAGAGCTCCGACACCATCGACAACGTCAAGGCCAAGATCCAGGACAAGGAGGGCATTCCCCCGGACCAGCAGCGCCTTATCTTTGCTGGCAAGCAGCTGGAGGATGGCCGCACCCTTGCTGACTACAACATCCAGAAGGAGTCCACCCTCCACCTTGTCCTGCGGCTGCGTGGTGGCATGCAGATCTTCGTCAAGACCCTCACTGGCAAGACCATCACCCTTGAGGTTGAGAGCTCCGACACCATTGACAAC
>NC_041382.1:669768002-669770887 GCF_002162155.2 Triticum dicoccoides | reverse complement strand
GTCAAGGCCAAGATCCAGGACAAGGAGGGCATTCCCCCGGACCAGCAGCGCCTTATCTTCGCAGGCAAGCAGCTGGAGGATGGCCGCACCCTCGCGGACTACAACATCCAGAAGGAGTCCACCCTCCACCTTGTCCTGCGTCTGCGTGGTGGCATGCAGATCTTCGTGAAGACCCTCACCGGCAAGACCATCACACTTGAGGTGGAGTCGTCTGACACCATTGACAATGTCAAGGCCAAGATCCAGGACAAGGAGGGCATTCCCCCGGACCAGCAGCGCCTGATCTTCGCCGGCAAGCAGCTGGAGGATGGCCGCACCCTTGCGGACTACAACATTCAGAAGGAGTCCACCCTCCACCTTGTGCTCCGCCTCCGTGGTGGTCAGTAATTGCCCTGGCGTTGGACCTGCTGGTTTATGCTTGGTCGTTCGTTGTGTCCGTTTCATTTGAACTGTTTCATTGTTCGCATCAGTCCTATGTTGGTTTAATGAACTATCGAGTCACTGTTACGTGTTTGGTTTACGAAGTTACTGGTACAGTAACATCTAAGTAATGAATAAATGAACTTTCGGGTAAATCTTGTGCTTGAGTTGCTTGTTTGGCAATGATCTTACTATTCCTTCTCTGATTTCATTTATGTTCATTGCTTGCGCTTGAATTGCTTGGCTGCTTGCTTGATCCTACTTGTTAGCTGTACGATTTGGATGATGCAATTTATTCCTAAACCTGGATACTGCTGCCGATTATTTCTTGAAATCCTTCTGGATCTATTTTGTGGCATCCCTTCTGTGTTAATTGTGTAACCTTCCAATTTTTGCAGCGTGTCTGGTAAAGAATTAAACTTCTGATGTGTACTGCATCGAGATTATTCTCATTCAAAATTCGAATTGTTGTTATTGCATCGGTTGATACTAAACAATAGGCCGCTCCCAAATACAACCAAACTTTTCAAATAAATATGCATTGCAAATTGCTCATGCTATTTGATTTTATTTTCAATCAAATGCAACTGGCAGAATTAGCTTAACTGGGCTATAATCTAGCAGACTTAGAAGTATATACAGCCAGTGAGAATAAATGTCCCAACTCTAAGCGCAAACAAAAGGGGATGATGATGCAGCATGAGAAAATACAAATCGGAATTGCACATTGGAATCGCAACTTGAACACCTGTGTTTGAGTTCTGAAAATTCATTTTGCAGAGGGGTCCAAACCGTGTACTCTTTTAAGACATGGATAGCAAGAAAGAAGACTAATTGGAGATGATTGAGTTCAGGGCCGGCCCTGTGTTTTGGGAGGCTCTAGGCGAAGTCGACGACATGGGGCCCTATGTCCTAAGACTATATATATGTATGTGTATGAGTGATTTATATATAACTCATTAAGACTAATTTTCAATCACACATTTTTGGTTTAAAATTTGACTACAATAATTCAAATGACTCCATCGAGAACAATAATAACCAAATCTGAACTGACTCCATCAACAACAATAATACAAAAAAGACCGTAAAATGAAACTAGCATGACATGATTACCTCAAAAAAGAACGTCAACAACAATAATACAAAAAAGACCGCAAAATGAAACTAACATGACATGATTACCTCAAAAAAGAACCAAACTAGACTGACTCCATCGACAACAATAATACTCCAGTGCTTCAAAAAAGTTTCTTCGGGCATTTCTTGATGCAAAGTCATTAAGGGCACAATCAAGACCAACATTGTCCAAGATATCCTTCAGTGGTAGGATTTTTAGATCACTTTCTTTCTTTTTTCTCCTTTTTTCAGCACTCGACAATTGCTTCTTCTGAGGTAACATGGCAGGATAATGTCCTAAAATCATGAAGAAAAGAATTAGGAATTTATACACTGGATGATTGGAACCCTAGACATGTACATAAAATGACAAAAAATTGATAGATTGTATTAGAAAATTTTGAAACTTCATGCATAGGAGGATGAATCATGTTTGTATAGTTGAATACGTACATACTAAATAAAGAATAAAATAAACTACTAAAATTGTCAAATTAGGGTTGGGAGAGATGGACAGGAACCGAGGAACATGGATCGAAACGTTCAAAAGTAGAATTGAATTGCAGAATTTCAGGGATTATGGACAGCCGGACAGTGTTGCAGACTTCAGATTGTTTGCACTCGGTCAAGTAGCCAGATGTATAGGTATTGCCGCGCTGCCGCCTTGCCGGATGCCGGATGGCCGGACTGCGGATGGTGCGTGCAGCTCCAGCGGTGGGCCAGCGGCCGAGGCGAGGGCGACGCGGCAAGGCGCCGAAGCGAGGAGGCCGACGAAGGTCGATGAACCTACGAAGGAAAACGGGCAGTCTTGGCGTCTTGCCTGGCAACTAGCGGCGTCTGACGCTTCGCGTTGGCTAATCGACCGCGATAGCTAACTAGCTATCTGATGGGCCTAGCCCGTATAATTTCTTTTCTTTCGTATTTCTTTTACCTATTTTTTGCTGGGCTATAGTATATATGTATACTCTATCATGGGCTCCCTTCTCGTCTGGGCCCTGGGCCGCCGCCCCACCGCCCATACCCCAGGGCCGGCCCTGATTGAGTTGAGCTCATACCTGAAGCGGGAATGCCAACTATCATGGCCTTGTTTTGAAATCTAACAAGTGTATGGATGTTCAGAGGGATTTGATACAGCAGACGTCTAGAAGAAAATACGAACCATTGTCCTATTCATAAATTTTCATGAATGCGGGATCGATCAAATTCAGTTTGCATGAACATTTCAAAATGCAGTTTTTGATGTTCTAAGTTATTTTCTAGAGAAGAAATCAGCTGAGATGGATGACAAACCAAATCAAAGATCAGGTGTTGACCTGCTCGATCTAGATCGTCGGCTCACGCCTTTG
>NC_041382.1:669751759-669767804 GCF_002162155.2 Triticum dicoccoides | reverse complement strand
GGTACCGACGCTGGAAGGTTCGTCTTCGACAGCAGCCCCCCACCCGGTCATTCTTCTACCACTTCTTCGCCGCACAACCCTCGCTGCTTCGTGCACCATTGACATCAAGCGTACGATGGGAGTACAAGAACAAGCGGCGTCTGCGGGGACGGAGTGCGGCAGGCGGCAACCCGCGCGAAGGAGCGACCGGAGTTGGTTGCATGGGAGGGATATTCAATTGATTAGTGAGATGCATGTGCGCTCAATATGGTTGATGGCTTGGTGCTTAACATTGGGATGTTTTCGACCATCACATAGTGTGGATAGACGGTCGACATTGTTTGGATCTGCCATCACTCGTACTTTCAACACACATGTATAACATAAGTGAAAAATAAACTTTACCTCTTATTTGATTAGTGGCTTCTCCATGTTTTGGAGTCGAATATGTCAAAGAGACGGAGAAGATGTACCTAGCATGCGGAAAGCTTTGTTGCTTGGCTCCAGCCGTGCCATCTTATTCCAGTTGCTTTATGCTTAGTAATGTCATCTTTTTTTGAAAGATTGTGCCTACATATGCTTAGTACTTTCTCCGGTCCTTTTTAGTTTGCTGGCTTAAAATCAAGCCTCGTAAAGTTTGACCAACTTTATAGAAAAAAATACCAACATTCACAATATGAAATCAATATCAGTAAATGTGTCATGAATTAAAATTTTATATTGTATAACTTTAGTATGGTAGATGTTGACATTTTTTTATATAAATATGGTCAAACTTTATGAAGTTTGACTTCAGACAATTCTTATATGCAGAGTAAAAATGACTGTGGGGAGTAATTTTTTGAGGCATTTATTGTGCTTAGTGATTTTAACAACTCAGAAAAGATAAAATTAAATTGACGGGCTGTTGTAGGACAGCTTCAGCTTTTGCATTGCTGTCCACCAAAAGGCAAAAGGCCTGCAAGGAGGCCTAGCACCCGGCCGGCCTGGCCAACGATTTGACGTGAACGCGGGCCAATATCAAAGCTGCAAACCTGAGCTTGTGACCAGCCTTTTTCAAAAGGTAATTTGGGATTATTATTTAACACTAGCACGTATCATTAAAAAGTTATGGTTCGCTCTTTTCTAACCTCTCATTCTAAGGGGGTAAGAGCATCTACAACCAGACTGAACAAATATGACCCGCCCCTATATGTCCATTGGCACATCTGTGCAGTTTTCGGAAGTGTTTGTTTTTGTTCATCCACGCGGCCATGCCCCAAATTGTCATTCACATGCATATGATTGGTTAGGATGAAGAAAGAGAGAAAAGAAAGAATGGAGAAAGAAATAAAGTGGTCTGGGGTGGACCGCATTCAATGAAGCGGACTGCCTAGACACCCACATTTCTTTCCCATATATGAATTGAACAGCCAAAACTTATGATGAAGTAGGGGGGTCCAATTGGGTGGCCTTTTTTCTTTCTCTCGTGTCTGGATTGTCCATCCGAATAAATGGGGACAAAGTAATAGGGGTTCAATTCTAGATGGTCTATTATCGACAACATACAATTCTTGACACGTTTTATCTTCCGATGGACACAACAATCTATTGATCACCATTAAAAGAGTGTAAGATGTTAGTTACAACCATCTAACTACAAGATCGGGGTATTCACCTAACCAATTCTACGAACACCTAAACTCTCACCAACGTCGTCAGTTCATGCACAAATTTATTGCTCACTCCCTCACACACACACAACTTTATTTAAAATAAAACCAGGTGACCGAGTCTTCAGATGGTTAATCTCTTCGGAGACGTTCCAGATGCAACATATTGAGAACATCTTGGCCTATATGATAATGAAGAAAAAAATAAATTTCATAAGAAGTATGTTAGTAACCTTAAGATAAATATGAATTACCCCCTCCATCCAACAATATTAGATAATTTTTCAAGCTAACATAGCTTGAAAAACGTTCTTATATTATGGGACAGAGGGAGTACCTTTAAAGAATAACTTTGAAACCATAATTCTCTGATTTAAAACCACAATCACCCACACTTATGTCTTCTCAAGCAGTACTACAGTGATACTTTCTGCCAAGCGAAACATCAAAACAGCTAAGAAATATCAAGATAGCTTACAAACAGAAAGAGTTAATTAGTACTCCCTCTGTAAGGAAATATAAGAGTGTTTAGATCACTACTAATGATCAAAACGCTCTTATATTTCTTTACAGAGGGAGTATTGTCATATTATACTCGAGAAAATAGCATTCTTTCAATATCCAAAATTAGAAATCATCCATGATTTAGTATGATTGACACATTTATTGGGGATGTGACATGCCATCTGCTCTCTGATGTCCCATAACATTACTAAAACAGAGAGATTGTTTGCATATAGATCACTGCATTTCTGCTAAAAAATAATTGCTAAAACTTGACTTTAAAATGCAATGCTCGAATGTATCCATTGTGAAAAAAATCAATAATGGGAAAATGGGAGTCGCATACCAGCCCAGACCGCAATAGTTTCAGCTTGGGATCTTGTTGCTAATTGAAGTGGATTAATATATGGTAAATTGAATTAAAATGGAGTAAATGTGTCTCATAAATGCAATAAATCTTTGCAAAAATGAATGATGACGGAGATTCAGGATAAAAATGCAATGCGGCTCAGACGAAAATTTGGGATGAATTGCTTTCAGAAAAACAGAATATGTCTAAATTAGTGCACGGCCGATGACAGAGAAATTATTGATCAAAGTATCATGCACTAATAATTGTGTTCATGTTGCATTGTTGGTTCACATGTCAGCATTAAGTATCTAAACATGAGCTTCTTATACTTAAAAAATCTATCTATATGAATAAGTATACTGAGTGTCTGACATGCTAAAAAAGGAGGATGGTAGAAGCTGCAACACATGAATGGAGATAATCCACTGTTTATACTTACCTAGCAACATGGTGTCTTAGTAGACAATACTCAGGTAAGAACCAGATTGTTATGGCAGGAGACGCCTCACGAATTTCTTCAGAACCAAGGATGGCGACACTACTAATTGATCCATTGTCGATCTGGTTCACCAGCTGCCACTTCACATAGTAGCTGCAGTTGAACTTACAAATTAGTAAAAGTTAAACTGACAAACAAGAAGTATATCCAGCTACTTCTTGAAACTCATACCATTTCTATTACAATTTGTAAAAATGCCTAACCTGCAAATGGTAATTGGCATGCTTTGGCAATCACCCGGGAGCATCCTCCACATGCAAATGGTAAGTAGCAAAGCGTTGCAATGAACATGTAGTTCCCACCTTCATCCACTGTCTCCACTCTCCAGTGGTTACTGCACTCTCTTCTCTCGACAGTTGCATATCATTTTTCATGTCTATAAGAAACATAGAGTTTGATGGACAAAATATTTTATGAAACTTATAAAAGTCAAAAGCATCTACAAATGAAAATCAAGTACGTTTACTATTTATCTCTTCTATCATCATTGCTGGATATACAGTTAATGTAATGGAGCAAATGCAAGGAGGAACATATTGGTCAGGTTGATGGCAGTATACTTAAACACTGTCTCCAACTTCCTCTTAAGTTTTTCTAATTCCCTCCGCAGATTCAGAAATCACAAGTCACCTCAGTTTTCTGTTCATAACAAACGGTGGAACTGCACGTAGATGGCCAAAACCAGGATTTCGAGTATTTGTCGAGCTCCACATTCTGGGTCTCCGGCGCGTGAAAAAAATTTGCGGGTCGATGCATGTCTGCCGTGCGCAAAGAAACAGCGGCGGCAATGCTTCAGTCTTTGACGTGAGGAGACAGCGGGGCAGCACTTGCTTGCGACGGCAGCAGCCTTTGCTGTTGTGGGTGGAGGAACATCTGCGACAGGGGGTAATAGTCTCAGTGTGCATCTGTTGTTCTTTGATCCTCAAAGCAGGACACAATGCTAGTAAATAAAAACACTAAAAACATAAAGAGCTATGGCATTGTATATTTTGTATATCTGGAGATCAAAACATCAAACTTCCTTGAAAGCACGAGGAAATTTTTTCATTGAACAGCATAAATAGTACTGTTCAATTTTTCCCGAGAGAAGTACCATGTGAGTCTCGAACTGGTCTATAGATATCATATTGTCCTACCTGGCTACGATGTCAAGTTATATCTTCTTATTTTTTTGACAGTTACATGACTTCTTTTCCATAACACTCCACAGTACATGGGGATGATGCGTATTGAAATTCCTTCTTTCCAGAAAATGAAAACACATACACTGCTAAAATATATGGTATATGATATATAATATGCAGGAGAGAGTGTAACACTTACATACCGGTGAAAAAGGCCATGTCTAATGATAACATCTGCAAGATTAGAATTAGCCTAGCCCATAAGTTGAAAGAGCTTCTTACTTTTCATTGTGAAGTCCCCAATCTTCTCCATGATACGATTGATTTCAGTAAACTCCTCAACCATATCATCGACCTATCAAAGTAGTGTCTTAGAACTTGAAACCTTGCAACAACTATAGTTTGTTCACTTTGCTCAGTCACAGTACCTGCCGTATGCAATAATCAAGAGCGATGCTTTGACCAGGAACACTTGAAATGATCCGAATTCCATCCGTATCTAAACTTTTAAGAACTATATAATCAAGACATCCTTTCATCCAAGTTGTCTGGGATGGCTTCTCAACTACTGCATAATCTGGAAATTGTGAAATAAATGTCATCATGTGAGAATATAATACAGGTTCAGTGTTATAAAAGTGGATTAGGCACTAGGTGCCATATGACTGGGTGCCTATATACTTATGCTGTTATGCATGGACTGCCACTCACATAACCCACCGCGCCTTGTACAACATCGCACATATTTCACGGTAAATTTTAAGAAGTACAAACAATTAAGAATGCTAGTATCCAGAAGCCATATAAAGGTTCGGCCAAACACAAATTAAATTCAGAGCAATTCTCTTGATCCTCAAAAATGGTCTTTATCAAATATCAGCAATCATTATCATAAAAAAAATGGATAGATCGTGCACATACATGGAAATGAAAGAAGAAAGATAGGTACAAATCAATGAGGAAAACTACACTATTTAGTAGATTACACAACAACCGGCCAGCTCGTGAATAGCATGGACATACCAGCAGTTTTCTACAATAACGGACCAGCTCGCGAATAGAATAGACATACCCGTCTTTCCTCATCTCCAGAAGCCATCCCAAAAGCATGGTTCCTGATTATATACATTGAAGAGCACAGCAGAACCATATTGGAAGAGAACCACATAGTGACAGCAAAATATGTCGTTCTTCCCTCCAACGCCCTACAAAAACGTGAAATAAATGAGGTTACATGATATACATACAACATGTTGAACAAACGACCAAACATAAATATAATTGTTGGCCTTCAAAATATATGGTGCTACACTGAAATTACTTACCATGATCTCTGGAGGGAATTCAGAGTAGCAAAGCGCAATGTAGTTTAGCGACCAGGTGGATGGATTTACCAAGTCTCTCCCATGCTGTAAAAGATTGGATAAAGAAAATCAAACAAGGGTCGTTTTTCATTCCTCATCACCAAATCACCATGGCCTCCCACGACAATGTTAGATGAGAGATTGAAAAAACACAGTAGCCCACAAGGTCTTTCTTGCAGAACTATCCTCAAACACCCAGCATACAACCACCTATGCGTTCTAACTCACCTGATGGAGAGGAAGTAGGCCTTGACGGGGATGTAGCGCACTAAGCCTTCTTCCTCCTGTCGAGCCGCGGGGCCCGGAGCCGCCTCTGCCCCCGCCCGGATCCAGACCCAGTAGACCGAACTCCCAAGGCGAGAGTCGCGGGCATCATTGGGGGCGGTTGCAGCGACCGCCACCACCGAGGCCTTGTGTGGAATTTCTCTTCTTCCTCTGCTGTAAAAAAAATATGCAGATGATCGATTTGTCGAGGGCGGCGGAGAAAGGCGCACGTCAAGGGCAGCGGAGAGAGGGACCGAGAGTGCGACGGGCGCTGGGCTTGCGTGGAGGCGATAGGGCTCGGCGGAGGGGACTGCGAGGCAACGCTTAGGATGGAATCGTTCCGTAAATCATGGACGCGGAACTGCGGGACACGGATCTGCGGGACGCGGTGCGCCAGGACGGTGGCAGACGATGGCGTCTGCCTGGCAGAACATTAAATCTGAATCGTTGATCTGGATGATAAATCATTGACGTAATATAAACAGTCGGATCTGTTTAAGTTGATTTGATCGGACAGTCATGATTATCTCGTGTACAGTTTGTTGTGTGGTTTTAGGGGAATTCATGTTTGCTTTTTTAATAATAGTATAGATATAGATAATATAATTGTCTCAAAAAAAAACTTAACATAACATGATTCCTTTAAAAAAATCTTAACATGAAGTCCACACGATATTGTCAACCAAAATACATCCGTGCCAAATCAGTGCAAGTCGCAACTGTTGGTGTTTTCAAAGTTTCGTTTTGTGAACCTCACTACGTAGTTGTCAGAAAATGTTTTTCCCCATTAATTTTTTCTTGATTTTTTTTAAAAGGTAAGACTGAATATCCAAAGCTTATTTTTTTTCTTGATTTAAAAAAAGGCAAAACTAAATATCCAAACGCATAAAGTAATTTGGGATCATTACTTAACATGGGTCCACACGATATTGTCAACCAAAATACATCCATGCCAAATCAGTGCTAGTCGCAACTGTTGGTGTTTTCAAAGTTTCGTTTTGTGAACCTCACTACGCAGTTGTCAGAAAATGTTTTTCCCCGTTGATTTTTTCTTGATTTTTCTTAAAAGGTGAGACTGAATATCCAAAAGCTTATTTTTTTTCTTGATATAAAAAAGGCAAAACTGAATATCCAAAAGCATAAAGTAATTTGGGATCATTACTTAACATGGGTCCACACGATTTTGTGAAACAAAATACAACGTGCCAAACCAATGCCATTCGCAACTGTTGGTGTTTTCGAAGTTTCGCTTTGCGAACCTCACAACATGTAGCTCCCAGAAAATGTTTTATTCTCTTTTCTTAGAATTAGATTAGAAAATGTTTTATTCGTTGATGTTTCTTTTTCATAAGAGTTAGGCCCTGTTTGGTTCATAAGTTCTAAGAATTTTTTTAGTCCCAACTTATAAGTCCCAAATCCTTAAAAAGTCCCTACCTGTTTGGTTCTTGGGACTTATAAGTCTCTATAAGATCATATTACAACTATAAGTCCCTATAAGTCCCTTCTTGAGAGTCTTATTTCATAAGTCCCAAATGCCCACTAAGTCCCTATAAGTCCCTCCTGTTTGGTTTAGATGAGACTTATAGGAACTTATTTAAGTCCCTAGACCAATAAGTCCATGGAAACAAACACCCTCTTAATACCACTTCAAGTACATAAACTTGTCCTGGTGGGAACAAGTTCATACAAGAACTAAAAAACCCCACAAAAATAGTACAACAACTTTGCTAACAGAACATTTTAGTCCATTTTCGTCTATTTTGCCGGTGTGTCATCTCCTGCCGTTATAACGTTCGCTGACATGGAACCGGCCCCATTTGTCAGTGTCGCACGTAAAAGAATAAACCAAACCATAAAATAGTATGCAGCCGGTTTCGAACGAATACCTCGCGCACTCAGTCTGCTTGCCAAAACTGCAACGCGCTAACCACCTTGACAAAAGACACTTGTTGTACAAATTGGAGCTGCAACCTTTATAATCGTTTATTCACGCACAGTTTACACTCATAATTTTTTCTTAAATACTGAGAGCTGTATTCCCCGCTAAAGATACGTTCAGTGATTCATTTGAGTATGTACTCCCTCCGGTCCTTTTTACTCTGCATATAAGAATTGTTCGATGTCAAACTTTACAATTTGACCATATTTATATGAAAAAATATCAACATCTACAATACTAAAGTTATACGATATGAAAAATAAAGTCATGACGCATCTAATGATGTCAATTTCACATTATGAATGTTGATATCTTTTTCTATAAAGTTGATCAAACATTATGAGGCTTGACTTCAGACAAATTTTATATGCGAACTAAAAAGGGCCGGAGAGAGTATGCTTCACGTTTGAGCCAGGGTTTCTTGTACATGAGCCGGACCACGATGCCGCTGTTCGCTAGCTTCGATATATGAACCACTGGCATATCTTCAACGACCGAGACCAAATAACCGGGCCAGCTAACATAGCTATATTTATGTGCTGGCAACATTGAGAAGACCCGTCATCCCGCCGAGGTGCATGTACGTGTGCTGGCAACATAGTTCATGGGACGTCACTGAGATGAACGTGTGCTGACTGCGGAGGTGCCGTACTTTCAGTACTAGGATCGGTCGGATCATGAAGACGTACGACTACATCAACCACGTTGTCATAACACTTCCGCTTTCGGACTACGAGAGTACGTCGACAACACTCTCCCCTCTCGTTGCTATGCATCACCATCATAGATCTTGCGTGTGCGTAGATTTTTTTTTAAAATTACTGCGTTCCCCAACAGGGGACGGTGGTGACCGCTTGCACGTGGGAGTTGGATCGCGCTCCGGCTCCGGCTCGGCCTTGAGCTCGACGACGGGCGGCGCCGACGGCGGCGGCGACACGAACAAGGGCGCCTGGACGGAGTCCCCCGCCGCGGACAAAAGGGCTTGCTCCAGCCCATCCCAGTGAGCGCCTCCTCGAGTCGACTCGCCTCCAGCGCGTGCTGCAGGGCCTCCTCGGGGGTGGCTTGGTACACCGCCTCCGCCTTATCTTCCTCCGGCTCTACCCTAAGGGGCGGCGGTGGAAACTGGGGGTTGATGTGGACGCCTCGTCGCCGTTGCTCGTCGTGTTCGAGGGCAAACCAGGCCTCCTAGTTGGGAGAGTCGGCAGCGTACTCGGGCATTCGCTGCTGCGCCGGCGTGAGCTGCGCCCAGCGCCTGCGCACTTCCTCGTCGTGCGCCCGCTGTGATCGCGGAACCGCCGACACCGGGATCTGCTACAGATCAAGGTGCCAGTGGTGCGACAACGTCACGTCAGGGTAAGGCAGCGGCTACTTGTACTCCTAGTGCCACCATGTTTGGTGCACCGGGATGTGCAGATGCTGCCGACCTAAGTGGGAACACGCCGGTGGTGGGGGAGGAGGAGCACGGGAGGATGAGGCGCCGGGGGTGCCCTTGCCCTTGTCGTTGCCGGAGCTGTTGCCGAAGAGGCCCATTGCTAGGGTTTGGGTTGTCGCCGGCGAGGAAGCACGAAGGGGGTGGTGGGGTCCAGATGTGGACAGAAGTGGATGAGGCCGCCCCCTCCCCCGCACGCGTGGGTTAAAAAACAACGCTTCCACTGGCTGACTAGTGGGCCCGGTGACGGTGGTCGTCATAAATTAGATGACGGGCGGTAGTTGCGCGGCCGCCAAGTGGGACCGCAGCGGACACTGAGGGGACGCGCGGCGCGTCCGCTTCGCGTCCCTGCCGACGCATTTCAGGCACAATTTTGGGTCCGAAATGGGTCCGCGCAAATGCGAATCGGACGGTTTTTCAAAATGGGCGATGCGTTGGGCCCGTGGTTTTGTCCGCAGCGACCCAAACGGACGTGGGAGGACGAAATGGGTTGCCCCGTTGGAGTTGCTCTTAAGCCCACAAAAAGTATTTGTATTAAGTAGGAGTACGTATTTCTTTTAGGTATACCGATCAGTGATCGGTTGAAGTGTTCTCGTTCCGTGCGCGACCAAAGACTATAAGATGTGCAGCTCAATTTAGATCGATGGTTGCCTTATGTTGGGTTGGTTAGCGCGCTGCTACCTCCAAGAAAACTTGTGCGCGAGGTCTCCGGTTCGAAACCACCCCCTTAGCTCGCTATTTTGTTATTTTGGTTTATTCTTTCTTTGTGATACTGACATGCGGGCCCGGTTCCACGTAAGCAACTGTAGAAGCACGTTATAACGGCAGGAGATGACACACCGGCAGAATAGACGGAAATGGACTAAAATGTTCTGTTAGCAAAGTTGTTGTACTACTTTTATGGGGTTTTTTAGTTCTTGTATGAAATTGTTTTCACCGGACAAGTTTATGTACTAGAAGTGGTATTAACTCTTTTCTTAACAAGGTGAAACTGAAGCCCGAGAGGCAGCAGCACCCCGTCGGCGGCAGTAGCAATTTAGGCAACACGCAACACGTGCGCGACGGTGATGATTCGGCAAAATCATCAGAAATGGGACTGCTGAGAGGATATCATTAGATAGAACGGCTTCGATGAGACTTTTACTTGAGAACATTTGTAGTGCGTTCCTGAAAAACCACGGTATCCCTATCACCCTCTGCATGCCTACCCTGACTTTGTTATATTCGTCCGTTTGTTCCGAGAAGCTCCGCCATGTTTCCTCTGCGCTGAACCACCGCCCTAGCGCGAGCGGTGCTTATGACGTGCTAAACATGTGTGCCTAACAACGGACAGGGAGGCGTGAGTGCCTAATTAGAATATTTGGTGATGGGATCGGAAGGTAGTCATGGCGACCACGTACAGACGGCTCATCAGTCATCACTACTCAAGCACACATGCAACCATACGTACGCATGGACGCATGGTGCATGGTACCTGTCACTTGTCATCTGATGAATTGCCTATGTGCAATCGATAGTTTTCATGACATACATTAGCGTGATTGTGGTTTTTTTTTGCGAGAAGCGGTAGATATTTTGGGACATGCATACTTGGCGAGCGGTCGCCAGGAGCAGCATGTCAAGCGAACGGGGTGGTGGTGGCAGTTTTTACTGCGTTTAGGGGGCGGTTTTAAAAAACTGCCATGAAAGTTCCTTCCTTTTAAGGGTTTTTTAAAGGGGGGTGGGTTGTGAAAAATGTCATCCATCAGATGGAGATTGTGCGGCTCAGGGGTACCATTAAGGATATCTTGTTGTCTAAGAATCACACGAAAACACAAGGTCTCACTCCCATCCAGATGAGAAAGGCATGATTAGTTGTTAATTTGAATCAAATTTGTCATGTACCAAATTTCCTGCATGAACTCACCTGGTCACCTGCCTCTAAATATAATGTTGCGTAATCCCATATCTTTGAAAATTTACTTTAACTACAACTCAATACATCTTACCTTTTGAAAATTTTAATCGCGTGTCCATCACTTTTGTGCTCAATACGTGGCCGTTGCACGGTATTCATAGGCTCACGGTGACATATGTTCCTTCTCATGTCCTTTGGAGGCCTAGCTGTAGAAACCGAAGGGCATAGGTGTTGGGCTACGTTAGGTGCATCGGCTGCAATATAAAATTTTCCCTACATGCAGATCAACCAGGAACATGGTACGGGAGATGAATTACGGATCGTTACCACTAGACGCGCAGTACCGTGCAGCGGAAGTAGAGTTGGGGCAGCGCGTCTCCGCAGTCGTCTCCTTTAAAAAAATGATTAGTTAAGTCATGCAAACAATAAGTAGTGATAAAGTTGATGTCATGGTTAATGACCAAGGAAGGCCATACTTTGAAGAAGACAAAAGGACTTTAGTAGGGGACCCTCTTTCTCTAGTTCTATTTAATAATGAAATATATAAAATTAGTTTATTGATTGTTAAAGCACAACAACATGGGTTATTGAGGGTGTAGCTCCAAACTTGGTAGAAAGTGGACTTATAGGCCCCGTTCGGATCTCGTCCCGCTTCCAGCTTCCCGAGAAGCCGGCGAGAAGCCCGTCGAACGGTTCAGCTCCTGGAAGCTGGATTCTGGAGAACGAGCAGCCTCTAGTGCAATTTGTGGGAGCAGCTCGAGTCCAGCTTCAGAAAAACGAGAAGTAGGAGTTGCAGGAAATTACACCTGATTGCCCTCCCGAAGTGACACTCGAACCGTTTTCTCTCGCGAGCGAGCTCTCTGACCGACCCTCGAACCGTTTTCTCTGTTGAAGAGCTGCTCGTCCTGCCGAACGCTCGCCCAGCTCCCGCGAGAAGCCAGCTCGCCCAGCTCCCGCGAGAAGCTGGCCACTTCGGGAAGCAGGATCACTTCCGAACGGGGCCATAGTATGTCGATGATATTGCTTTCATGTTTCAAGATGATTTAGAAGGAGCCAAAAATCTGAAGTTGGTCCTATGCTTGTTTGAACATGTCTCTGTATGTAAGTTAATTTTCATAAACGTGAGTTTATGTGTTTTGATAATGCTAGAGAAGAAACAATATAGCTATGCTTCAATTTTTACTTGAGGTGTAGGTTCTTTACCATTTAAACATCTTGTTCCTATGAACACTGTGAGATCGTGTAACAAGGATGGTTTAACACCGTTGTAAAGGAAGAAAAGAACGCATGTCCCTGGAAAGGTACATTTCATACATATCGGGGGTAGGCTCATTTTTCTTGGGTCATACCTTAACAATATTCCATTTTATATGATGTCGATATTTGAGTTTCCCAGAGGGCCCTAAGACTATTTCATTTCTTTTAGTGCCAATATATTTTGTAGCTACTGTGACAGAGGATAATTGGAGCACTATTCAATTTAGAGGAACACTCTGGGGTGATATTGTTGTGATGTGGAACCAAGTAAAGCAGATGTGTGATGGAGTAGTGTTAACTGGTGATTTAGATTCAGGTTTCTGGCTTCCAAATAAATGTGGTGGATTTATTATACTATTGAAAGTGCATTTAATCCCCTTGCTGGATTTTTGAAGCAGCATAAGGTTGTGGAGGAGCAACTCCACCTTGCTGCTACAAAGTGTACATCACTAGAGTTGAATGAACTACTTCAATGTGCTCTGCTAGATATCACTCTAGAGGCAGAGAGGGCCGATATGGCAGCAGGAGTCAATCCAAAACTCCTAGAGCACAAGATCTAGTCCAAGATATTAGATGAGAACAACAAGTTTTATTTTAGGTAGTGGGTATATAGTCTGCCTACAAACTAGAGGTGAGGATCTCTATTTATAGGGCTTTGGGAAGCCTTCACATACTTCTACTTATGGCTAGAACACTTCAAAGAACATTATTTAAGATTCACCATTCTACTCATAGCTAGAAGGCTCCAGAACAGGGCGGGCCCACTTCAAGAAAGTAGGTATATATAGTGTATATATGGGTATGTATAAGGAAAAAGAAAACTGTTAGAATAAAATGCGTGCTTGCTGAACCATTCAGCCCCAAAATAGAGGTGAGCCCACCTACCTATTGTCCCTCACAATCACGAGATGGTGTTGGGGATCGTTGCAGAAATTAAAAAAATTCTACGCATCACCAAGATCAATCTATGGAGAGACTAGCAACGAGAGAGAGGGGAGTGTATCTTCATACCCTTGAAGATCGCTATACGGAAGCATTACAAGAACGCGGATGAAGGAGTCGTACTCGCAGCGATTCAGATCGCGCTTGATTCCGATCTAAGCATCGAACAACGGCGCCTCCGCGTTCAACACAAGTGCAGCACGGGGACATCTCTTCCTTCTTGATCCAGCAAGGGGGAAGGAGAAGTTGGGGAAGAACTCCGGCAGCACAACAGCGTGGTGGTGGAGCTCGCAGTTCTCCGGCAAGGCTTCACCAAGCTCAACAGAGGAGGAGGGGGTGTTGGAGAGGGGGAGGGCTGCACCTTGGATGAGGTGCTTCTGCCATCCCTCCTCCCCTCTATTTATAGGGTGAAGGGGGAAGGGGGCCGGCCCCTCTAGATGAGATCTAGAGGGGGGCGGCGGCCAAGGGGAGGGGGGCTTGCCCCCCAAGCCAAGGGGGCGCCCCCTTTAGGGTTCCCCCAACCCTAGGCTCATGGGCCCTAGGGGGGATGGCGCCCAGCCCACTTAGGGGCTGGTTCCCTTTCACATACAGACCATAGGGCCCTCCGGGGCAGGTGGACCCTCCCGGTGGACCCCCGGAACCCCTTCGGTGGTCCCGGTACAATATCGGCAAACCCCCGAACACTTCCGGTGACCGCATGATGACTTCCCATATATAAATCTTCACCTCCGGACCATTCCGGAACTCCTCGTGACGTCCGGGATCTCATCCGGGACTCCAAACAACATTCGGTAACTGCATACTAATTCCCATAACAACTCTAGCGTCACTGAACCTTAAGTGTGTAGACCCTACGGGTTCGGGAACCATGTAGACATGACCGAGACATCTATCTGGCCAATAACCAACAGCAGGATCTGGATACCCATGTTGGCTCCCACATGTTCCACGATGATTTCATCGGATGAACCACGATATCGAGGATTCAATCAATACCGTATACAATTCCCTTTGTCAATCGGTACGTTACTTGTCCGAGAATCGATCGTCGGTATCCCAATACCTCGTTCAATCTCGTTACCGTCAAGTCACTTTACTCATTCCGTAATGCATGATCCCGTGACTAACTGCTTAGACACATTGAGCTCATTATGATGATGCATTATCGAGTGGGCCCAAAGATACCTCTCCGTCATACGGAGTGACAAATCCCAGTCTCGATTCATGCCAACCCAACAGACACTTTCGGAGATACCCATAGTGCACCTTTATAGCCACCCAGTTACGTTCTGACGTTTGGCACACCCAAAGCATTCCTACAGTATCCCGGAGTTGCACAATCTCATGGTCTAAGGAAAAGATACTTGACATTTGAAAAGCTTTAGCAGACGAACTACACGATCTTGTGCTATGCTTAGGATTGGGTCTTGTCCATCACATCATTCTCCTAATGATGTGATCCCGTCATCAACGACATCCAATGTCCATGGTCAGGAAACCGTAACCATCCATTGATCAACGAGCTAGTCAACTAGAGGATCACCAGGGACATGTTGTGGTCTATGTATTCACACATGTATTACGATTTCCGGATAACACAATTATAGCATGAACAATAGACAATTATCATGAACAAGGAAATATAATAATAACCATATTATTATTGCCTCTAGGGCATATTTCCAACAGTCTCCCACTTGCACTAGAGTCAATAATCTAGTTACATTGTCATGAATCGAACACCCATAGAGTTCTGGTGTTGATCATGTTTTGCTCGTGGAAGATGTTTAGTCTACGGATCTGGGACATTCAGGTCCGTATGCACTTTACAAATATCCATGTCTCCATTTTGAACATTTTCACGAATGGAGTTGAAGCGATTCTCGATATGCCTGGTCTTCTTGTGAAACCTGGCTCCTTGGCAAGGGCAATAGCTCCAGTGTTGTCACAGAAGAGAGTCATCGGGCCCGACACATTGGGAATAACTCCTAGGTCGATAATGAACTCCTTCATCCAGATTGCTTCATGTGCTGCCTCCGAGGCTGCCATGTACTCCGCTTCACATGTAGATCCCGCCACGACTGTTTACTTGCAACTGCACCAGCTGACTACCCCACCATTCAAAATATACACGTATCCGGTTTGTGACTTGGAGTCATCCAGATCTGTGTCGAAGCTAGCATCGACGTAACCCTTTACGACGAGCTCTTCGTCACCTCCATAAACGAGAAACATATCCTTAGTCCTTTTCAGGTACTTCAGGATATTCTTGACCGCTGCCCAGTGTTCCATGTCAAGATTACTTTGGTACCTTCCTACCAAACTTACGCAAGGTTCACATCAGGTCTGGTACACAACATGGCATACATAATAGTGTTGGGGAACGTAGCAGAATTTTAAAATTTTCTACGCATCACCAAGATCTATCTATGGAGTCATCTAGCAACGAGGGAGAGAGAAGTGCATCTACATACCCTTGTAGATCGCGAGCGGAAGCGTTCAAGAGAACGGGGTTGATGGAGTCGTACTCGTCATGATCCAAATCACCGAAGATCCTAGCGCCGAACGGACGGCACCTCCGCGTTCAACACACGTATGGAGCGAGGACGTCTCCCGCGCCTTGATCCAGCAAGGAGGAGGGAGAGGTTGAGGAAGAGGGCTCCAACAACAGCACGACGGCGTGGTGGTGGTGAAGCTGCAGTACTCCGGCAGGGCTTCGCCAAGCTCTTACGGAGGAGGAGAGGTGTTGGGGAGGGGAGGGGCTGCGCCTTGGATGTTGTATGCAGCCCTCCCCTCACCCCTCTATTTATAGGGGAAGGGGGAAGGGGGCCGGCCCCCTCTAG
>NC_041382.1:669729304-669751571 GCF_002162155.2 Triticum dicoccoides | reverse complement strand
GCCCCCCAAGCAAGGGGGCGCCCCCTTTAGGGTTTCCCCCCAACCCTAGGCGCATGGGCCCTAGGGGGGTGTGGCGCCCCAGCCCACTTGGGCTGGTTCCCTTCTCCATACAGCCCATAAGGCCCTCCGGAAGAGGTGGCCCCTCCTGGTGGACCCCCGGAACCCCTCCGGTGGCCCCGGTACAATACCGATATGCCCTCGAACCTTTCCGGTGACCGTATGACAACTTCCCATATATAAATATTTACCTCCGGACCAATCCGTAACTCCTCGTGACGTCCGGGATCTCATCCAGGACTCCGAACAACATTCGGTAATCACATAAAAGTCTTCCTAACAACCCTACCATCACCGAACCTTAAGTGTGTAGACCCTACGGGTTCGGGAGACATGCAGACATGACCAAGATGACTCCCTAGTCAATAACCAATAGCGGGACCTGGATACCCATGTTGGCTCCCACATGCTCCACGATGATCTCATCGGATGAACCACGATGTCGAGGATTCAATCAATCCATATACAATTCCCTTTGTCAATCGGTACGTTACTTGCCCGAGACTCGATCGTCGCTATCCCAATACCTCGTCGGTATCCCAATACCTTGTTCAATCTCATTACCGGCAAGTCACTTACTCGTACCGTAATGCATGATCCCGTGATCAACCACTTGATCACATTGAGCTCATTATGATGATGCATTATCGAGTGGGCCCAGAGATACCTCTCCGTCATACGGAGTGACAAATTCCAGTCTCGATTCATGCCAACCCAACAGACACTTTCAGAGATACCTGTAATGTACCTTTATAGTCACCCAGTTACGTTGTGACGTTTGGCACACCCAAGGCACTCCTACGGTATCCAGGAGTTGCACAATCTCATGGTCTAAGGAAATGATACTTGACATTCAGAAAAGCTACAACAAACGAACTACACGATCTTTGAGCTAAGCTTAGGATTGGGTCTTATCCATCACATCATTCTCCTAATGATGTGATCCCGTTATCAATGACATCTAATGTCCATAGTCAGGAAACCATGGCTATCTTTTGATCAACGAGCTAGTCAACTAGAGGCTCACTAGGGACGTGTTGTGGTCTATGTATTCACACATGTATTACGATTTCCGGATAACACAATTATAGCATGAACAATAGATAATTATCATGAACAAAGAAATATAATAATAACCATTTTATTATTGTCTCTAGGGCACATTTCCAATAGTCTCCCACTTGCACTAGAGTCAATATTCTAGTTACATTGTGATGAATCGAACACCCATGCAGTTCTGGTGTTGATCATGTTTTGCTCTAGGGAGAGGTTTAGTCAACGGATCTGCTACATTCAGGTCCGTATGTACTTTACAAATCTCTATGTCTCCATTTTGAACACTTTCACGAATGGAGTTGAAGCGACGCTTGATATGCCTGGTCTTCCTGTGAAACCTGGGCTCCTTGGCAAGGACAATAGCTCCAGTGTTGTCACAGAAGAGAGTCATCAGGCCCGACGCATTGGGTATGACTCCTAGGTCGGTAATGAACTCCTTCACCCAGACTGCTTCTTGTGCTGCCTCGGAGGCTGCCATGTACTCCGCTTCACATGTAGATCCTGCCACAACGCTTTGCTTGCAACTGCACCAGCTTACTGCCCCACCATTCAAAATATACACGTATCCGGTTTGTGACTTAGAGTCATCCAGATCTGTGTCGAAGCTAGCATCGACATAACCCTTTACGACGAGCTCTTCGTCACCTCCATAAACGAGAAACATTTCCTTAGTCCTTTTCAGGTACTTCAGGATATTCTTGACCGCTGTCCAGTGTTCCATGCCGGGATTACTTTGGTACCTTCCTACCAAACTTATGGCAAGGTTTACATCAGGTCTGGTACACAACATAGCATACATGATAGACCCTATGGCCGAGGCATAGGGGACGACACTCATCTTTTCTCTATCCTCTGCCGTGGTCGGGCATTGAGCCATGCTCAATCTTGTACCTTGCAACACAGGCAAGAAACCCTTCTTTGACTGATCCATTTTGAACTTCTTCAATATCTTGTCAAGGTACGTACTCTGTGAAAGACCAATGAGGCGTCTCGATCTATCTCTATAGATCTTGATGCCTAATATATAAGCAGCTTCTCCAAGGTCCTTCATTGAAAAACACTTGTTCAAGTAGGCCTTTATGCTTTCCAAGAATTCTATATCATTTCCCATCAACAGTATGTCATCCACATACAATATGAGAAATGCTACAGAGCTCCCACTCACTTTCTTGTAAATGCAGGCTTCTCCATAAGTCTGCATAAACCCAAACGCTTTGATCATCTCATCAAAACGAATGTTCAAACTCCGAGATGCTTGCACCAGCCCATAAATCGAGCATTGGAGCTTGCACACCTTGTCAGCATTCTTAGGATCGACAAAACCTTCCGGCTGCATCATATACAATTCTTCCTTAAGGAAACCATTAAGGAATGCCATTTTGACGTCCATTTGCCATATCTCATAATCATAGAATGTGTCAATTGCTAACATGATTTGGACGGACTTCAGCTTCGCTACGGGTAAGAGAGTCTCATTGTAGTCAACCCCTTGAACTTGTCGATAACCCTTAGCGACAAGCCAAGCTTTATAGATGGTCACATTACCATCTGCGTCTGTCTTCTTCTTAAAGATCCATTTATTTTCTATGGCTCGCCGATCATCGGGAAAGTCAGTCAAAGTCCATACTTCGTTTTCATACATGGATCCTATCTCGGATTTCATGGCTTCCAGCCATTTGTCGGAATCCGGGCCCGCCATCGCTTCTTCATAGTTCGAAGGTTCACCGTTGTCTAACAACATGATTTCCAAGACAGGGTTGCCGTACCACTTTGGTGCGGAACGTGTCCTCGTGGACCTACGAAGTTCAGTAGTAACTTGATCTGAAGTTTCATGATCATCATCATTAACTTCCTCTCTAGTCAGTGCAGGCACCTCAAGAACATTTTCTTGAGCTGCGCCACTTACCGGTTCAAGAGGTAGTACTTCATCAAGATCTACTTTCCTCCCACTTATTTCTTTCGAGACTCTTTCTCTAGAAAGGACCCATTCTTGTCAACAAAGATCTTGCCTTCGGATCTGAGGTAGAAGGTATACCCAACAGTTTCTTTAGGGTATCCTATGAAGACGCATTTTTCCGACTTGGGTTCGAGCTTTTCAGGTTGAAGTTTCTTGACATAAGCATCGCATCCCCAAACTTTTAGAAACGACAGCTTAGGTTTCTTCCCAAACCATAATTCATACGGTGTCGTCTCAACGGATTTCGACGGAGCCCTATTTAAAGTGAATGTGGCAGTCTCTAAAGCATAGCCCCAAAATGACAGCGGTAAATCGGTAAGAGACATCATAGATCGCACCATATCTAATAGAGTGCGATTACGACATTCGGACACACCATTACGCTGAGGTGTTCCAGGCGGCGTGAGTTGTGAAACTATTCCACATTTTCTTAAGTGTGTGCCAAATTCGTGACTCAAGTATTCTCCCCCACGATCTGATCGCAAGAACTTAATTTTCCTGTCACGTTGATTCTCAACCTCACTCTGAAATTCCTTGAACTTTTCAAAGGTCTCGGACTTGTGTTTCATTAAGTAGACATACCCATATCTACTCAAGTCATCAGTGAGGGTGAGAACATATCGATAGCCACCGCGAGCCTCAACACTCATTGGACCGCACACATCAGCATGTATGATTTCCAATAAGTTGGTTGCTCGCTCCATTGTTCCTGAGAACGGAGTCTTGGTCATTTTACCCATGAGGCATGGTTCGCACGTGTCAAATGATTCGTAATCAAGAGACTCTAAAAGTCCATCTGCATGGAGCTTCTTCATGCGTTTGACACCTATGTGACCAAGGCGGCAGTGCCACAAGTATGTGGGACTATCATTATCAACCTTACATCTTTTGATATTCACACTATGAATATGTGTAGCATTACGCTCGAGATTCATTAAGAGTAAACCATTCACCATCAGAGCATGACCATAAAACATATCTCTCATATAAATAGAACAACCATTATTCTCGGATTTAAATGAGTAGCCATCTCGAATTAAACGAGATCCTGATACAATGTTCATGCTCAAAGCTGGCACTAAATAACAATTATTGAGGTTTAAAACTAATCCCGTAGGTAAATGTAGAGGTAGCGTGCCGACAGCGATCACATCGACCTTGGAACCATTCCCGACGCGCATCATCACCTCATCCTTCGCCAGTCTCCGTTTATTCCGCAGCTCCTCCTTTGAGTTACAAATGTGAGAAACCGCACCGGTGTCAAATACCCAGGAGCTACTACGAGTACTGGTAAGGTACACATCAATTACATGTATATCACATATACCTTTCGTGTTGCCGGCCTTCTTGTTCGCTAAGTATTTGGGGCAGTTCCGCTTCCAATGACCACTTCCCTTGCAATAAAAACACTCAGTCTTGGGCTTGGGTCCATTCTTTGGCTTCTTCCCGGCAGCTTGCTTACCGGGCGCGGCAACTCCCTTGCCGTCCTTCTTGAAGTTCTTCTTACCCTTGCCTTTCTTGAACTTAGTGGTTTTATTCACCATCAACACTTGATGTTCCTTTTTGACTTCTACCTCTGCTGATTTCAGCATTGAATATACCTCAGGAATGGTCTTTTCCATCCCCTGCATATTGAAGTTCATCACAAATCTCTTGTAGCTCGGTGGAAGCGACTGAAGGATTCTGTCAATGACCGCGTCATCCGGGAGATTAACTCCCAGCTGAGTCAAGCGGTTATGCAACCTAGACATTTTGAGTATGTGCTCACTGACAGAACTATTTTCCTCCATCTTACAGCTGAAGAACTTGTCGGAGACTTCATATCTCTCGACCCGAGCATGAGCTTGAAAAACCATTTTCAGCTCTTCGAACATCTCATATGCTCCGTGTCTCTCAAAACGCTTTTGGAGCCCCGGTTCTAAGCTGTAAAGCATGCTGCACTAAACGAGGGAGTAATCATCAGCACGTGACTGCCAAGCGTTCATAACGTCTTGGTTCTGTGGGACGGGTGCGTCACCTTAGCGGTGCTTCTAGGACATAATCTTTCTTGGCAGCTATGAGGATGATCCTCAGGTTCCGGACCCAGTCCGTATAGTTGCTGCCATCGTCTTTCAGCTTGGTTTTCTCTAGGAATGCGTTGAAGTTGAGGACAACGTGGGCCATTTGATCTACAAGACATATTGTAAAGATTTTAGACTAAGTTCATGATAATTAAGTTCATCTAATCAAATTACTCAATGAACTCCCACTCAAATAGACATCCCTCCAGTCATCTAAGTATAACATGATCCGAGTTAACTAGGCCGTGTCCGATCATCACGTGAGACGGACTAGCCAACATCGATGAACATCTTCATGTTGATCGTATCTTCTATACGACTCATGTTCGACCTTTCAGTCTTCCGTGTTCCGAGGCCATGTCTGTACATGCTAGGCTCGTCAAGTCAACCTAAGTGTATTGCGTGTGTAAATCTGGCTTACACCCGTTGTATTCGAATGTTAGAATCTATCACACCCGATCATCACGTGGTGCTTCGAAACAATGAACCTTCACAACGGTGCACAGTTAGGGGGAACACTTTCTTGAAATTATTACGAGGGATCATCTTATTTAAGATACCATCATTCTAAGCAAATAAGATGTAAAACATGATAAACATCACATGCAATCAAATAGTGACATGATATGGCCAATATCATTTGCTCCTTTTGATCTCCATCTTCGGGGCTCCATGATCATCATTGTCACCGGCATGACACCATGATATCCATCATCATGATCTCCATCATCGTGTCTTCTTGAAGTTCTCTCGTCATCTATTACTTCTACTACTATGGCTAACGCTTTAGCAATAAAGTAAAGTAATTACATGACGTTTATGTTGACACGCAGGTCATAAATAAATAAAGACAACTCCTATGGCTCCTGCCGGTTGTCATACTCATCGACATGCAAGTTGTGATTCCTATTACAAGAACATGATCATCTCATGCATCACATATATCATTCATCACATCCTTTGGCCATATCACATCACAAAACACTTGCTGCAAAAACAAGTTAGACGTCCTCTAATTGTTGTTGCAAGTTTTTACGTGGCTGCTATAGGTTTCTAGCAAGAACGTTTCTTACCTACGCCAAAACCACGAAGTGAATTTCCAATTTCTATTTACCCTTCATAAGGACCCTGTTCATCGAATCCGATCCGACTAAAGTGGAAGAGACAGACACCCGCCAGCCACCTTATGCAACTAGTGCATGTCAGTCGGTGGAACCGGTCTCACGTAAGCGTACGTGTAAGGTTGGTCCGGGCCGCTTCATCCCACGATGCCGCCGAATCAAGATAAGACTACTAACGACAAGATAATTGACAATATCGACGCCCACAACTACTTTGTGTTCTACTCGTGCATAGTAACTACGCATAGACCAAGCTCATGATGCCACTGTTGGGGAACGTAGCAGAATTTTAAAATTTTCTACGCATCACCAAGATCTATCTATGGAGTCATCTAGCAACGAGGGAGAGAGGAGTGCATCTACATACCCTTGTAGATCGCGAGCGGAAGCGTTCAAGAGAACGGGGTTGATGGAGTCGTACTCGTCGTGATCCAAATCACCGAAGATCCTAGCGCCGAACGAACGACACCTCCGAGTTCAACACACGTACGGAGCGAGGACGTCTCCCGCGCCTTGATCCAGCAAGGAGGAGGGAGAGGTTGAGGAAGAGGGCTCCAACAGCAGCACGATGGCGTGGTGGTGAAGCTGTAGTACTCCGGCAGGGCTTCGCCAAGCTCTTACGGAGGAGGAGAGGTGTTGGGGAGGGGAGGGGCTACGCCTTGGATGTTGTATGCAGCCCTCCCCTCACCCCTCTATTTATAGGGGAAGGGGGAAGGGGTCCGGCCCCCTCTAGATGAGATCTAGAGGGGGGGCGGCGACCAAGGGGAGGGAGGCTTGCCCCCCCAAGCAAGAGGGCGCCCCCTTTAGGGTTTCCCCCAACCCTAGGCACATGTGCCCTAGGGGGTGTGGCGCCCCAGCCCACTTGGGCTGGTTCCCTTCTCCATACAGCCCATAAGGCCCTCCGGAAGAGGTGGCCCCTCCCAGTGGACCCCCGGAACCCCTCCGGTGGCCCCGGTACAATACCGATATGCCCCCGAACCTTTCCGGCGACCGTATGACAACTTCCCATATATAAATGTTTACCTCCGGACCAATCCGGAACTCCTCGTGATGTCCGGGATCTCATCCGGGACTCCGAACAACATTCGGTAATCACATACAAGTCTTCCTAACAATCCTAGCGTCACTGAACCTTAAGTGTGTAGACCCTACGGGTTCGGGAGACATGCAGACATGACCGAGACGACTCCCTGGTCAATAACCAACAGTGGGATCTGGATACCCATGTTGGCTCCCACATGCTCCACGATGATCTCATCGGATGAACCACGATGTCGAGGATTCAATCAATCCGTACACAATTCCCTTTGTCAATTGGTACGTTACTTGCCCGAGACTCGATCGTTGGTATCCCAATACCTTGTTCAGTCTCGTTACCGGCAAGTCACTTTACTCGTACCGTAATGCATGATCCCGTGATCAACCACTTGATTACATTGAGCTCATTATGATGATGCATTACCGAGTGGGCCCAGAGATACCTCTCCGTCATACGGAGTGACAAATCCCAGTCTCGATTCATGCCAACCCAACAGACACTTTCAGAGATACCTGTAATGTACCTTTATAGTCATCTAGTTATGTTGTGACGTTTGGCACACCCAAGGCACTCCTACGGTATCCGGGAGTTGCACAATCTCATGGTCTAAGGAAATGATACTTGACATTCATAAAAGCTACAACAAACGAACTACACGATCTTTGAGCTAAGCTTAGGATTGGGTCTTGTCCATCACATCATTCTCCTAATGATGTGATCCCGTTATCAATGACATCTAATGTCCATAGTCAGGAAACCATGACTATCTTTTGATCAACGAGCTAGTCAACTAGAGGCTCACTAGGGACGTGATGTGGTCTATGTATTCACACATGTATTACGATTTCCGGATAACACAATTATAGCATGAACAATAGACAATTATTATGAACAAAGAAATATAATAATAACCATTTTATTATTGCCTCTAGGGCATATTTCCAACAAATAGACCCTATGGCCGAGGCATAGGGGGTGACACTCATCTTTTCTCTATCTTCTGTCATGGTCGGGCATTGAGCCGTGCTCAATCTCACACCTTGTAATACAGGCAAGAACCCCTTCTTGGACTGATCCATATTGAACTTCTTCAATATCTTGTCAAGGTATGTGCTTTGTGAAAGACCAACGAGGCGTCTCGATCTATATCTATAGATCTTGATGCCTAATATGTAAGCAGCTTCTCCAAGGTCCTTCATTGAAAAACACTTATTCAAGTAGGCCTTTATGCTTTCCAAGAATTCTATATCATCTCCCATCAATAGTATGTCATCCACATATAATATGAGAAATGCCACACAGCTCCCACTCACTTTCTTGTAAACACAGGCTTCTCCATAAGTCTGTGTAAACCCAAACGCTTTGATCATCTCATCAAAGCGAATGTTCCAACTCCGAGAAGCTTGCACCAGCCCATAGGTTGAGCGCTGGAGCTTGCATACCTTGTCAGCATTCTTAGGATCGACCAAACCTTCCGGCTGCATCATATACAATTCTTCCTTAAGGAAACCATTAAGGAATGCCGTTTTGACGTCCATCTGCCATATCTCATAATCATAGAATGCGATAATTGCTAACATGATTCGGACGGACTTCAGCTTCGCTACGGGTGAGAAGGTCTCATCATAGTCAACCCCTTGAACTTGTCGGTAACCCTTAGCGATAAGCTGAGCCTTATAGATGGTCACATTACCATCAGCGCATGTCTTCTTCTTAAAGATCCATTTATTCTCTATGGCTTGCCGATCATCAGGCAAGTCTGTCAATGTCCATACTTCATTTTCATACATGGATCCTATCTCAGATTTCATGGCTTCAATCCATTTGTTGGAATCTGGGCTCGCCATCGCTTCTTCATAGTTCGAAGGTTCACCATTGTCTAACAACATGATTTCCAGAACAGGGTTGCCGTACCACTCTGGTGCGGAACGTGTCCTTGTGGACCTACGAAGTTCAGTAGCAACTTGATCTGAAGTTTTATGATCATCATCATCATTAACTTTCTCTCTAGTCAGTGCAGGCACCACATAAACATCTTTCTAAGCTGCGCTACTCTCCGTTTCAAGAGGCCTACTTTCCTCCCACTTACTTCTTTCGAGAGAAACTCTTTCTCCAGAAAGGATCCATTCTTGGCAACAAAGACCTTGCCTTCGGACCTAAGGTAGAAGGTATACCCAATAGTTTCCTTAGGGTATCCTATGAAGACGCATTTTTCTGACTTGGGTTCGAGCTTTTCAGGTTGAAGTTTCTTGACATAAGCATCACATCCCCAAACTTTTAGAAATGACAGCTTAGGTTTCTTCCCAAACCATAATTCATACGGTGTCGTCTCAACGGATTTTGACGGAGCCCTATTTAAAGTGAATGCGGCAGTCTCTAAAGCATAACCCCAAAATGATAGCGGTAGATCGGTAAGAGACATCATAGATCGCACCATATCCAATAGAGTGCGATTACGACGTTCGAACACACCATTACGCTAAGGTGTTCCAGGCGGCGTGAGTTGTGAAACAATTCCACATTTCCTTAAGTGCGTGCCAAATTCATGACTCAAATATTCTCCCCCATGATCTGATCGTAAGAACTTTATTTCCTATCACGTTGATTCTCCGCCTCACTCTAAAATTCCTCAAACTTTTCAAAGGTCTCAGACTTGTGTTTCATTAAGTAGACATACCCATATCTACTTAAGTCATCAGTGAGGGTGAGAACATAACGATAACCATCACGAGCCTCAACGCTCATTGGATCGCACACATCAGTATGTATGATTTCCAATAAGTTGGTTGCTCGCTCCATTGTTCCGAAGAATGGAGTCTTGGTCATTTTACCCATGAGGCCTGGTTCGCACATGTCAAATGATTCATAGTCAAGAGACTCCAAAAGTCCATCTGCATGGAGTTTCTTCATGCGTTTGACACCAATGTGACAAAGACGGCAGTGCCACAAGTATGTGGGACTATCATTATCAACCTTACATCTTTTGGCATTCACACTATGAATATGTGTAACATCATGTTCGAGATTCAATAATAATAAACCATTGACCAGCAGGGCATGACCATAAAACATATCTCTCATATAAATATGACAACCATTATCCTCAGATTTAAATGAGTAGCCATCTCACATTAAACGAGATCCAGATACAATGTTCATGCTCAAAGATGGCACTAAATAACAATTATTGAGGTTTAAAACTAATCCCGTAGGTAAATGTAGAGGTAGCGTGCCAACATCGATCACATCGACCTTGGAACCATTCTCGACGCGCATCGTCACCTCATCATTCGCCAGTCTCTAGTTATTCCGCAGCTCCTGTTTTGAGTTAAAATATGAGCAACCACACCGATATCAAATACCCAGGAGCTACTACGAGTGCTAGTAAGGTACACATCAATAACATGTATATCATATATACCTTTGGTATTGCCGGCCTACTTATCCGCTAAGTACTTGGGACAGTTCCGCTTCCAGTGACCGTTTCCCTTGCAATAAAAGCACTCAGTCTCAGGCTTGGGTCCATTCTTTGGCTTCTTCCTGGCAACTGGCTTACTGAGCTCGGCAACTCCCTTGCTGTCCTTCTTGAAGTTCTTCTTACCCTTGCCTTTCTTGAAACTAGTGGTTTTATTGACCATCAACACTTGATGTTCCTTTTTGATATCCACCTCCACCGATTTCAGCATTGAATATACCTCAGGAATGGTTTTCTCCCTCCCCTGCATATTGAAATTCATCACAAAGCTCTTGTAGCTAGGTGGGAGCGACTGAAGGATTCTGTCAATGACCGCGTCATCCGGGAGATTAACTCCCAACTGAGACAAGCGGTTGTGCAACCCAGACATTTTGAGTATGTGCTCGCTGACAGAACTATTCTCCTCCATCTTACAACTGTAGAATTTGTCGGAGACTTCGTATCTCTCGACCCGGGCATGAGCTTGGAAAACCATTTTTAGCTCTTGAAACATCTCATATGCTTCGTGTTGCTCAAAACGCTTTTGGAGCCCCAGTTCTAAGCTGTAAAGCATGCCTCACTGAGCCAGAGAGTAATCATCACTACGCGACTGCCAGGCATTCGTAACGTCTTGAGTTGCTGGGAAAATGGGCGCTTCACCTAGCGGTGCTTCAAGGACATATGCTTTCTTGGCAGCTATGAGGATGATCCTCAAGTTATGGACCCAGTTGCTGGGAAAATGGGCGCTTCACCTACCATCGTCTTTCAGCTTGGTTTTCTCTAGGAACGTGTTGAAGTTGAGGGCAACATTAGCGTGGGCCATTTGATCTACAAGACATATTGTAAAGATATTTAGACAAAGTTCATGATAATTAAGTTCATCTAATCAAATTATTTAATGAACTCCCACTTAGACAGACATCCCTCTAGTCATATAAGTGATACATGATCTGAATCGACTAGGCCGTGTCCGATCATCACGTGAGACGGACTAGTCATCAACGGTGAACATCTCCATGTTGATCGTATCTACTATACGACTCATGTTCGACCTTTCGGTCTCTCGTGTTCCGAGGCCATGTCTGTGCATGCTAGGCTCGTCAAGTCAACCTAAGTGTTTTGCATGTGTAAATCTGGCTTACACCCGTTGTATTCGAACGTTAGAATCTACCACACCCGATCATCACGTGGTGCTTCAAAACAACGATCCTTCGCAACGGTGCACAGTTAGGGGGAACACTTTCTTGAAATTTTAGCGAGGGATCATCTTATTTAAGCTACCGTCGTTCTAAGCAAATAAGATGTATAAACATGATAAACATCACATGCAATCAAATAGTGACATAATATGGCCAATATCATTTTGCTCCTTTTGATGTGCATCTTCGGGGCGCCATGATCATCATCGTCACCGGCATGAAACCATGATCATCTCCATCATCGTGTCATCAAGAAGCTGTCTCGCCAACTGTTACTTCTACTACTATGGCTAACGGTTATCAATAAAGTAAAGTAATTACATTGCATTATCATTGACACACATGTCATATAATAAATTAAGACAACTCCTATGGCTCCTGCCGGTTGTCATACTCATCGACATGCAAGTCGTGATTCCTATTACAAGAACATGATCAATCTCATAAATCACATATAATCATTCATCACATCCTCCTTTTGGCCATATCACATCACATGGCATATGCTGCAAGAACAAGTTAGACGTCCTCTAATTGTTGTTACAAGTTTTTACGTGGCTGCTATAGGTTTCTAGCAAGAACGTTTCTTACCTACGCCAAAACCACAACGTGATATGCCAATTTCTATTTACCCTTCATAAGGACCCTTTTCATCGAATAGGATCCGACTAAAGTGGGAGAGACAGGCACCCGCTAGCCACCTTATGCAACTAGTGCATGCCAGTCGGTGGAACCAGTCTCACGTAAGTGTACGTGTAAGGTCGGTCCAGGTCGCTTCATCCCACGATGCCGCCGAATCAAGATAAGACTAGTAACAGCAAGTAACTTGATGACAAAATCACTCACCGCCGTGCATGAGTAATTCCATCGTAGGCTTACTGGACGGTGATGGGTTGGATGGGATCTATCATGTAATCGAGTTAGTTTTGTTAGGGTTTGATCCCTAGTATCCACTATGTTCTGAGATTGATGTTGCTATGACTTTGCTATGCTTAATGCTTGTCACTAGGGCCCGAGTGCCATGATTTCAGATCTGAACCTATTATGTTTTCATGAATATATGTCAGTTCTTGATCCTATCTTGCAAGTCTATAGTCACCTACTATGTGTTATGATCCGGCAACCCCGAAGTGACAATAATCGGGACCACTCCCGGTGATGACCGTAGTTTGAGGAGTTCATGTATTCACTATGTGTTAATGCTTTGGTCCGGTGCCCTATTAAAAGGAGGCCTTAATATCCCTTAGTTTCCACTAGGACCCCGCTGCCATGGGAGGGTAGGACAAAAGATGTCATGCAAGTTCTTTTCCATAAGCACGTATGACTATATTCGGAATACATGCCTACATTACATTGATGAATTGGAGCTAGTTCTGTGTCACCCTAGGTTATGCTTGTTACATGATGAACCGCATCCGGCATAATTCTCCATCACCGATCCATTGCCTACGAGCTTTCCATATATTGTTCTTCGCTAATTTACTTTTCCGTTGCTATTGCTATCATCATTACAAAATACCAAAAACATTACTTTTGCTACTATTACCTTTTGCTACCGTTACCACTACTATCATATTACTTTGCTATTAAATGCTTTGCTGCAGATATTAAGTTTCTAGGTGTGGTTGAATTGAAAACTCAGCTGCTAATACTTGAGAATGTTCTTTGGCTCCCCTTGTGTCGAATCAATAAATTTGGGTTGAATACTCTACCCTCGAAAACTATTGCGATCCCCTATACTTGTGGGTTATCAAGACTATTTTCTGGCGCCGTTGCCGGGGAGCATAGCTCTATTCTTTGAGTCACTTGGGATTTATATCTGCTTATCATTATGAAGAACTTGAGAGATCCAAAAACCAAGATTTATCCCTCAACTATGAGGGGAGGTAAGGAACTGCCATCTAGCTCTGCACTTGATTCACCTTCTGTTTTGAGTAAGCTTGCGACACCTAAACCTGCTTCTGCTATTCGTTCTTATATGTCACATGTTACTGATGATGCCACTTCTGCTATGCATGATACTTATGATGAAACTACTTCTATGCTTGATACTACTGTGCCACTTGGTGAATTTCTTGATGAATAACTTGCTAGGGTTAGAGAGAATGAAAATATTGAATCTGATAATATTGATGAAAGTGATGATGAAGACTTGCCCATTATTCCTAAGGGTTATGTTTTCGATAAAGAAGCTTCTTTAGCTATGCAAATATAGTTATGAACTTAAGAGGTTATTAGCTAAATGGAATAAGCAATCTCTAAATGCTAGGATGAAACCTGACCCTGCTTTTGCTACTTCACCTATCTTTGTTACTGATAAGTATTATGAATTCTCTGTTGATCCTGATATAATTACTTCAGTTGAATCTGATCCTTTTCATAGCTATGAATCTGAAACTGTTGTGGCACATCTTACTAAATTAAATGATATAGCCACCCTGTTCACTAATGATGAATGAACTCGTTACTTTTATATCCTTAAAATATTTCCGTTCTCATTAAAGGGTGATGCTAAGATATGGTTTAATTCTCTTGATCCTGGTTGTGTGTGTAGTCCCCAGGATATGATTTATTACTTCTCTGCTAAATATTTCCCTGCTCATAAGAAACAAGCTGCTTTAAGGGATATATATAATTTTATGCAAATTGAAGAAGAGAGTCTCCCACAAGCTTGGGGGAGGCTTCTCCAATTACTTAATGCTTTGCTTGATCATCCTCTTAAGAAAAATGAAATACTTCATATCTTTTATAATGGACTAACCGATGCTTCCAGAGATTACCTGGATAGTTGTGATGGTTCTGTTTTCAGGGAAAGAAAACCAGATGAAGCTGAAATTCTATTGAATAATATGTTGACAAATGAAAATAATTGGACACTTCCTGAACCAGTTCCTGAACCAACTCCTGAGCCTATTCCTAAACCAACTCCGAAGAAAACAGGTGTTCTATTTCTCAGTCCTGAAGATATGCAAGAGGCAAAGAAATTTATGAAAGAAAAAGGTATTAAAGCTGAAGATGTTAAGAATTTACCTCCTGCTGAAGAAATACATGGTCTTAATTTACCGCCTGTTGAAGAAACATATGATCTTACTCCATTACCTATTGAAGAAATGCATGGTCTTTGAGGGAGTCCTGGATTAGGGGGTCTCCGGACAGCCGGGCTATCTCCATTGGCCGGACTGTTAGACTATGAAGATACAAGATTGAAGGCTTTGTTTCGTGTCTGGGTGGGACTCTACTTGGTGTGGAAGGCAAGGTAGGCAATACGGATATGGATATCTCCTCCTTTGTAACCGACCTTGTGTAACCCTAACCCTCTCCAATGTATATATAAACCGAAGGGTTTTAGTCCGTAGGACAACAACCATAACATACAATCATACCATAGGCTAGCTTCTAGGGTTTAGCCTCTCTGATCTCGTGGTAGATCTACTCTTGTACTACCCATATCATCAATATTAATAAAGTAGGACATACGGTTTTACCTCCATCAAGAGGGCCTGAACCTGGGTAAAACATCATGTCCCCTGCCTCCTGTTACCATCCGGCCTAGACGCATAGTCCGGGACCCCCTACCCGAGATCCGCCAGTTTTGACACCGACATTGGTGCTTTCATTGAGAGTTCCTCTATGTCGTCGCCGTTAGGCTTGATGGCTCCTACTATCATCGATAGCGATGCGGTCCAGGGTGAGACTTTTCTCCCCGGACAGATCTTCGTATTCGGCGGCTTTGCACTGCGGGCTAATTCGCTTGGCCATCTGGAGCAGATTGAAAGTTACGCCCCTGGCCATCAGGTCAGATTTGGAATTTTGAACTACATGACTGACATCCATGGAGACTTGATCTTCGACGGATTCGAGCCACAGCCGGGCACGCCGCACTGTCGCGATGGGTATGACCTAGCTTTGCCGCTGAACAGTACCCCAGAGGCTGTGCTCGCATCAGCTCCGACCCTTAGCTCGGAGCCAACTGCGCCAGTCGAGGACGGTAGACACCGCCTCAGGGGCTGCAGTCTCAACGGCGATCGAGCCAAACACCAGCATAATCCTCTACGCAGCCCGTGACTCCAAGGTGCCGGACTCGTTTCTGGACTACGAACCATCCGCGCCCCTGCCAATCAAATCCGATTGGGCGCCGATCATGGAATTCACCGTCGCGGATATCTTTCAGCACTCGCCCTTCAGTGACATTCTGAATTCACTAAGGTCTCTCTCTTTGTCAGGAGAGCCCTGGCCGGATTATGGCCAACAGGATTGGGATGCGGACGATGAAGAAATTCGACGCCCACCCACCACCCACTTCATAGCCACTGTCGATGATTTAACCGACATGCTCGACTTCGACTCCGAAGACATCAACGGTATGGACGACGATGTTGGAGACGAACATGAACCAGCACCTATAGGGCACTGGAAAGCCACCTCGTCATATGACATATACATGGTGGATACACCCAAAGAAGGCAATGGCGACGGGATAGCGGAGGATGACCCCTCCAAGAAGCAACCCAAACGCCGACGTCAGCGGCGCCGCTCTAAGTCCCGCCAAATCAAAAGTGGTGATACCGGCACAGGAGATAATAACACTCTGGATAGTGCTGAAGAAAACAACAAACCCCTCCAGCAAGATTTAGAGCAGGATGGAGGAGCCAGCTCTCCTGAGAGAGCGGCAGACGGAGAGGAGGAAGATGACAATCACATACCCCCCTACGAAGACGAGGCAAGCCTCGGCGACGATGAATTCGCCGTACCAGAGGATCCCATCGAACAAGAGAGCTTCAAGCGCCGGCTTATGGCCACGGAAAATAGCCTGAAGAAAAAGCAGCAGCAGCTTCAAGCTGATCAAGATCTGCTAGCTGACAAATGGACTGAAGTCCTCGCGGCCGAGGAATATAAACTCGAGCGCCCCTCCAAGAGTTACCCAAGGCAAAGGTTACTACCCCGACGGGAGGAAGAAGCGTATGATACGGCTGATCGGCCACCTCATGGCCGCGATAGAGAGGCATTCCAGCCAAAAGCTCAGCCTCCACCCCAACGCCATTCAAATAAAAAGGCATGGGGAGATACGCCAGACCCGCGAGACATATTGGAGGATAAGGCAAAGCATGCAATATCAATCTACGGATCACGATGGCGCACCACTCTGCGAGACGATAAACATCACGCCGGATACAGCAAATTCGGCTGGGCCAAACACAGCGGGCAAGACCCATACGAGCTGCGTCGCGATATAGCCCAATACAGAGGCGCCGCACACCCCTTATGGTTCACAGATGAAGTAATGGAACATCAATTCCCAGAAGGTTTCAAACCTGTAAATATTGAATCATACGACAGCACAACAGATCCTGCAGTATGGATTGAGGACTTCCTCCTCCACATCCACATGGCCCACGGCGATGACTTACACACCATCAAATACCTCCCACTAAAACTCAAAGGACCAGCGTGACATTGGCTTAACAGCTTGCCAGTTGACTCCATTAGCTGTTGGGAAGATCTGGAAGCCGCATTCCTCGACAACTTTCAGGGCACTTATGTGCGACCACCAGATGCCGATGATTTGAGCCACACAATTTAGCAGCCAGAAGAGTCGGCCAGGCAATTATGGACTCGGTTCCTTACAAAGAAAAATCAAATCATCGACTGTACGGATGTGGAGGCCTTAGCAGCTTTCAAGCACAACATCCAAGACGAGTGGCTAGCCCGGCACCTTGGTCAGGAAAAGCCGAAATCTATGGAAGCTCTCACGATGCTCATGACCCGCTTTTGTGCGGGAGAAGACAGCTGGCTGGCTCGCAGTAATAACATATCAAAGAACCATGATACCTCAGATACCAAGGACGACAATAGCAGGTCACGTCGCAATAAGCATAAGCGCCACATTAACAGCGAAAATACTGAGGATACGACAGTCAATGCCGGATTCAAAGGCTCTAAACCCGGTCAGCAGAAAAAGCCATTCAAACAAAGTACGCCGGGTCCGTCCAGCTTGGACCGTATACTCGATCGCTCGTGTCAAATACACGGCACCCCAGACAAGCCAGCCAATCACATCAACAGGGACTGTTGGGTGTTCAAGCAAGCTGGCAAGTTAATTGCCGAAAACAAGGACAAGGGGCCGCATAGCGATGACGAGGAGGATCCCCAGCAGCCGCACACTGGAGGACAGAAGAGGTTTCCCCCGCAAGTGCGGACGGTGAACATGATACACGCAACCCACATCCCTAAGAGGGAGCGGAAGCGTGCGCTCATGGACGTATATGCATTGGAGCCAGTCGCCCCAAAGTTCAACCCTTGGTCCTCATGTCCGATCACCTTCGATCGCAGGGACCACCCTACTAGTATCCGTCATGGCGGATTCGCCGCACTGGTCCTAGACCCAATCATCGATGGATTTCACCTCACTCGAGTCCTTATGGATGGTGGCAGCAGCCTGAACCTGCTTTATCAGGACACAATGCGCAAAATGGGTTAGACCCCTCAAGGATCAAACCCACCAAAATGACCTTTAAGGGCGTCATTCCAGGTGTAGAGGCCCATTGCACAGGCTCAATTACACTGGAAGTGGTCTTCGGATCCCCGGATAACTTCCGAAGCGAAGAGTTAATCTTCGATATAGTCCCGTTCCGCAGTGGTTATCACGCGCTGCTCGGGCGAACCGCATTTGCTAGATTCAATGCGGTACCGCATTATGCATACCTCAAGTTCAAGATGCCAGGACCTCGCGGAGTTATTACAGTCAATGGAAACACAGAGCGCTCTCTCCGAACAGAGGAGCACACCGCAGCCCTCGCAGCAGAAGCGCAAAGCAGCCTCTCAAGGCAATCAACCAGTTCGACGCTTCCAAGCCCGGACACCTTCAAGCGCGCTTGGGGCAATCGGCAAATAGACCGCCTGTCGCGATCTGAGCTCGCGTAGCAATACGGCGGCCACCCCAATCCCAGCCCAGCGGTGAAACTCGTGCCGCGCGTACATAATTACGCATTAAAAATACCATGGGCACATGTGGGGAGGGGGCACAACTGCGGCACGCCCCAAGCCGTGGCCTAAACCGCACTAGGGGCTTCCCGTTTGGTTATTTTTCTTTTTCTTTCAGGACCTTAATCTTTGGAAACACTGTCCGGCAGCACTATTGCCGAACACACGATGCAGCAACCAAGGAGGCAGACATCTACGTCATACCACGGAATTCCTAGGTTGATTACAGTAATGAGTGAAATATTCAATTTAACATCATTCCTCAGCTTGCCCTTAGAAGGGAAATAGTCCTACTCTTTGCTTATCGCGCTATCTGTATCACTCTGCTTTAATGCAATTCTTTAATAAATAATGCATGACATTACGACTATTATTGCATTATTGTTATATATATGTGTTCATTAATGACGCCTTGCAACCGTACACTATGGTACGGCCAATACACCTGGGGATTACGTACCCCACAATGCTGTGTGAAAAGTTTGAACACTTTCACAAGTGCGGCACCTCGAACTTATAGCATTATATGCATCAGCTCCGAATCATGTCTTTGGTCAAATGTTGGGTTTGCCCGACTCCTATGTTTTGGTACCTTACATTCCGTTCTATCGGCTAAGGTAGTGCTAGGAGAACTACTACGATTGTGCCCCGGTTCTGTCGGGCTTAGCACCTCAGTAGAGAAAGCTAAAACTGACTGTCATGATAAGGCGAGAGACTGGTCGCTGTTCGACGAGGTTTTTCGAGTCCCTAAAGACTTATGCCGCTTAGGGCGAGGGGACGGCCCTGTCCGGCTTACAGGCGTGTATCGCGCCCCGAATTCGACCTTCTGAATACCAAGGGCTTCGCCGAAATTTAAAATTATAGAATTCTATGGCTAAGTGAGAGTGATAAAGCATTATTAGTCTGGTTGCCTTGTTCGTTGTGCTAAGCACCTCCCTCGAAGGACCCAAATATGGGAACAAGAGTGCTCAGGTTTATCCCGAACACCCCAGCACTCGTGGCATGGGGGCAGAAGCCAAGGACTAGCCATCTCTCAAATTGGATAAACAGCCAAACAGAAGGTAATATTTTAAATTCAAACAAGTGTTGCATAGCGCATATGAAACAAGTTTTCATAAATACAGGATAAAACGAGCAAGTTTACTCAAATATTACATCTTTTGAACACTCTTCCATGATGAGACGGGCACCCGGCAGAACACCCTCATAGTACATCTCGGGGTGGCAGTGCTCCTTGCCCTCTGGCGGCCCCTCCTTGATCAGCTTCACAGCGTCTAGCTTGACCCACTGCAATTTCACACGGGCGAAAGCCCGGCGTGCACCTTCAATGCAGACAGATCACTTGACGACCTCCAGTCGCGGGCAGGCATCCACAAGCCGCCTCACCAGGCCGAAGAAGCTGTTTAGAAGGGCGTCTCCAGGCCATAGCCGGACTATAAAGCTCTTCATGGCCTGATCGGCCGCCTTATGTAGCTTGACCATCTGCTTCAGCTGGTCGATCATTGGCACCGGATGTTCGGCCTCAGCATACTGAGACCAGAACAACTTCTCCATCGAGCTTCCGTCCTCGACCTGGTAAAATTGTGCGGCATCGGACACACTGCGGGGCAAATCTGTGAATGCTCCTGAAGAGCTCCAGATCCGGGTAAGTAATCGGTAATTTACTTTTACATGCTTGCTTTGCATATAGAAAGCCTTACCCGCCACTATCTTCTTCATCGCGGCGATCTCTTGGAGGGCCTTTTGGGCTTCGGCCTTGGCACTTTTTACACTCTCGAGGGCCACGGCAAGCTCAGACTCCCGCGTCTTTGAGTCAAGCTCCAACGCCTCGTGCTTCGCCACGAGAGCTTGGAGCTCTTGCCGCACCTCGCCCACCCGAGCCTCGTGCTTCTCTCGCTCGGTGCGCTCCTTGGCCGCTTTATCTTCGGCCTGGGCTAGCGCTTGCTTCAGGGTCGCCACCCCAGTCGTGGCCCCTGGCAAACATACAATGATCCTATCATTTTGCAATCGCGTCCTTTTTTATATATACATTTCTATAGACAGGGTATTACCTACCCTTGTTCTCCTCGAGCTGCCTCTTGACAAGGCCGAGCTCTTTCCTGGACCCCTCGAGGTCCTGCTTCAGTACGGCGACCTCCGCAGTCAGTGCGGTGGACGCCAGCAGCGAAGCCTGCATATGCATATTGACACACTTATATTAGACTCCTGCCATATTATTTGATCCTCTGTTCGGCTTTTGTTTATGAACACCGAACAAAGCATCAGGGGCTACTGTCTATGCAGTAATATTTCTACTACATTTTAAAACACTTACCTCAAAGCCTATTAGAAGGCTGGCACAGGCTTCAGTCAATCCGCTCTTGGTGGACTGAACCTTCTGGATCACCGCACTCATGATAGTGCGGTGCTCCTCGTCGATGGAAGTGCTGCGAAGCGCTTCCAGCAAACTGTCCGGTGCCTCTGGATGGACAGAGGTCACCGGCACAGGCGTCTTGCCCCTCTTAGAAGAAGGCCGCCTGCCCGAGCCCGGAACCGCTGGAGGTTCTGGCGCGGTGTTCGGCTGAGGGCCGAACTCGGAGCTCTCCGGGGCCCCGTCCCCTCGGCTCCCGGAGTCTGAAAGGTCGCCTTGAGGCGCCTCCGGGGCTGTCTCCCCTCGATCTGATGCCTCTTGAGACAACACCTCGATGTTGTCGGCAGGATGAGGGGAGGTGGCGGTCGGGACTGGATCGCTATCCATGTCCGACAAGCCCAAGGAGCCGTCCGATGATACATTGATACTGGCTCGGGGCGGCCTGCATAATTGTGTTTGGCGTTAGGGAAAATTAGTGCGACAAAGGAATCCTATGGGTTACTTTGGTATCCGAATACTTACGATCTCCCCGGAGGCTTGGCCCTGGGCAACCACTCGTCTTCGCCTTCGTCGGCGGCGGTGGAGCTGTCCGGAAGGAGAGTCCTTCCCTTCTTGGACCCTTCGACCCCCCCCCCCAGTTGGGGCGGCCTTCTTTTTCCTGTCTCCCCCAGTCGGTGGGGGAGCATCTTCTTCTTCTTCTTCCTTGTCTTCGGGGGAAGAGTGCGCCGCAGAGTCATCGGACGGTGAGTCCGATGACGCCTGGCGTCGGGAACTCTTTCGAGTTCCCTTGGCATTCTTGGTCTTATCTGGCACCGTATAAGGGGCCGGAGTCAACATCTTCGCCAGAAGAGCGTCTGCGGGGCCTTCAGGCAAAGGAGCCAGACAGTCGATCTGTCCGGCCATCTTCTGCCAGTCCTGTCAAAGGTACGGGAGTTTAGATCCCGCATAGAGTCAATCTATATGAAAAAATAAGTATCCTGTGAAGGGTAAAGC
>NC_041382.1:669705740-669728873 GCF_002162155.2 Triticum dicoccoides | reverse complement strand
AACAGCACCCTCCAGGCGTCTTCATGAGTCATGTCGAAGAGCCTGTTTAGAGTTCAGTGCTGCGCCGGATTGAACTCCCACAAGTTGAACTCCCGTTGTTGGCACGGGAGTATCCGACGGATGAGCATAACTTGGACTATGTTGACAAGCTGGAGCTTCTTGTCCACCATGTTTTGAATACATGTTTGGAGTCCGGTCAGCTCTTTCGAACTACCCCAGGACAGGCCCTTCTCTTTCTAGGAGGTGAGCCGCGTGGGGATGCCAGATAGGAACTCGGGGACCGTTGCCCATGCAGGGTCGCGCGGCTCGGTGATATAGAACCACCCCGATTGCCACCCCTTCATGGTTTCCACAAAGGAGCCCTCGAGCCATGTTACGTTGGGCATCTTGCCCACCATGGCACCTCCGCACTCCGCCTGGCGGCCGCCCACCACCTTCGGCTTGACATTGAAGGTCTTCAGCCGTAAGCCGAAGTGGGGCTTGATGCGGAGGAAGGCCTCGCACACGACGATAAGCGCCGAGATGTTGAGGATGAAGTTTGGGGCCAGATCGTGGAAATCCAGGCCATAATAAAACATGAGCCCCCGGACGAAGGGATGGAGAGGGAATCCCAGTCCGCGGAGGAAATGGGTGAGGAATACTAGCCTCTCATGGGGCCTGGGGGTGGGGATGAGCTGCACCTCATCTGGGAGCCGGTGCGCGATGTCGTCGGGCGGGTATCCGGCTCTCCTCAGTTTCTTGATGTCTCCCTCCGTGACGGAGGGGACCATCCACCTGCCTCCCGCTCCGGACATGATTGGAGAAGGTCAAGGTGGGAAGTGTGGACTTGGGCGCTAGAGCTTGAGTGTGCGAAAACAGATGAGCAAAGGAGGAAGAAGGCGTGGATAGAAAGGTGAATCCTTATCCCTTTATATGGGCGGACGAAACTAAGCGTCCCCACTTGCCTGGTAAAACTCGCTTATCCCCCAAACACCGCAATTGATGGCGTGGTTGGGTTACCCACGCCCGTATTGATGAGAATCCCGTAATAAGGGGACACGATCTCTGCTTTGACAAGACGTGTCGAAAAACTGCCTCGCGTTATGTGCAGGGCTGGTTAAAAGAAACGGTTCGAATAATCACCGGGCCATGACGTAATGTCATGCTGCCAAAACAAGCCAGCAAATTAGATCTGTAAAAATATTATTCTCTCTACGGTGGAATGTGGAACTTATTTTGCAGGGTCATACACTATCCTCTTATTCAAATTCTTCTGTGATGTATTCGGAGAAGGAATCCGCCTTGCAATGCTGAAGACAATACTGTGTGCCGGACTCATCGTCATTGAAGCCTAGTTCAGGGGCTACTGAGGGATTCCTGGATTAGGGGGTCTCCGGACAGCCAGACTATCTCCATTGCCCGGACTGTTAGACTATGAAGATACAAGATTGAAGACTTCGTCTCATGTCCGGGTGGGACTCTACCTTGCATGGAAGGCAAGCTAGGCAATACGGATATGGATATCTCCTCCTTTGTAACTGACCTTGTGTAACCCTAACCCTCTCAGGTGTCTATATAAACTGAAGGGTTTTAGTCTGTAGGACAACAACCATAGCATACAATCATACCATAGGCTAGCTTCTAGGGTTTAGCCTCTCTGATCTCATGGTAGATCTACTCTTGTACTACCCATATCATCAATATTAATCAAGCAGGACGTAGGGTTTTACCTCCATCAAGAGGGCCCGAACCTGGGTAAAACATCATGTCCCCTGCCTCCTATTACCATCCGGCCTAGACGCACAGTTCAGGACCCCCTACCCGAGATCCGCCGGTTTTGACACCGACAGTCTTGATAACCCGACACAGGTAGTAAAGGTAAATTCTCTCTATAGATATGATAAAGCTGAAATCCCATTTACTAAGTTTGCTAGTCCATGCTTAGATGAGTTTGATAAATTTATGGTGAAGCAAGAAGATTTTAATGCTTACTTTGGTAGACAATTGAAATACAATACAAATATGCTTGAACACTTGGGTGATTATATGGCTAATGTCAAAGGTGAACTTAAACTCATTAGTAAACATGCTTCTATGGTTACCACTCAAGTAGAACAAGTACTTAAAGCTCAAAATGATTTGCTCAATGAATTGAATAGTAAGAATAATGATTATGCAGTTAGAGTGGCTACTAGAACTGGTAGAATGAGTCAGGAACCTTTGTATCCTGAAGGCCACCCTAAGAGAATTGAGCAAGATTCTCAGAGAAATAATGTAGATGCACCTAGTCCTTCTAATAGGAAGAAAAATAAGAATGATAGGACTTTGCATGCTTCTAGTGAAACTATTACTAAAACACCGGAGAATCCAAATGATATTTCTATCTATGATGCAGAAACACAATCTGGTAATGAACCTGAAACTAGTGATAATGTTAATGATAATGTTCATGATGATGCTCAACCTAGTAATGATAATGATATAGAAATTGAACCTGATGTTGATCCTGATAACCCATAATCAAAGAATCAACGTTATGATAAGAAAGACTTTGTTGCTAGGAAACATGGTAAAGAAAGAGAACCAAGGGTTCATAAACCCATGCCTTTTCCTCCCAAACCATCCAAGAAAAAGGATGATGAGGATTTTGAGCGCTTTGCTGAAATGATTAGACCTATCTTTTTGCGTATCCGATTACTGATATGCTCAAAATGAATCCTTATGCTAAGTATATGAAAGATATTGTTACAAATAAAAGAAAGATACAGGAAGCTGAAATTTCCACCATGCTTGCTAATTATACTTTTAAGGGTGGAATACCACAGAAACTTGGAGATGCCAGAGTACCCACTATACCATGCTCCGTTAAAGAAATTATGTTAAAACTGCTTTATGTGATCTTGGAGCCGGTGTTACTGTTATGCCTCTCTCTTTATATCATAGACTAGATTTGAATAAGTTGACACCTACTAAAATATATTTGCAAATGGCTGATAAATCAACTGCTATACCTGTCGGTATTTGTGAGGATGTGCCTGTTGTGGTTGCAAACGTTACTATTTTAACAAACTTTGTTATTCTTGATATTCCCGAGGACGATAGTATGTCTATTATTCTTGGAAGACCTTTTTTGAACACTGCAGGGGCTGTTATTGATTGCGCTAAAGGCAATGTCACTTTTCATGCTAATGGTAATGAGCATATGGTACACTTTCCGAGGAAACAAACTCAAGTCCACAGTATCAATTCTATTGGAAAAATTCCATCGATTATTTTTGGAGGTTTTGAATTTCCTCTTCCTACTGTCAAGAAGAAATATGATATTCTTATTGTTGGGGATGTGCATATCCCCGTTGAGGTAACACAGTGTTATTCGAAATTTCTCTGGTTCCATGTTATTCAGAATGAGTTCGTTAACAAGACTTGATCAACCTTGTTAGTGGATTCCTTTTGATGAGCATGAGATGGATGAAACTAGAAGGCACAACCTTCTGTACCCTATTTTTACTTTCTGTTATTTAGTTTAAATAAAGCAAAAATAGTAATTTCTATCTGTTTTCTGATTTATCTGTGTAATATAAAAATACCCCGAAAATAAAAGTTCTCCAAATGCCCTAAAATCTAAATATGATTTTTCAGGAATATTTGAGAATATTTGGCACTGAGAACACAACAGGAGGAGCTGGCACCTGGCCACGAGGGTCCTGGGCGCGCCCCCCTGCCTCGTGGGCCCACGATGGCCCTCCTCCACTTATCCTTGCACCCACACACTCCTTCTTACTCCCACAAACACGAATATCCAGCTCAAACCCGAGTCCAAGCTCATTTGCTGCCATTTTCGATCTCCTTGCTCAAAGCACCTCTCACAAAACTGCTTGGGGAGATTGTTCCTTGGTATGTGACTCCTCCATTAGTCCAATTAGTTTTTGTTCTAGTGCTTTATTCATTGCAAATTTGTGCTGCCTAGGTAACCATGTTCTTGAGCTTGCATGTCAAATTTATATTGTTCCAAGTAGTTTTGATGCATGATATAGGCTCTAGGCACCTGTAGGAGTAGTTGCTATCGATATTATTGAGTTTGGCTCACTTTTATTTTGAAGTTACTAAAAATTTTCAGAATTTTTCAGAGAATAATGAAGAGATTTTTGAGGGGCTCATCGAGCCGAAGCTCGAAGGAAAAGCAAAATGAAGAAGCAATGAAGCCCAAATATAATTTGCCTCGCACCACGGAGATTAGGCCGTGTGAATGGCCCTCCAGTGAATTCTTGAGAGCAACCAGGATTTATGAGGATTTTTATGAATTGGCTAAGAATGCAGGCCTCACAGACTTCCTCCACGACCAACCTGAACAGTATCTCTTACTCACCAATACTTTTGTGCAAAACTTCTACTACTATCCTAGGGAATCACCTCCTTCCGTAGAGTTTCATTTATATGATGTGGTTAAGAAGATGTCACTTTATGATTTTTGTCGGGTTTGTTTGATCCCCTTCGAGAGCAAAATAGAGGAATGATACGTCCATTTTGCATCATGCTTTTATATCGATATTTATCGCATTATGGATTGTTATTTCACTTTATGTCACAATACTTATGGCTATTCTCTCTTATTTTACAAGGTTTATATAAAGAGGGAGAATGCCGGCAACTGGAATTCTGGTCTGGAAAAGGAGCAAATATTAGAGACCTATTCTGCGCAACTCCAAAAGTCCTGAAACTCCACGGAACGTCTTAAAAGAAATAAAGAAAAATCCACGCCAAAGATGAAGGCTAGGGGGCCCACACCCTGCTCACGAGGGTGGGGGGCGCTCCCCTAGGGCGCGCCCCTACCTCGTGGGCCCCCTGGTGGCTCTCCGACGTCCATCTTCTCCTATATAAAGTCTTTCGATGAGAAAAAAGAGGAAGGAACTTTTCGGGACAAGACTCCGCCGCCACGAGGCGGAACCTTGGCGGATCCGATCTAGAGCTCCGGCAGAGCTGTTCTACCGGGAAAACTTCCCTCCCAGAGGGGGAAATCATCACCATCATCATCACCAACGCTCCTCTCATTGGGAGAGGGCAATCTCCATCAACATCTTCACCAGCACCATCTCAACTCCAAACCCTAGTTCATCTCTTGTATCCAATTCTTGTCTCAAAGTCCGGGATTGGTGCTAGTAGGTTGCTAGTAGTGTTGATTACTCCTTGTAGTTGATGCTAGTTGGTTTGTTTGGTGGAAGATCATATGTTCAGATCCTATATGCATATTATTACCCCTCTGATTATGAACATGAATATGCTTTGTGAGTAATTACAATCGCTCCTGAGGACAAGGGAGAAGTCTTGCTATGAGTAGTCATGTGAATTTGGTATTCGTTTGATATTTTGATAAGATGTATGTTGTCTAGCCTCTAGTGGTGTTATGTGCACGTCGACTACATAACACTTCACCATTATTTGGGCCTAGAGGAAGGCATTGGGAAGTAATAAGTGAAGGAAATATGCCCTAGAGGCAATAATAAAGTTATTATTTATTTCCTTATATCATGATAAATGTTTATTATTCATGCTAGAATTGTATTAACTGGAAACATAATACATGTGTGAATACATAGACAAACAAAGTGTCACCAGTATGCCTCTACTTGACTAGCTCATTAATCAAAGATGGTTATGTTTCCTAACCATGAATAGAGAGTTGTTATTTGATTAACAGGATCACATCATTAAGTGAATGATCTGATTGACATGACCCATTCCATTAGCTTAGCACCCGATCGTTTAGTATGTTGCTATTGCTTTCTTCATGACTTATACATGTTCCTATGACTATGAGATTATGCAACTCCTGTTTGCCGGAGGAACACTTTGTGTGCTACCAAACGTCACAACGTAGCTGGGTGATTATAAAGGAGCTCTACAGGTGTCTCCAAAGGTACATGTTGGGTTGGCGTATTTCGAGATTAGGATTTGTCACTCCGATTGTCGGAGAGGTATCTCTGGGCCCTCTCGGTAATGCACATCACATAAGCCTTGCAAGCATTACAACTAATGAGTTAGTTGCGAGATGATGTATTACGGAACGAGTAAAGAGACTTGTCGGTAACGAGATTGAACTAGGTATTGGATACCGACGATCGAATATTGGGCAAGTAACATACCGATGACAAAGGGAACAACGTATATTGTTATGCGGTCTGACCGCTAAAGATCTTCGTAGAATATGTAGGAGCCAATATGGGCATCCAGGTCCCGCTATTGGTTATTGACCGGAGATTTGTCTCAGTCATGTCTACATTGTTCTCGAACCGTAGGGTCCGCACGCTTAACATTACGATGACAGTTATTATGAGTTTATGCATTTTGATGTACTGAAGTTAGTTCTGAGTCCCGGATGTGATCACGGACATGACGATGAGTCTTGAAATGGTCGAGACATAAAGATTGATATATTGGAAGCCTATATTTGGACATCGGAATTGTTCCGGGAGAAATCGGCATTTTACCGGAGTGCCGGGGGTTACTGGAACCCCCCGGGGGGTTTTTGGCCTACATGGGCCTTGAGGGAGAAGAGAGAAGGAGGCAGGAGGTGGCCGCGCGCCCCTCCCCTTCATAGTCCGAATAGGACAAGGGAAGGGGGGCGGCGCCCCCCCTTTCCTTCCTCTCTTCCACCTCTTTCCCCCCTTCTCCTTCTCCAACTAGGAAAGAAGGGAGTCCTACTCCCGGTGGGAGTAGGACTCCCCCTTGGCGCTCCTTCCTTGGCCGGCCGCCCCCTTCCCTTGGCTCCTTTATATACGGGGGCAGGGGGGCACCCTAGAACACACAATTGATCCTCGTGATCGTTCCTTAGCAGTGTGCGGTGCCCCCTTCCACCATATTCTACCTCGGTCATATTGTTGCAGTGCTTAGGCGAAGCCCTGCGTCGGTAGAACATCATCATCGTCACCACACAGTTGTGCTGACGGAACTCATCCCCGAAGCTTTGCTGGATCGGAGCCCGGGGAGCGTCATCGAGCTGTACGTGTGCTAAGAACTCGGAGGTGCCAGAGTAACGGTACTTGGATCGGTCGGATCGGGAAGACGTACGACTACTTCCTCTACGTTGCGTCAACGCTTCCGCAGTCGGTCTACGAGGGTACTTAGACAACACTCTCCCCTCTCGTTGCTATGCATCACCATGATCTTGCGTGTGCGTAGGGAAATTTTGAAATTACTACGAAACCCAACAATAAGTAGATGATGGGTTGCTAGAGTGACAGAAGCTTAAACCCTAGTTTATGCGTTGCTTCGTAAGGGGCTGATTTGGATCCACATGTTTCATGCTATGGTTAGGTTTACCTTAATACTTTTGTTGTAGTTGCGGATGTTTGCAATAGATGTTAATCATAAGTGGGATGCTTGTTCAAGTAAGAACAGCACCCAAGCACCGGTCCACACACATATCAAATTATCAAAGTATCGAACGCGAATCATATGAACATGATGAAAACTAGCTTGACGATACTCCCATGTGTCCTCGGGGGCGCTTTTCCTATTATAAGAGTTTGTTCCGGCTTGTACTTTGCTACAAAAGGATTGGGCCACCTTGCTGCACTTTATTTACTTTTGTTACTTGTTGCTCGTTACAACCTATCTTATCACAAAACTATCTGTTACCACTTATTTCAGTACTTGCAGAGAATACCTTGCTGAAAACCGCTTATCATTTCCTTTTCCTCCTCGTTGGGTTCGACACTCTTACTTATCGAAAGGACTATGATAGATCCCCTATACTTGTGGGTCATCAAGACTCTTTTCTGGCGTCGTTGCCGGGGAGTGTAGCACCTTTGGTAGGTGGAATTTGGTAAGGAAAAATTTATATAGTGTGCTGAAATTTACTGTCACTTGTTACTATGGAAAGTAATTCTCTGAGGGGCTTGTTCAGGGTATCTTCACCCCGTCCAGTAGAGCAAAGAGTTGCTCCTCAACCTACTGAACCTATTGAAAATGAAATTCCTTATGAGTATCCTTCGGGTATGATAGAAAAACTGCTAGCTAATCCTTTTATAGGAGATGGAACAAAGCATCCTCATGAGCACTTAATATATGTAGATGAAGTTTGTGGATTATTTAAGCTTGCAGGTATACCCGATGATGTTGCTAAGAAGAAGGTCTTCCCTTTATCTTTGAAGGGAGACACATTGATATGGTATAGGTTATGTGATGATATGAGATCATGGGACTATAAAAGATTGAAGCTGGAATTTCATCAAAAGTATTACCCTATGCATCTTGTTCATCATGATCGCAATTATATATATAATTTCTGGCCTCACGAAGGATAAAGCATCGCTCAAGCTTGGGGGAGGCTTAAATCAATGTTATATTCATGCCCCAATCATGAGCTCTCAAGAGAAATAATCATGCAAATTTTTTATGCTCGGCTTTCTGAAAACAATTGCACCATGCTCGACACTTCTTGTGCTGGCTCTTTTATGATGAAGACTATTGAATTTAGATGGAATTTATTGGATAGAATTAAATGCAACTCTGAATATTGGGACCTCGACGAAGGTAAGGAGTCAGGTATGACACCTAAGTTTGATTGTGTTAAATCTTTTATGGATACCAATATTTTCCGTAAGTTTAGCACTAAATATGGACTTGACTCTCAGATAGTAGCTTCTTTCTGTGAATCTTTTGCTACTTATGTTGATCTCCCTAAGGAGAAATGGTTTAAATATCATCCTCCCATAGAAGTAAAAGTAGCCGCACCTATTAAAGTTGAAGAAAAGACTGTCACTTATAATGATCCTATTGTTCCTACTTCTTATATTGAGAAACCACCTTTCCCTGTTAGAATAAAGGATCATGCTAAAGCTTCAACTGTTGTTCGTAAAAGCAATATTAGAACTTATACACCTCCCGAGCAAGTTAAAGTAGAACCTAATATTGCTATTGTTAAAGATCTCTTGCCTGATAATATTGATGGGCATGTTATTCAATTCGAAGGTGAAACTGCTAGAACTGCTAAACCTTGTGATAAGGATAAACATAGACCTGTGGTAGGCGTGCCTGTTATTTCTGTTAAAATAGGAGATCATTATTATCATGGCTTATGTGATATGGGTGCTAGTGCTAGTGTTATACCTCATGACTTATACAAAGAAATTAAGAATGAAATTGCACATGTCGAGTTAGAAGATATTGATGTTACTATTAAACTTGCTAATAGAGATACTATTGCACCAGTTGGAATTGTTAGAGATGTTGAAGTCTTGTGTGGGAAAACTAAATATCCTGCTGATTTTCTTGTTCTTACTTCTCCGCAAGATAGCTTTTGTCCAATTATATTTGGTAGACCCTTCTTAAATACTGTCAATGCTACCATAGACTGCACTAAGAATATTGTTACTGTTGGCTTTGGATGATATGGTTCATGAGTTTAAATTCTCTAAATTTAGTAAACAACATCGTGAGGAAGAATTACCTGGTAAGGATGAAATTATTGGTCTTGCTTCTATTGCTGTACCTCCTAGTGATCCTTTAGAACACTATTTGCTAGACCATGAAAATGATATGTTCATGAAAGAAAGAAGGGAAATAGATGAAGTATTCTTTAAACAGGAACCTATTCTGCATCACAACTTTCCTGTTGAAATTTTAGGGGATCCACCTCCACCCAAGGGTGATCCCGTGTTTGAGCTCAAACCTTTGCCTGATAATCTTAAATATGCTTATCTTGATGAAAATAAGATATATCCTGTTATTATTAGTGCTACCCTTTGAGAGCATGAAGAAGAAAGATTATTGAAAACTCTGAAGAAGCACCGTGCTGCTATTGGATATACTCTTGATGATCTTAAGGGCATTAGTCCCACTCTATGTCAACATAAAATAAATTTGGAAGTAGATGCCAAACCAGTTCGTGATCCTCAACGACGTCTGAATCCTAAAATGAAAGAAGTGGTAAGAAAAGAAATACTAAAGCTTCTGGAGGCAGGTATAATCTATCCCGTTGTTGATAGTGAGTGGGTAAGTCCTGTCCATTGTGTCCCTAAGAAGGGAGGTATTACTGTTGTTCCTAATGATAAAGATGAATTGATTCCACAAAGAATTATCACAGGTTATAGGATGGTAAATGATTTCCGCAAATTAAATAAAGCTACTAAGAAAGATCATTACCCCTTACCTTTTATTGATCAAATGCTAGAAAGATTATGCAAACATATACACTATTGCTTTCTAGATGGTTATTCTGGTTTCTCTCAAATACCTGTGTCGGCTAGAGATCAATCAAAGACTACTTTTACATGCCCTTTTGGTACTTTTGCTTATAGACGTATGCCTTTTAGTTTATGTAATGCACCTGCTACCTTTCAAAGATGCATGATGGCTATATTCTCTTACTTTTATGAAAAGATTTGTGAGGCTTTCATGGACGACTTTTCCGTCTATGGTTCCTCTTTTCATGATTGCTTGAGCAATCTTGATCGAGTTTTGCAGAGATGTGAAGAAACTAATCTTGTCTTGAAGTGGGAAAAGTGCCACTTTATGGTTAATGAAGGTATTGTCTTGGGGCACAAAGTTTCTGAAAGAGGTATTGAAGTTGATAAAGCCAAGGTTGATGCTATTGAAAAGATGCCATGTCCCAAGGACCTCAAAGGTATAAGAAGTTTCCTTGGTCACGCCAGATTTTACAGGAGGTTCATTAAGGCCTTCTCAAAAATTTCTCGGCCTCTGACTAATTTATTGCAAAAAGATATACCATTTGTCTTTGATGATGATTGTGTAGAAGCATTTGAAATACTTAAGAAAGCATTAGTCTCTGCACCAGTTGTTCAGCCACCTGATTGGAACCTACCCTTTGATATTATGTGTGATGCTAGTGATTATGCTGTAGGTGATGTTCTAGGGCAAAGAGTTGATAAGAAATTAAATGTTATTCATTACTCTAGTAAGACTCTAGACAATGCTCAAAGAAATTATGCTACTACTGAAAAAGAACTCTTAGCAGTTGTATTTGCTTGTGATAAGTTCAGATCTTATATTGTTGATTCTAAAGTAACTATTCAAACTGATCATGCTGCTATTAAGTATCTTATTGAAAAGAAAGATGCTAAACCTAGACTTATTAGATGGGTTCTCTTGCTTCAAGAATTTGATTTGCATATTGTTGATAGAAAGGCAGCTGAGAACCCCGTTGCAGACAACCTGTCTAGGTTAGAAAATATTCTTGATGACCCACTACCTATTAATGATAGCTTTCCTGATGAACAATTAAATGTTATAAGTACTTCTCGTAGTACTCCATGGTATGCTGATTATGCTAATTATATTGTTGCTAAATTTGTACCACCTAGCTTCACATACCAGCAAAAGAAAAAGTTCTTCTATGATTTAAGACATTACTTTTGGGATGACCCACATCTTTATAAGGAAGGAGTAGATGGTGTTATTAGACGTTGTGTACCTAAGCATGAATAGGAACAGATCCTACGCAAGTGTCATTCCGAATCTTATGGAGGACACCACGCTGGAGATAGAACGACACGTAAGTTATTGCAATCTAGTTTTTATTGGCCTACTCTCTTCAAGGATGCCCGTAAGTTTGTCTTGTCTTGTGATGAATGTCAAAGAATTGGTAATATTAGTAGACGTCAAGAAATGCCTATGAATTATGCACTTGTTATTGAACCGTTTGATGTTTGGGGCTTTGATTATATGGGACCTTTTCCTGCCTCTAATGGATACACACATATTCTAATTGTTGTTGATTACACTACAAAGTGGGTAGAAGCTATTCCAACTAGTAGTGCTGATCATAACACTTCTATTAAAGTTCTTAAAGAAGTTATTTTCCCGAGGTTTGGAGTCCCTAGATATTTAATGACTGATGGTGGTTCACACTTTATTCATGGCTCGTAAAATGCTTGCTAAATATGATGTTAATCATAGAATTGCATCTCCTTATCACCCACAGTCTAGTGGTCAATTAGAGTTGAGCAATAGAGAGCTCAAATTACTTTTCCAAAAGACTGTTAATAGGTCTACAAAGAATTGGTCCAAGAAACTTAATGATGCGTTATGGGCTTACAGAACTGCATACAAAAATCCTATGGGTATGTCTCCGTATAAAATGGTCTATGGAAAAGCATGTCACTTACCTCTCGAACTAGAACATAATGCATATTGGGATATTAAAGAGCTTAACTATGATTTTAAACTTGCCGGTGAAAAGAGGTTATTTGATATTAGCTCACTTGATGAATGGAGAACCCAAGCTTATGAAAATGCGAAGTTGTTTAAAGAAAAAGTTAAAAGATGGCATGACAAAAGGATACAAAAGCGTGAGTTTAATGTTGGTGATTATGTATTGCTATACAACTCCCGTTTAAGATTTTTTGCAGGAAAACTTCTCTCTAAATGGGAAGGCCCCTATGTTATCGAAGAGGTCTATCGTTCCGATGCCATAAAAATCAACAACTTCGAGGGCACAAATCCGAAGGTGGTAAACGGTTAAAGAATCAAACATTATATCTCAGGTAACCCCATAAATGTTGAAACCAATATTATTGAAACCGTAACCATGGAGGAATACATAAGGGACACTTTCCAGAACGTTTCAGACTCCGAAAAGGAATAGGTATGTGGTACGGTAAGTAAACCGACTCCTAAACAATTTTTAAGGCAATATTTCTCTGTTTTGGAATATTTAGAAAAATAGAAAAATAAGTAGCAGTCCGGGAAGGACACGAGGGTGGTGGGAGCGCCCTACCCCCCTGGCGTGCCCCCTACCTCGTGAGCACCTCGTGTGCCTTACGGACTCCGTTTTCTTGCACGTTACGTATTTTGGTCGGTAAAAATTCATTATATAATCTCCCGGGGGTTTTGACTCCCGTATCACGCAAATTTCCTCTGTTTTTGTTTTCGAGTTGTTGCTGCTGCAGATTAGAGCAAGATGTCTTCTCAAGAGTCAATCGGGGAGAGCTGGGTATCTAATCCGGCACCGGAACCAAGGGCAAACAGCGATGCTGACCACTTTGGGCCAGCAACGGAGGAGGAGATGGAGGCTAACTTGATGAGAGTAGATGCTATGGAGGATCAAGAAGTCACCTCTTGCCTCCGAGCTGGGTTCACGATGGGGAACTACAAAGCTCAGCTATTCCAAACTCGGTTATCCCTTCTAATATTAGATTGCTTACTTATGAAAATATGAAGAGGAGTGTCACTTGTTCTCCTGCAGCTATGCAACACCCTTGGGTGCAAGGAGCTTTAGCTGTCACAGGAAAGCTTCGTAAGGAAATAATGGACCTCAAGCAGCAAGTCAATAAGCTCGAGGAGGAGAACCGTATCCTGAGAGGAATAATCGCCAAGAATATTACACCAACAACAAGGAAGGAGACATGATCACATGGGTATGGGCACTCCGCTTGGCAACTGCCAAGCTTGGGGGAGGTGCTCCGGTATCGTATCACAATCAAAACTCCTATCTTTACCATTTTTTTAGTTCGATCCTATTAGTAGTATCTTGATCCAGTAGAATAAAGTTTATGGCATGATCTAGTTTTGAGTTTTTCTTTATGATCTCTCTATGTAATCGAGTCTGTGAGCTATATATAATAAAGATTAGTGTTGAGTCAAGGGCTTGATTATTTTGCCATGATCTTGGGTGAATAAAAGAAAAGAGAAAAAGAATAAAAAGAAACAAAAAGTTCATATTGATCTTATTGAGAGTAATGACTTCACATAGAAAGAGTATGATGATTAAAAGTTGTTGGGAGTTAGCAGACATAGCTTTGGTCATTGTTGCAATTAATAGGAATTAATAAGGAAAGAGAGGTTTTCACATATAGATATATTATCATTGACATCTTTTATGATTGGGAGCACTCATTAAAATATGACATGCTAAAGATTTGATATTGCACAAGGAATACAACGTAATGAGTTATGTATTTCTTATATCTGAGATAAAGTATGTTGTCACGGATCCTCTAACTTGTTGAGCTTGCCTTTCCCCCTCATGCTAGCCAAATTTTCAGCACCAAGTAGAAATACTACTTGTGCTTCCAAATACCCTTAAACCAGTTTTGCCATGAGAGTCCACCATATCTACCTATGGCTTGAGTAAGATCCTTCAAGTAAGTTGTCATCGGTGCAAAGCAATAAAAATTGCTCTAAATATGTATGATTGATTGGTGTGGGATAAATAAGCTTTATACGATCTTGTGATGTGGAAGTAATAAAAGCGACGGACTGCATAATAAAGGTTCATATCACAAGGGGCAATATAAAGTGACGTTCTTTCACATTGAGATTTTATATATCCAACCATAAAAGTGCATGGCAACCTCTGCTTCCCTCTGCGAAGGGCCTATCCTTTATTATTATCTTCTACCTTACGCTAGAGTCATGGTGATCTTCACCTTTTCTTTTTCATTTTATCCTTTGGCAAGGTCAGCATGTTGGAAAGAACATGATATATATATATATATATATATATATATATATATATATATATATATATATATATATATATATAATTGGATGTAGGGGAGCATGAACCATTATTGTTGACATTACCCTTGAGGTAAAAGGTTGTGGGGCAAAACTATAATCTCCTATCTTTCTCTGTGTCCGATTAAAACTCCGTAACCACAAGTATCGCGTGAGTGTTAGCAATTATGGAGGACTAAATGATAGTTGAGTATGTGGACTTGCTTTTTAGCTCTGACATAGATTCTTTCTGATGTTATGATAAATTGCAATTGCTTCAATGACTGAGATTATAGTTTGTCGGAGCCCAATAAGGTTTATGATTTATAATTTTGCATTGTGAATAGATCATCACTTGAACATAAGTAATCATATGACAAAATCTATATATGTTGTTGTTATTAGAATAATCATGATGTCTTCATATCCGTATTTTTTTTATCAACGCCTCTACCTCTAAACATGAGCACATATTTCTAGTTATCGGCTTTTCGCTTGAGGACAAGCGAGGTCTAAGCTTGGGGGAGTTGATACGTCCATTTTGCATCATGCTTTTATATCGATATTTATCGCATTATGGAATGTTATTTCACTTTATGTCACAATACTTATGGCTATTCTCTCTTATTTTACAAGGTTTATATAAAGAGGGAGAATGCCGGCAGCTGGAATTTTGGTCTGGAAAAGGAGCAAATATTAGAGACCTATTCTGTGCAACTCCAAAAGTCCTGAAACTCCATGGAACGTCTTAAAAGAAAAAAGAAAAATCCACGCCAAAGATGAAGGCCAGGGGGCCCACACCCTGCTCACGAGGATGGGGGGTGCCCCCCTAGGGCACGCCCCCCTACCTCGTGGGCCCCCTGGTGGCTCTCCGACGTCCATCTTCTCCTATATGAAGTCTTTCAATGAGATAAAAAGAGGAAGGAACTTTTCGGGATGAGACTCCGCCGCCACGAGGCGGAACCTTGGCGGATCCAATCTAGAGCTCCGGCAAAGCTGTTCTGCCGGGAAAACTTCCCTCCCGGAGGGGGAAATCATCACCATCGTCATCACCAACGCTCCTCTCATCGGGAGAGGGCAATCTCCATCAACATCTCATCTCCAAACCCTAGTTCATCTCTTGTATCCAATTCTTGTCTCAAAGTCCGGGATTGGTGCTAGTAGGTTGCTAGTAGTGTTGATTACTCCTTGTAGTTGATGCTAGTTGGTTTGTTTGGTGGAAGATCATATGTTCAGATCCTATATGCATATTATTACCCCTCTGATTATGAACATGAATATGCTTTGTGAGTAATTACGTTCGTTCCTAAGGACAAGGGAGAAGTCTTGCTATGAGTAGTCATGTGAATTTGGTATTTTTTTGATATTTTGATAAGATGTATGTTGTCTAGCCTCTAGTGGTGTTATATGAACGTCGACTACATAACACTTCACCATTATTTGGGCCTAGAGGAAGGTATTGGGAAGTAATAAGTAGATGATGGGTTGCTAGAGTGACAGAAGCTTAAACCCTAGTTTATGCGTTGCTTCGTAAGGGGCTGATTTGGATCCACATGTTTCATGCTATGGTTAGGTTTACCTTAATACTTTTGCTGTAGTTGCAGGTGTTTGCAATAGAGGTTAATCATAAGTGGGATGCTTGTTCAAGTAAGAACAACACCCAAGCACCGGTCCACCCACATATCAAATTATCAAAGTATCGAACGCGAATCATATGAACGTGATGAAAACTAGCTTGACGATATTCCCATGTGTCCTCGGGAGCGCTTTTCCTATTATAAGAGTTTGTTCCGGCTTGTCCTTTGCTACAAAAGGATTGGGCCACCTTGCTGCACTTTATTTACTTTTGTTACTTGTTGCTCATTACAACCTATCTTATCACAAAACTATTTGTTACCACTTATTTCAGTACTTGCAGAGAATACCTTGCCGAAAACTGCATATCATTTCCTTCTGCTCCTCGTTGGGTTCGACACTCTTACTTATCGAAAGGACTATTATAGATCCCCTATACCTGTGGGTCATCAAGACTCTTTTCTGGTACCGTTGCCGGGGAGTGTAGCGCCTTTGGTAGGTGGAATTTGGTAAGGAAAAAATTATATAGTGTGCTGAAATTTACTGTCACTTGTTACTATGGAAAGTAATTCTCCGAGGGGCTTGTTCAGGGTATCTTCACCCCGTCCAGTAGAGCAAAGAGTTGCTCCTCAACCTACTGAACCTATTGAAAATGAAATTCCTTATGAGTATCCTTCGGGTATGATAGAAAAAGTGCTAGCTAATCCTTTTACAGGAGATGGAACAAAGCATCCTGATGAGCACTTAATATATGTAGATGAAGTTTGTGGATTATTTAAGCTTGCAGGTATACCCGATGATGTTGCTAAGAAGAAGGTATTCCCTTTATCTTTGAAGGGAGACACATTGATATGGTATAGGTTATGTGATGATATGAGATCATGGGACTATAAAAGATTGAAGCTGGAATTTCATCAGAAGTATTACCCTATGCATCTTGTTCATCGTGATCGCAATTATATATATAATTTCTGGCCACGCGAAGGAGAAAGCATCGCTCAAGCTTGGGGGAGGCTTAAATCAATGTTATATTCATGCCCCAATCATGAGCTCTCAAGAGAAATAATCATGCAAAGTTTTTATGCTCGGCTTTCTGTAAACAATCACACCATGCTCGATACTTCTTGTGCTGGCTCTTTTATGATGAAGACTATTGAATTCAGATGGAATTTATTGGATAGAATTAAACGCAACTCTGAAGATTGGGACCTCGACGAAGGTAAGGAGTCAGGTATGACACCTAAGTTTGATTGTGTTAAATCTTTTATGGATACCGATATTTTCCGTAAGTTTAGAACTAAATATGGACTTGACTCTGAGATAGTAGCTTCTTTCTGTGAATCTTTTGCTACTTATGTTGATCTCCCTAAGGAGAAGTGGTTTAAATATCATCCTCCCATAGAAGTAAAAGTAGCTGCACCTATTAAAGTTGAAGAAAAGACTGTCACTTATAATGATCCTATTGTTCCTACTTCTTATATTGAGAAACCACCTTTCCCTGTTAGAATAAAGGATCATGCTAAAGCTTCAACTGTTGTTCGTAAAAGCAATATTAGAACTTATACACCTCCTGAGCAAGTTAAAGTAGAACCTAATATTGCTATTGTTAAAGATCTCTTGTCTGATAATATTGATGGGCATGTTATTCAGTTCGAAGGTGAAACTGCTAGATTTGCTAAACCTTGTGATAAGGATAAACATAGACCTGTGATAGGCGTGCCTGTTATTTCTGTTAAAATAGGAGATCATTATTATCATGGCTTATGTGATATGGGTGCTAGTGCTAGTGTTATACCTCATGACTTATACAAAGAAATTAAGAATGAAATTGCACCTGTTGAGTTAGAAGATATTGATGTTACTATTAAACTTGCTAATAGAGATACTATTGCACCAATTGGAATTGTTAGAGAAGTGGAAGTCTTGTGTGGAAAAACTAAATGTCTTGCTGATTTTCTTGTTCTTACTTCTCCGCAAGATAGCTTTTGTCCAATTATATTTGGTAGACCCTTCTTAAATACTGTCAATGCTACCATAGACTGCACTAATAATATTGTTACTGTTGGCTTTGGATGATATGGTTCATGAGTTTAAATTCTCTAAATTTAGTAAACAACATCGTGAGGAAGAATTACCTGGTAAGGATGAAATTATTGGTCTTGCTTCTATTGCTGTACCTCCTAGTGATCCTTTAGAACACTATTTGCTAGACCATGAAAATGATATGTTCATGAAAGAAAGAAGGGAAATAGATGAAGTATTCTTTAAACAGGAACCTATTCTGCATCACAACTTTCCTGTTGAAATTTTAGGGGATCCACCTCCACCCAAGGGTGATCCCGTGTTTGAGCTCAAACCTTTGCCTGATAATCTTAAATATGCTTATCTTGATGAAAAGAAGATATATCCTGTTATTATTAGTGCTAACCTTTCAGAGCATGAAGAAGAAAGCTTATTGAAAACTCTGAAGAATCACCGTGCTCCTATTGGATATACTCTTGATGATCTTAAGGGCATTAGTCCCACTCTATGTCAACATAAAATAAATTTGGAAGCAGATGTCAAACCAGTTTGTGATCCTCAACGACGTCTGAATCCTAAAATGAAAGAAGTGGTAAGAAAAGAAATACTAAAGCTTCTGGAGGCAGGTATAATCTATCACGTTGCTGATAGTGAGTGGGTAAGTCCTGTCCATTGTGTCCCTAAGAAGGGAGGTATTACTGTTGTTCCTAATGATAAAGATAAATTGATTCCACAAAGAATTATCACAGGTTATAGGATGGTAATTGATTTCCGCAAACTAAATAAAGCTACTAAGAAAGATCATTACCCCTTACCTTTTATTGATCAAATGCTAGAAAGATTATGCAAACATACACACTATTGCTTTCTAGATGGTTATTCTGGTTTCTCTCAAATACCTGTCTCGGCTAGAGATCAATCAAAGACTACTTTTACATGCCCTTTTGGTACTTTTGCTTATAGACGTATGCCTTTTAGTCTATGTGATGCACCTGCTACCTTTCAAATATGCATGATGGCTATATTCTCTTACTTTTGTGAAAAGATTTGTGAGGTTTTCATGGACGACTTTTCCGTCTATGGTTCCTCTTTTGATGATTGCTTGAGCAATCTTGATCGAATTTTGCAGAGATGTGAAGAAACTAATCTTGTCTTGAATTGGGAAAAGTGCCACTTTATGGTTAATGAAGGTATATTCTTGGGGCACAAAGTTTCTGAAAGAGGTATTGAAGTTGATAAAGCCAAGGTTGATGCTATTGAAAAGATGCCATGTCCCAAGGACATCAAAGGTATAAGAAGTTTCCTTGGTCACGCCGGATTTTACAGGAGGTTCATTAAGGACTTCTAAAAAATTTCTCGGCCTCTGACTAATTTATTGCAAAAAGATATACCATTTGTCTTTGATGATGATTGTGTAGAAGCATTTGAAATACTTAAGAAAGCATTATTCTCTACACCAGTTGTTCAGCCACCTGATTGGAACCTACCCTTTGAAATTATGTGTGATGCTAGTGATTATGTTGTAGGTGCTGTTCCGGGGCAAAGAGTTGATAAGAAATTAAATGTTATTCATTATGCTAGTAAGACTCTAGACAATGCTCAAAGAAATTATGCTACTACTGAAAAAGAACTCTTAGCAGTTGTATTTGCTTGTGATAAGTTCAGATCATATATTGTTGATTCTAAAGTAACTATTCAAACTGATCATGCTGCTATTAAATATCTTATGGAAAAGAAAGATGATAAACCTAGACTTATTAGATGGGTTCTCTTGCTTCAAGAATTTGATTTGCATATTGTTGATAGAAAGGGAGCTGAGAACCCGTTGCAGACAACCTGTCTAGGTTAGAAAATATTCTTGATGACCCACTACCTATTAATGATAGCTTTCCTGATAAACAATTAAATGTTATAAGTACTTCTCGTAGTACTCCATGGTATGCTGATTATGCTAATTATATTGTTGCTAAATTTATACCACCTAGCTTCACATACCAGCAAAAGAAAAAGTTCTTCTATGATTTAAGACATTACTTTTGGGATGACCCACATCTTTATAAGGAAGGAGTAGATGGTGTTATTAGACGTTGTGTAGCTGAGCATGAACAAGAATAGATCCTACGCAAGTGTCATTCCGAATCTTATGGAGGACACCACACTCGAGATAGAACTGCACATAAGGTATTGCAATCTGGTTTCTATTGGCCTACTCTCTTCAAGGATGCCCGTAAGTTTGTCTTGTCTTGTGATTAATGTCAAAGAATTGGTAATATTAGTAGACGTCAAGAAATGCCTATGAATTATTCACTTGTTATTGAACCATTTAATGTTTGGGGCTTTGATTATATGGGACCTTTTCCTGCCTCTAATGGATACACACATTTTCTAGTTGATGTTGATTACGTTAGTAAGTGGGTAGAAGCTATTCCAACTAGTAGTGCTGATCATAACACTTCTATTAAAATGCTTAAAGAAGTTATTTTCCCGAGGTTTGGAGTCCCTAGATATTTAATGACTGATGGTGGTTCACACTTTATTCATGGTGCTTTCCATAAAATGCTTGCTAAATATGATGTTAATCACAGAATTGCATCTCCTTATCACCCACAGTCTAGTGGTCAATTAGAGTTGAGCAATAGAGAGCTCAAATTAATTTTGCAAAAGACTGTTAATAGGTCTACAAAGAATTGGTCCAAGAAACTTGATGATGCGTTATGGGCTCACAGAACTGCATACAAAAATCCTATGGGTATGTCTCCATATAAAATGGTCAATGGAAAAGCATGTCACTTACCTCTAGAACTAGAACATAAGGCATATTGGGATATTAAAGAGCTTAACTATGATTTTGAACTTGCCGGTGAAAAGAGGTTATTTGATATTAGCTCACTTGATGAATGGAGAACCCAAGCTTATGAAAATGCGAAGTTGTTTAAAGAAAAAGTTAAAAGATGGCATGGCAAAAGGATACAAAAGCGTGAGTTTAATGTTGGTGATTATGTATTGCTATACAACTCCCGTTTAAGTTTTTTTGCAGGAAAACTTCTCTCTAAATGGGAAGGCCCCTATGTTATCGAAGAGGTCTATCGTTCCGATGCCATAAAAATCAACAACTTCGAGGGCACAAATCCGAAGGTGGTAAACGGTTAAAGAATCAAACATTATATCTCAGGTAACCCCATAAATGTTGAAACCAATATTATTGAAACCGTAACCATGGAGGAATACATAAGGGACACTTTCCAGAACGTTTCAGACTCCGAAAAGGAATAGGTATGTGGTACGGTAAGTAAACCGACTCCAAAACAATTTTATGGCAGTATTTCTCTGTTTTGGAATATTTAGAAAAGTAGAAAAATAAGTAGCAGTCCGGGAAGGACACGAGGGCCCCACGAGGGTGGTGGGCGCGCCCCCTACCTCGTGAGCACCTCGTGTGCCTTCCGGACTCCGTTTTCTTGCACGTTACGTATTTTGGTCGGTAAAAATTCATTATATAATCTCCCGGGGGTTTTGACTCCCGTATCACGCAAATTTCCTCTGTTTTTGTTTTCGAGTTGTTGCTGCTGCAGATTAGAGTAAGATGTCTTCTCAAGAGTCAATCGGGGAGAGCCGGGTATCTAATCCGGCACCGGAACCAAGGGCAAACAGCGATGCTGACCACTTTGGGCCAGCAACGGAGGAGGAGATGGAGGCTAACTTGATGAGAGTAGATGCTATGGAGGATTAAGAAGTCACCTCTTGCCTCCAAGATGGGTTCACGATGGGGGAACTACAGAGCTCAACTATTCCAAACTCGGTTATCCCTTCTAATATTAGATTGCTTACTTATGAAAATATGAAGAGGAGTGTCACTTGTTCTCCTGCAGCTATGCAACACCCTTGGGTGCAAGGAGCTTTAGCTGTCACAGGAAAGCTTCGTAAGGAAATAATGGACCTCAAGCAGCAAGTCAATAAGCTCGAGGTGGAGAACCGTATCCTGAGAGGAATAATCGCCAGGAATATTACACCAACAACAAAGAAGGAGACATGATCACATGGGTATGGGCACTCCGCTTGGCAACTGCCAAGTTTGGGGGAGGTGCCCCGGTATCGTATCACAATCAAAACTCCTATCTTTACCATTTTTCTTAGTTCGATCCTATTAGTAGTATCTTGATCCAGTAGAATAAAGTTTATGGCATGATCTAGTTTTGAGTTTTTCTTTATGATCTCTCTATGTAATCGAGTCTGTGAGCTATATATAATAAAGATTAGTGTTGAGTCAAGGGCTTGATTATTTTGCCATGATCTTGGGTGAATAAAAGAAAAGAGAAAAAGAATAAAAAGAAACAAAAAGTTCATATTGATCTTATTGAGAGTAATGACTTCACATAGAAAGAGTATGATGATTAAAAGTTGTTGGGAGTTAGCAGACATAGCTTTGGTCATTGTTGCAATTAATAGGAATTAATAAGGAAAGAGAGGTTTTCACATATAGATATATTATCATTGACATCTTTTATGATTGGGAGCACTCATTAAAATATGACATGCTAAAGAGTTGATATTGGACAAGGAAGACAACGTAATGAGTTATGTATTTCTTATATCTGAGATAAAGTATGTTGTCATGGATCCTCTAACTTGTTGATCTTGCCTTTCCCCCTCATGCTAGCCAAATTCTCAGCACCAAGTAGAAATACTACTTGTGCTTCCAAATACCCTTAAACCAGTTTTCCAATGAGAGTCCACCATATCTACCTATGGCTTGAGTAAGATCCTTCAAGTAAGTTGTCATCGGTGCAAAGCAATAAAAATTGCTCTAAATATGTATGATTGATTGGTGTGGGATAAATAAGCTTTATACGATCTTGTGATGTGGAAGTAATAAAAGTGACGGACTGCATAATAAAGGTTCATATCACAAGGGGCAATATAAAGTGACGTTCTTTCGCATTGAGATTTTATATATCCAACCATAAAAGCGCATGGCAACCTCTGCTTCCCTCTGCGAAGGGCCTATCCTTTATTATTATCTTCTACCTTACGCTAGAGTCATGGTGATCTTCACCTTTTCTTTTTCATTTTATCCTTTGGCAAGGTCAGCATGTTGGAAAGAAC
>NC_041382.1:669695076-669705354 GCF_002162155.2 Triticum dicoccoides | reverse complement strand
ATATATATATATATATATATATATATATATATATATATATATATATATATATATATATATATAATTGGATGTAGGGGAGCATGAACCATTATTGTTGACATTACCCTTGAGGTAAAAGGTTGTGGGGCAAAACTATAATCTCCTATCTTTCTCTGTGTCCGATTAAAACTCCGTAACCACAAGTATCGCGTGAGTGTTAGCAATTATGGAGGACTAAATGATAGTTGAGTATGTGGACTTGCTTTTTAGCTCTGACATAGACTCTTTCTGATGTTATGATAAATTGCAATTGCTTCAATGACTGAGATTATAGTTTGTCAGAGCCCAATAAGGTTTATGATTTATACTTTTGCATTGTGAATAGATCATCACTTGAACATAAGTAATCATATGACAAAATCTATATATGTTGTTGTTATTAGAATAATCATGATGTCTTCATATCCGTATTTTTTCTATCGACGCCTCTACCTCTAAACATGAGCACATATTTCTAGTTATCGGCTTTTCGCTTGAGGACAAGCGAGGTCTAAGCTTGGGGGAGTTGATACGTCCATTTTGCATCATGCTTTTATATCGATATTTATCGCATTATGGAATTTTATTTCACTTTATGTCACAATACTTATGGCTATTCTCTCTTATTTTACAAGGTTTATATAAAGAGGGAGAATGCCGGCAGCTGGAATTTTGGTCTGGAAAAGGAGCAAATATTAGAGACCTATTCTGTGCAACTCCAAAAGTCCTGAAACTCCACGGAACGTCTTAAAAGAAAAAAGAAAAATCCACGCCAAAGATGAAGGCCAGGGGGCCCACACCCTGCTCACGAGGGTGGGGGGCGCCCCCCCTAGGCCGCGCCCCCTACCTCGTGGGCCCCCCTGGTGGCTCTCTGGCGTCCATCTTCTCCTATATGAAGTCTTTCGATGAGAGAAAAAGAGGAAGGAACTTTTCGGGACGAGACTCCGCCGCCACGAGGCGGAACCTTGGCGGATCCAATCTAGAGCTCCGGCAAAGCTGTTCTGCCGGGAAAACTTCCCTCCCGGAGGGGGAAATCATCACCATCGTCATCACCAACGCTCCTCTCATCGGGAGAGGGCAATCTCCATCAACATCTCATCTCCAAACCCTAGTTCATCTCTTGTATCCAATTCTTGTCTCAAAGTCCGGGATTGGTGCTAGTAGGTTGCTAGTAGTGTTGATTACTCCTTGTAGTTAATGCTAGTTGGTTTGTTTGGTGGAAGATCATATGTTCAGATCCTATATGCATATTATTACCCCTCTGATTATGAACATGAATATGCTTTGTGAGTAATTACGTTCGTTCCTAAGGACAAGGGAGAAGTCTTGCTATGAGTAGTCATGTGAATTTGGTATTTGTTTGATATTTTGATAAGATGTATGTTGTCTAGCCTCTAGTGGTGTTATATGAACGTCGACTACATAACACTTCACCATTATTTGGGCCTAGAGGAAGGTATTGGGAAGTAATAAGTAGATGATGGGTTGCTAGAGTGACAGAAGCTTAAACCCTAGTTTATGCGTTGCTTCGTAAGGGGCTGATTTGGATCCACATGTTTCATGCTATGGTTAGGTTTACCTTAATACTTTTGTTGTAGTTGCAGGTGTTTGCAATAGAGGTTAATCATAAGTGGGATGCTTGTTCAAGTAAGAACAACACCCAAGCACCGGTCCACCCACATATCAAATTATCAAAGTATCGAACGCGAATCATATGAACGTGATGAAAACTAGCTTGACGATATTCCCATGTGTCCTCGGGAGCGCTTTTCCTATTATAAGAGTTTGTTCCAGCTTGTCCTTTGCTACAAAAGGATTGGGCCACCTTGCTGCACTTTATTTACTTTTGTTACTTGTTGCTCGTTACAACCTATCTTATCACAAAACTATCTGTTACCACTTATTTCAGTACTTGCAGAGAATACCTTGCCGAAAACCGCTTATCATTTCCTTCTGCTCCTCGTTGGGTTCCACACTCTTACTTATCGAAAGGACTACGATAGATCCCCTGTACCTGTGGGTCATCAAGACTCTTTTCTGGTGCCGTTGCCGGGGAGTGTAGCGCCTTTCGAAGGTGGAATTTGGTAAGGAAAAATTTATATAGTGTGCTGAAATTTACTGTCACTTGTTACTATGGAAAGTAATTCTCTGAGGGGCTTGTTCGGGGTATCTTCACCCCGTCCAGTAGAGCAAAGAGTTGCTCCTCAACCTACTGAACCTATTGAAAATGAAATTCCTTATGAGTATCCTTCGGGTATGATAGAAAAAGTGCTAGCTAATCCTTTTACAGGAGATGGAACAAAGCATCCTGATGAGCACTTAATATATGTAGATGAAGTTTGTGGATTATTTAAGCTTGCAGGTATACCCGATGATGTTGCTAAGAAGAAGGTCTTCCCTTTATCTTTGAAGGGAGACACATTGATATGGTATAGGCTATGTGATGATATGAGATCATGGGACTATAAAAGATTGAAGCTGGAATTTCATCAAAAGTATTACCCTATGCATCTTGTTCATCGTGATCGCAATTATATATATAATTTCTGGCCACGCGAAGGAGAAAGCATCGCTCAAGCTTGGGGGAGGCTTAAATCAATGTTATATTCATGCCCCAATCATGAGCTCTCAAGAGAAATAATCAAGCAAAGTTTTTATGCTCGGCTTTCTGTAAACAATCGCACCATGCTCGATACTTCTTGTGCTGGCTCTTTTATGATGAAGACTATTGAATTCAGATGGAATTTATTGGATAGAATTAAACGCAACTCTGAAGATTGGGACCTCGACGAAGGTAAGGAGTCAGGTATGACACCTAAGTTTGATTGTGTTAAATCTTTTATGGATACCGATATTTTCCGTAAGTTTAGAACTAAATATGGACTTGACTCTGAGATAGTAGCTTCTTTCTGTGAATCTTTTGCTACTTATGTTGATCTCCCAAAGGAGAAGTGGTTTAAATATCATCCTCCCATAGAAGTAAAAGTAGTTGCACCTATTAAAGTTGAAGAAAAGACTGTCACTTATAATGATCCTATTGTTCCTACTTCTTATATTGAGAAACCACCTTTCCCTGTTAGAATAAAGGATCATGCTAAAGCTTCAACTGTTGTTCGTAACAGCAATATTAGAACTTATACACCTCCTGAGCAAGTTAAAGTAGAACCTAATATTGCTATTGTTAAAGATCTCTTGTCTGATAATATTGATGGGCATGTTATTCAGTTCGAAGGTGAAATTGCTAGAATTGCTAAACCTTGTGATAAGGATAAACATAGACCTGTGAGAGGCGTGCCTGTTATTTCTGTTAAAATAGGAGATCATTATTATCATGGCTTATGTGATATGGGTGCTAGTGCTAGTGTTATACCTCATGACTTATACAAAGAAATTAAGAATGAAATTGCACCTGTTGAGTTAGAAGATATTGATGTTACTATTAAACTTGCTAATAGAGATACTATTGCACCAATTGGAATTGTTAGAGATGTTGAAGTCTTGTGTGGGAAAACTAAATGTCTTGCTGATTTTCTTGTTCTTACTTCTCCGCAAGATAGCTTTTGTCCAATTATATTTGGTAGACCCTTCTTAAATACTGTCAATGCTACCATAGACTGCACTAAGAATATTGTTACTGTTGGCTTTGGATGATATGGTTCATGAGTTTAAATTCTCTAAATTTAGTAAACAACATCGTGAGGAAGAATTACCTGGTAAGGATGAAATTATTGGTCTTGCTTCTATTGCTGTACCTCCTAGTGATCCTTTAGAACTCTATTTGCTAGACCATGAAAATGATATGTTCATGAAAGAAAGAAGGGAAATAGATGAAGTATTCTTTAAACAGGAACCTATTCTGCATCACAACTTTCCTGTTGAAATTTTAGGGGATCCACCTCCACCCAAGGGTGATCCCGTGTTTGAGCTCAAACCTTTGCGTGATAATCTTAAATATGCTTATCTTGATGAAAAGAAGATATATCCTGTTATTATTAGTGCTAACCTTTCAGAGCATGAAGAAGAAAGATTATTGAAAACTCTGAAGAAGCACCGTGCTCCTATTGGATATACTCTTGATGATCTTAAGGGCATTAGTCCCACTCTATGTCAACATAAAATAAATTTGGAAGCAGATGCCAAACCAGTTTGTGATCCTCAACGACGTCTGAATCCTAAAATGAAAGAACTGGTAAGAAAAGAAATACTAAAGCTTCTGGAGGCAGGTATAATCTATCCCGTTGCTGATAGTGAGTGGGTAAGTCCTGTCCATTGTGTCCCTAAGAAGGGAGGTATTACTGTTGTTCCTAATGATAAAGATAAATTGATTCCACAAAGAATTATCACAGGTTATAGGATGGTAATTGATTTCCGCAAATTAAATAAAGCTACTAAGAAAGATCATTACCCCTTACCTTTTATTGATCAAATGCTAGAAAGATTATGCAAACATACACACTATTGCTTTCTAGATGGTTATTCTGGTTTCTCTCAAATACCTGTCTCGGCTAGAGATCAATCAAAGACTACTTTTACATGCCCTTTTGGTACTTTTGCTTATAGACGTATGCCTTTTAGTTTATGTGATGCACCTGCTACCTTTCAAATATGCATGATGGCTATATTCTCTTACTTTTGTGAAAAGATTTGTGAGGTTTTCATGGACGACTTTTCCGTCTATGGTTCCTCTTTTGATGATTGCTTGAGCAATCTTGATCGAGTTTTGTAGAGATGTGAAGAAACTAATCTTGTCTTGAATTGGGAAAAGGGCCACTTTATGGTTAATGAAGGTATATTCTTGGGGCACAAAGTTTCTGAAAGAGGTATTGAAGTTGATAAAGCCAAGGTTGATGCTATTGAAAAGATGCCATGTCCCAAGGACATCAAAGGTATAAGAAGTTTCCTTGGTCACGCCGGATTTTACAGGAGGTTCATTAAGGACTTCTAAAAAATTTCTCGCCCTCTGACTAATTTATTGCAAAAAGATATACCATTTGTCTTTGATGATGATTGTGTAGAAGCATTTGAAATACTTAAGAAAGCATTATTCTCTACACCAGTTGTTCAGCCACCTGATTGGAACCTACCCTTTGAAATTATGTGTGATGCTAGTGATTATGTTGTAGGTGCTGTTCCAGGGCAAAGAGTTGTTAAGAAATTAAATGTTATCCATTATGCTAGTAAGACTCTAGACAATGCTCAAAGAAATTATGCTACTACTGAAAAAGAACTCTTAGCAGTTGTATTTGCTTGTGATAAGTTCAGATCATATATTGTTGATTCTAAAATAACTATTCAAACTGATCATGCTGCTATTAAATATCTTATGGAAAAGAAAGATGCTAAACCTAGACTTATTAGATGGGTTCTCTTGCTTCAAGAATTTGATTTGCATATTGTTGATAGAAAGGGAGCCGAGAACCCCGTTGCAGACAACCTGTCTAGGTTAGAAAATATTCTTGATGACCCACTACCTATTAATGATAGCTTTCCTGATAAACAATTAAATGTTATAAGTACTTCTCGTAGTACTCCATGGTATGCTGATTATGCTAATTATATTGTTGCTAAATTTATACCACCTAGCTTCACATACCAGCAAAAGAAAAAGTTCTTCTATGATTTAAGACATTACTTTTGGGATGACCCACATCTTTATAAGGAAGGAGTAGATGGTGTTATTAGACGTTGTGTACCTGAGCATGAACAGGAATAGATCCTACACAAGTGTCATTCTGAATCTTATGGAGGACACCACGCTCGAGATAGAACTGCACATAAGGTATTGCAATCTGGTTTTTATTGGCCTACTCTCTTCAAGGATGCCCGTAAGTTTGTCTTGTCTTGTGATGAATGTCAAAGAATTGGTAATATTAGTAGACGTCAAGAAATGCCTATGAATTATTCACTTGTTATTGAACCGTTTGATGTTTGGGGCTTTGATTATATGGGACCTTTTCCTGCCTCTAATGGATACACACATTTTCTAGTTGATGTTGATTACGTTACTAAGTGGGTAGAAGCTATTCCAACTAGTAGTGCTGATCATAACACTTCTATTAAAATGCTTAAAGAAGTTATTTTCCCGAGGTTTGGAGTCCCTAGATATTTAATGACTGATGGTGGTTCACACTTTATTCATGGTGCTTTCCGTAAAATGCTTGCTAAATATGATGTTAATCATAGAATTGCATCTCCTTATCACCCACAGTCTAGTGGTCAATTAGAGTTGAGCAATAGAGAGCTCAAATTAATTTTGCAAAAGACTGTTAATGTTGGGGAACGAAGTAATTTAAAAAAAATTCCTTCACACAAGCAAGATCATGGTGATGCATAGCAACGAGAGGGGAGGGTGTTGTCTATGTACCCTCGTAGACCTTTCGCGGAAGCGTTATATCAACGCAGTTGATGTAGTCGTACGTCTTCACGTCCGAACGATCTAAGTACCGAAAGCATGACACCTCCGAGTTCTGCACACGTTCGGCTCGGTGAAGTCCTCGCCTTCTCGATCCAGCAAGAGGGGCGAAGTAGTAGATGAGTTCCGGTAGCACGACAGCGTGGTGACGGTGTTGGTGAAGAACAATCTCCACAGGGCTTCGCCTAAGCACTACGAAAACTATGACGGAGGATAAACTAGAGGGGACGGGGTTGCCGTCACACGGCTTGGTGTTTCTTGATGTGTCTTTGGTGCTAGCCCTACCCCTCTATTTATATGTTGAGCCCTGGGGTCGAAACTTGGAGTAAAAGCCTCCTCAAAGTTGGTTTCACCCGAAAGGCAAGAGTCCTTCTCGGACTCCAGGGCTAGACGCCAGGGTTCCTGGCGTCTAGCCTATGGTCTCCGCAAAACTTCCTTTTGCACTTTCCAAAAGCCTCGTGGGCTTTCCCCTTTGGCCAAGATAAAGTGTTCTCATGCCCAAACATTTCGGGAAACATCCGAAACCCCTTCCGGTGAATTCCGGAACCCTTCCGGAGATCAAACACTACTATCCACATATCAATCTTTACTTCCGGACCATTCCGGAGTTCCTCGTCATATCTGTGATCTCATCCAAACTCCGAACAACATTTGGTCACCAACATACATACCTCATATAGTACTATATCGTCAACGAACGTTAAGCATGCGGACCCTACGGGTTCAAGAACTATGTAGACATGACCGAGACACCTCTTTGGTCAATAACCAATAGCGGGACCTGGATGCCCATATTGGCTCCTACATATTCTACGAAGATCTTTATCGGTCAGACCGCATAACAACATATGTTGTTCCCTTTGTCATCGGTATGTTACTTGCCCGAGATTCGATCGTCGGCATCTCAATACCTAGTTCAGTCTCGTTACCGGCAAGTCTCTTTACTTGTTCCGTAATACATCATCCCACAACTAACTCATTAGTTGCAATGCTTGCAAGGCTTATAGTGATGTGCATTACCGAGTGGGCCCAGAGATACCTCTCCGACAATCGGAGTGACAAATCCTAATCTCGAAATACGCCAACCCAACAAGTACCTTTGGAGACACCTGTAGAGCACCTTTATAATCACCCAGTTATGTTGTGACGTTTGGTGGCACACAAAGTGTTCCTCCGATAAACGGGAGTTGCATAATCTCATAGTCATAGGAACATGTATAAGTCATGAAGAAAGCAATAGCAACAAACTAAACGATCAAGTGCTATGATAACAGAATGGGTCTCAATCACATCATTCTCCTAATGATGTGATCCCGTTAATCAAATGACAACTCATGTCTATGGTTAGGAAACATAACCATCTTTGATCAACGAGCTAGTCAAATAGAGGCATACTAGCGACTCTCTGTTTGTCTATGTATTCACACATGTATTATGTTTCCGGTTAATACAATTCTAGCATGAATAATAAACATTTATCATGATATAAGGAAATAAATAATAACTTTATTATTGCCTCTAGGGAATATTTCCTTCAGTCTCCCACTTGCACTAGAGTCAATAATCTAGTTCACATCGCCATGTGATTTAATACCAATAGTTCACATCACCATGTGATTAACACCCATAGTTCACATCGACATGTGACCAACACCCAAAGGGTTTAGTAGAGTCAATAATATAGTTCACATCGCTATGTGATTAACACCCAAAGAGTACTAAGGTGTGATCATGTTTTGCTTGTGAGAGAAGTTTAGTCAACGGGTCTGCCACATTCAGATCCGTACATATTTTGACCAATGTCCAGTGATCTACTCCTAGATCACTATTGTACTCCCTTGCCAAACTCAGGGCACGGTATACAATAGGTCTGGTACACAGCATGGCATACTTTATAGAACCTATGGCTAAGGCATAGGGAATGACTTTCATTCTCTCTCTATCTTCTGCCGTGGTCGGGTTTTGAGTCTTACTCAACTTCACACCTTTGTAACACAGGAAGAACTCCTTCTTTGACTGTTCCATTTTGAACTACTTCAAAATCTTGTCAAGGTATGTACTCATTGAAAAACTTATCAAGCGTCTTGATATATCTCTATAGATCTTGATGCTCAATATGTAAGCAGCTTCACCGAGGTCTTTCTTTGAAAAACTCCTTTCAAACATTCCTTTATGCTTTGCAGAATAATTCTACATTATCTCCGATCAACAATATGTCATTCACATATACTTATCAGAAATGATGTAATGCTCCCACTCACTTTCTTGTAAATACAGGCTTCACTGCAAGTCTGTATAAAACTATATGCTTTGATCAACTTATCAAAGCGTATATTCCAACTCCGAGATGCTTGCACCAGTCCATAGATGGATCGCTGGAGCTTGCATATTTTGTTAGTACCTTTAGGATTGACAAAACCTTCTGGTTGCATCTATACAACTGTTCTTTAATAAATCCATTAAGGAATGAAGTTTTGTTTATCCATTTGCCAGATTTCATAAAATGTGGCAATAGCTAACATGATTCGGACAGACTTAAGCATAGATACGAGTGAGAAATTCTCATCGTGGTCAACACCTTGAACTTGTCGAAAACCTTTTTGCGACAATTCTAGCTTTGTAGATAGTAACACTACTATCAGCGTCCGTCTTCCTCTTGAAGATCCATTTAATCTCAATGGCTCGCCGATCAATGGGCAAGTCAATAAAAGTCCATACTTTGTTCTCATACATGGATCTCATCTCAGTTTCCATGGCCTCAGGCCATTTCGCGGAATCTGGGCTCATCATTGTTTCCTCATAGTTCGTAGGCTCGTCATGGTCAAGTAACATGACCTCCAGAACAGGATTACCGTACCACTCTGGTGCGGATCTCACTCTGGTTTACCTACGAGGTTTGGTAGCAACTTGATCTGAAGTTAGATGATCATCATCATTAGCTTCCTCACTAATTGGTGTAGTAGTCACAGGAACATATTTCTGTGATGAACTACTTTCCAATAAGGGAGCAGGTATAGTTACCTCATCAAGTTCTACTTTCCTCCCACTCACTTCTTTCGAGAGAAACTCCTTCTCTGGAAAGGATCCATTCTTAGCAACGATTATCTTGCCTTCGGATCCGTGATAGAAGGTTGTAACATCCCAAATTTGCAATTTGGAATGTTATACACTAGATCATCATGCATATCATATTTTCATGCATTTTGGTTGATCCTAGAAATTTCACACAACTCAAGGACCCACGGAGAGAGTTGGATATTTCGTTATTTTCATATTTGAGAGTTTTCTCAAATTTGAAAAGAGGATCATTTGATTTATTTATTTCATCTTCAATTATCTTTCCAATATCAAAACATTGAGAGAGGGAATAATATGACTTTCCCAAAGTTAGGAAAAAAATGAAGATCTAATGAATAAATCAAATTTTGGTTTTGCCGGAGTTTATTTGCATTTTCTTTGGATAGGGAAAAATGCGTGTTTTCAAAAATTGCATTTTAGGTCCGGAGTAAAGTTCATTTTGTTCGACTCATTTTTAGGAGTCGGGGAAAATTTACTTTAGGAATTTTGGAGTTCGTTTAGATTTTCTTTCTTTTGTTTTTCTGCGTGTGTAACCGATTTTAAAAAAAAAGAAGGGACGCAGGCCCAGCCGCCTGGGCCAAGCCGGCCCAGCCGCGCGCGCCAGCCGCCAGCCCCGCCGCCAGGTCGAGTCCCAGCGGGACTCCAAGCCGCCGCCGCCTCCCCTTGCCCCTTGCCCAAGCAAGAGACCCCCCCATCCTATATAAATACCCAACACCCCCCCTCTCCACCCCAAGCCGCAGCCACCGCCGCCTCCCGCCCCGAGCCGCGCG
>NC_041382.1:669686805-669694839 GCF_002162155.2 Triticum dicoccoides | reverse complement strand
TAGCTGCCGCCGCCGCCGTCCTAGCCGCCGCGCCGCCTAGCCGCCACCGCCGCCTTTGCACCCCGCCGCCGCCGGAGCCCCTCGCCGGAGCCTCGCCAGAGGTAGCCGCGCCACCCTTGCCCCGGTTCGTTTTTTTCTTAAAAGAACCGTTCCGTTTCTTTTCCGTTTTCTTTCCGGTTTTTCTTTTCGGTTTCTTTTCATAAAACCCTAGATCGCTTTTCGTTCTTCTTTCGGACCATTCGTCTCAACGAACGTGATCACCGATTTTTCCCAGTTAACGATGCCCGTTCGTTTAACTGTTCGTCTCTTTCTTTTCGTCGATTTTATTCCGCGATCGTGATCTCAGATCCGATCTTCGTTCTAGTCTTTCTTCTCGCTCGTTTATCGGAATCAGGTGATTCAAGCGCCTGGAGTTTCGTTTCAAAACCACCGTTCCGACTAATCAACTTGAAAAAGTTTTTTCCACAATAAAATTTGACCTAGTTTCAACCGGCTAGAACCGAGTTGTTTTCTTCCGCCGTTTGTTTTCCGTCTCTTTGTTCGGTTCATTCTTTCTTTGCAACCGGAGTTCTTAAGTTGAACTTTCTAGTTCGTTCTCTTGTTCGATTTTTACCTGTCCATTAGACGAGTACTTATTGTATGCTTGTTGTTTGTCTGCGATAGATCACCCGGATTGCGCCGCTTGTTACTTCGAAACCCTAGGTCTCGCGGATCATCAGCAAGGCAAGTAACACTTTGATCATACCTTTTCTACAACCCATGTTTTATTGCATTAGATCAATCCTCTCACATTGCATGATTAGGATCTAATTAAATTGTGGGATGGGAAGTAGATGAGGTAGTACCTATCACCTGTATTATTATGAAACCTTTGGGAGTTACTTCTATGTTTGCTTATTATGCCATGCTATGCTAGTAGACGTGGATTGAGTGAGTGATATCCATGACAGATGTGAGTTGTTAATTTTAATGGTTTACCTAAGGTTGCAACTTAAACACACATCTGGGTGGATTGAGGCACCTGATGTCTATCAGGACTTGCCTGTTTTTATTTCGGACCGCCACCCAGGCTCAAAGGGATCATAAGATTATTCAAACTAGAAACTTATGTGTGCAGCCACAAGCCATTATGGTCTCTGGCATAGTTGATTAAGTCGTGCGAACTCTTACAGGTAGACTAGCAGATGTAGGGGAAAGTAGGTGTACCGGTCTACCCACATGTAAGGTGCTAGTGCTTCTGAAAGACTGTGTCTCGGTCATCCGTTTCTCAAACATCATGCAGTGCGAGAAATCCAACGAAGGCGATCGAGTCTTGTGGGGAAAAGTGCGTAAACCTCTGCAGAGTGTACAAACTAATCATGATTAGCCGTGTCCCTGGTTATGGACAACTTGAGTATCTAGTACTTGAATATCATGTGAATCTCATCACGTTACTTCTAATTAATGTTGTTGGGTTTTTAATTGTTCACTTAATTGGGATCGGAATGCTGTCAACCATTCTCGATGTTTAACAACTACCATGATAGTTAAATCATATTATTCCTTTGCAGTAGGGAAAAACTGGCTTTACGCAAAACTGTAACCATAGAGCTTTCCACCAGCCATATATGCATATAGTATAGTTGTTTCATTCCATTACTCTCTATGTGTTACATTGCCAGCATATTCCATGTGCTGACCCATTTTCGGGCTGCAACTTTTCATGTTGCAGACTTTTCAGACGACGAGTAAGGTGCTTTTAGGTCGTGGTTCTATACTGAGTGATGCCGTTGGAGTTGATGGACCCATTTATCTTCCGAGTCTTCCGCTGTTATCATTATTAGATGGCCTTAAGCCATATTTATTGTAATAAGTTCTCTTTGAAACAACGATGTAATAAGTGTGTGATTGCCACTCTGCTATAAATCCTTCGATGTACTGTGTGGTGTCAGCATTACTGATCCAGGGATGATACCGGAGCACAGTAGACTTGATCCATTCGGGTTGGGTCGCTACAGAGATGGTATCAGAACACACGCTGACTGTAGGACACGACCACTAAGTTAAAGCCATAGATCACCATTCTCTTCTCATTTTCTAACTCCTCATCTTTTCTACTCTTTTAGGATGACGAACGCGAAGATTAAGTACAGTCAACTGGATGAAGGCACACCTTTTGGATTTCACTTGAAGGAAGTCACCAAGTACCTGAACATTGGATTACCAAGCTTCACGGGAACCTTCAACGCCACTCTGCCTGAAGAGGAGCGCTGGAAGATTCAAGCTCATGTTCCGGGAAGGACATTCGCGCCAATCACGAAGCCTATAGATAGTGTTTTCAATGCACCAACCTGGAGTCTGGGAAGGAGCATGGCAGCTCATATCACCATGGGACGCATTGGAGAAGTTTATCAAGAAGACCTCAAGGATACTATCTACCAGATTTGCGGACGCCGAGATGAACAATGGGAGTTAGTCAGCACCAAGAAGGATAGATCCATTGCATCTTTCATCCAGGAGTTAAACTAGCACATTCGACGGCACGAGAACCAGATGTGCAATGATATGATAGAGTTGAAGAATGCAAAGGCAAGGATCATCGAGCTAGAAGGAGAACTAAAGTCTACACGCAAGGACTACATGGACGAGATCGTAGCTCTAGCAAGACACAATGGCGATCTTAAGCAGGAGATTGAAGAACTCAAGAGGAAGTTAGCATCCAGGAAGGAAGACATGTACGTCGCATGTCCGGACAACTACATCATCATCGACGACACCGATTCGGATCCAAGTGAACCCGACTTTGAAGACGAAGCTGGAGCAGATATCGTGGAGTCTTCCACTGGTTCAAATTTCTAGATGACCACCAGATAGTAGTAGTATTCCCCCATGTAAACTCAATAGTTCGAGCACTTTTGCGATAGTTAGACCGTTTGTAAGCCCTTGTTTGATTGAATGAAGTGATTTTGTGTGCATTTGCTCATGCGCATTGGGGTAGTGTTTTCCCTTTAGACCTCACTCTATTCTTAATTCTCGTCTTTTCTAAACCCTCAGATGCCTCCGAGACGTGACAATGGATTCCCATCGGAGCTCACTCAGTTGATCCAGCAGCAGAATCAATTGATGTAGATGTTAGTCCAGAACCAACAGAACAACAACAACAACAACCCACCACCACCACCTGTTGACCACTTAGCCCGTTTCCTTAGGCTGAATCCGCCGGTGTTTTCCAGTAGCACCGAGCCAATAGTAGCAGACGATTGGCTCCGCAAGATAGGAAGGGAGTTGACCACTGCAGGATGCACGGATGGTGAGAAAGTGAAGTTTGCCGCACATCAGCTTGACGGACCCGCGGCAGCATGGTGGGAGAATTTCACAGCCACTTACCCAGTTGACACTGTCACATGGGATCAGTTTCAGCAAGCTTTCCGCACTGCCCATGTTTCAGCAGGAGCTATGGCCATGAAGAAGCGTGAGTTTCGCAACTTACGCCAAGGAGGAAGGACAGTTGGCTAGTACGTTGACGGTTTCAGCAAGTTAGCACGTTATGCCCCAGATGACGTTGCTACGGATGCAACTAAGCAGGAGAAGTTTCTGGAAGGACTGAATGATGAACTAAGCATGAAATTGATGGTAGCAAGTTTCAACAACTACCAGGAGTTGGTAGATCGTGCCATCATGATTGAAGGAAAGCAACAGCAGATTGAGAACCGCAAGAGGAAATATGGACAGGGGAAGTATAACTCTGGAGCCCAGCAGAAGCCCTGTTTTACCCCTAAACCGGGATTTCAGTTTCAGCATACCCATGGAGGAGGTAGCTCGCACAACCATAATGGCCACAAGAATGGTAATGGGAATGGAGGAAGCAACGGCCAGAACCGGGCCACCCCATCGACCCCAACCAAGAGAGATCTGAGTCAAGTCACCTGTTTCAAGTGTTCCAAGACCAGACATTATGCCAATGAATGTCCTGAAGGCCAGAATGGAAATGGAAATGGAAGCTCTGGGAAAAAGTTGAACCCTTTCAATAGGGGACAGGTGAACCACGTTAATGTGGAGGAGGTTGAAGATCAGTCCGATGCAGTAATCAGTAAGTTTTTGGTTAAGTCATTTACCGCACTCGTTCTTTTCGATACTGGTGCATTGCATTCATACATATCAAGGGGATTTGTGGAAAAGTATAGCCTGCCCACTAGGATTCTAAAAACACCTATGCTAGTAAGCTCGCCAGGAGCAGAGTACATGGCCAGACAAGGATGTTTCCAAGTGCCATTAAGTATAGGAAGGCATGTTTTCCCAACGGATTTAATTATTCTGGAGTCCCAAGGTCTGGATGTGATTCTTGGTATGGATTGGCTGTCGATGTATGGAGGAAACATCGATTGCGCCAGTAAGACAATTTTGCTTACCACACTAGAAGGAAGAAGGATCAAGTATGTATCCCGGCATGTGCCAAACAGGACACAAGTAAACTGCCTAACAGGAGTTGTACAAGAGGAAGTACCAGTGGTGAAGGATTTTCCTGATGTATTTCCTGAGGAATTGCCAGGCATGCCACCGGATAGAGACATTGAGTTTTTGATTGAGTTATTGCCAGGTACAGGCCCAATATCGAAGCGACCGTACCGGATGCCAGCAAAGGATTTGGTGGAAATTAAGAATCAGATTAAGGAGTTATTGGATAAAGGTTACATTCGCCCAAGTTCTTCGCCTTGGGGATCACCCGTACTTCTAGTGGAAAAGAAGGATGGATCATTAAGGATGGTTGTATATTATCGAGGATTGAATGAAGTAACCATCAAGAACAAGTACCCACTACCCATGATCAATGATCTGTTTGATCGTTTGCAAGGAGCTAAAGTGTTTTCCAAGATCGATTTGCGATCAGGGTACCATCAATTGAAGATTCGGGAGCAGGACATACCTAAGATAGCATTCACCACGAGATATGGACTGTATGAGTATACCGTTATGTCATTTGGATTGACTAACGCACCTGCCTATTTTATGAACCTGATGAACAAAGTGTTTATGGATTTTTTGGATAAGTTCGTCGTAGTGTTCATTGATGACATCCTGGTTTATTCAAAGAATGAAGAGGAGCATAAGGAACATTTGCGTTTGGTTTTGGAGAAACTAAGGGAACATCAGTTATACGCCAAATTCAGCAAATGTGAGTTTTGGTTGAAGGAAGTTGGATTCCTCGGACACGTTATATCTGGAGAAGGTATAGCAGTTGACCCCACTAAGGTTGAGACCGTAACCGAATGGGAAGCACCAACAACAGTTGGAGAGATCCGGAGTTTTCTTGGACTCGCAGGATACTACCGGAGGTTCATTGAGAACTTTTCAAAGATTGCAAAGCCTATGACCGAATTGTTGAAGAAGGATACTAAGTTCAATTGGACTGAGGAATGTGAGGCTAGTTTCCAGGAGTTGAAGAAACATTTGGTTACCTCACCAGTATTGATTTTGCCAGATCAGACAAAGGATTATGAGGTGTATTGCGACGCTTCACATCGAGGACTTGGAGCAGTGCTTATGCAGGAAGGAAGAGTTGTTTCGTATGCTTCACGGCAATTGAAGCCTCATGAGTTGAATTATGCCACGCATGATTTGGAGTTAGCAGCCATAGTGCATGCATTGAAGACGTGGAGACATTTCCTCATTGGAAATCATTGTGAGGTGTACACGAATCACAAGAGTTTGAAGTACATTTTCACTCAGAAGGAGTTGAACCTCAGACAAAGGAGATGGTTGGAGCTCATCAAGGATTATGACATGAGATTGCATTACCATCCCGGAAAAGCTAATGTAGTAGCTGCCGCATTGAGCCGTAAGAGCCATGTCAATACTCTAATGATGGGGAAAATACCCAAGGAGTTAGCAGAAAACCTTCGTGAGCTATGTTTGGAAATAGTTCCGAGAGGCTATGTAGCAACATTGGAGATTCAGTCAACATTGATGGATAAAATCAAAGAAGCTCAGAAATCTGACAAGGAGATTGCTGCTATAAAAGAGAAATTGAGCGAAGGAAAAGCAAAGGGATTTCGTGAGGATGAGCATGATACCCTATGGTTTGAGGACCGTGTTTATGTGCCAAATGACCCGGAGATCAGGAAGTTGATTTTGCAAGAGGCACATGATTCACCGTATTCGATTCACCCAGGGAATACCAAGATGTATTTGGATTTGAAGGAAATATTCTGGTGGACCGGAATGAAGAAGGATATTGCAGCATATGTAGCTGTTTGTGACGTATGTCAAAGAGTAAAGGCAGAGCATCAGAAGCCAGCAGGATTGTTACAACCATTGCCGATACCCGAATGGAAGTGGGATAAGATAGGCATGGATTTTATCACAGGACTACCCAGGACAAAATCAGGCTACGATTCGATATGGGTAGTAGTTGATCGTTTGACAAAGGTAGCACATTTCATTCCAGTTAAGACCACTTACACCAGTGCTAAGTTGGCAAAGATATACATGACTAGGATCATTTGTTTGCATGGAGTTCCGAGGAGTATCGTATCAGATAGAGGAACTCAATTTACCTCAAAATTTTGGAATCAGTTGCATGAAACTTTAGGAGCCAGACTAGAGTTCAGCACAGCTTTTCATCCGCAGACAGATGGACAGACCGAGAGAGTCAATCAGATTTTGGAAGATATGCTGAGAGCTTGTGCACTAGATTATGGATCTAGCTGGGACGATAACTTACCATATGCGGAGTTTTCTTATAACAACAGTTACCAAATCAGTTTGAAGATGGCACCTTTCGAAGCTTTATACGGAAGGAGGTGCAGGACACCGTTGTCATGGGATGAAGTTGGAGACCGTCAATTCTTTGGACCAGATTTGATTAAGGAGTCTGAACGGAAAGTTAAGTTGATTCACGATAGGCTCAAGGTAGCCCAGTCCAGGCAGAAGAGCTACGCAGATTCTAAACGCAAGGAGACAGTTCACGAAACTGGAGACAGAGTTTATCTCCGAGTATCCCCACTTCGAGGAGTTAAGCACTTTGGAGTTAAGGGAAAGTTAGCACCGCGTTTCGTTGGACCGTATAAGATCTTGCAACGTATGGGAGAAGTCGCTTATAAGTTGGAATTACCAGAGGGACTGTCAGGAGTTCATGATGTATTCCATGTTTCTCAGCTGAAGAAATGTCACGCCGAGATGGCGGAGGTACCGCTAAGAGATACAATACCACTTGAAGCGATTCAGTTGAAGGACGACTTAACGTATGAGGAGAAGCCAGTCAAGATTCTCGATTATGCCAGCAGAGTTACCCGCAGCAAGGTTATCAAGTTTTGCAAAGTTCAGTGGAACCACCACTCAGAGGACGAAGCCACCTGGGAAAGAGAAGAAGATTTGCTCAAGGACCACCCTCACCTATTTTCTAGCCAACCTGAATCTCGAGGGCGAGATTCATCTTCAGGGGGGTAGGTTTGTAACATCCCAAATTTGCAATTTGGAATGTTATACACTAGATCATCATGCATATCATATTTTCATGCATTTTGGTTGATCCTAGAAATTTCACGCAACTCAAGGACCCATGGAGAGAGTTGGAGATTTTGTTATTTTCATATTTGAGAGTTTTCTCAAATTTGAAAAGAGGATCATTTGATTTATTTATTTCATCTTCAATTATCTTTCCAATATTAAAAAAAATGAGAGAGGGAATAATATGACTTTCCCGAAGTTAGGAAAAAAATGAAGATCTAATGAATAAATCAAATTTTGGTTTTGCAGGAGTTTATTTGCATTTTCTTTGGATAGGGAAAAATGCGCGTTTTCAAAAATTGCATTTTAGGTCCGGAGTAAAGTTCATTTTGTTCGACTCATTTTTAGGAGTCGGGGAAAATTTACTATAGGAATTTTGGAGTTCGTTTAGATTTTCTTTCTTTTGTTTTTCTCCGCACGTAACCGATTTAAAAAAAAAGAAGGGACGCCGGCCCAGCCGCGCACGCGAGCCGCCAGCCCCGCCGCCAGGCCGAGTCCCAGCGGGACTCCAAGCCGCCGCCGCCTCCCCTTGCCCCTTCCCCAAGCAAG
>NC_041382.1:669642401-669686553 GCF_002162155.2 Triticum dicoccoides | reverse complement strand
GCCGCCGCCTAGCTGCCGCCGCGCCGCCTAGCCGCCGCCGCCTTTGCACCCCGCCGCCGCCGGAGCCCCTCGCCGGAGCCTCGCTAGAGGTAGCCGCGCCACCCTTGCCCCAGTTTGGTTTTTTCTTAAAAGAACCGTTCCGTTTCTTTTCCGTTTTCTTTCCGGTTTTTCTTTTCGGTTTCTTTTCCGAAAACCCTAGATCGGTTTTCGTTCTTCTTTCGGACCGTTCGTCTCAACGAACGTGATCACCGATTTTTCCCGGTTAATGACGCCCGTTCGTTTAACCATTCGTCTCTTTCTTTTTGTCGGTTTTATTCCGCGATCGTGATCTCAGATCCGATCTTCGTTCTAGTCTTTCTTCTCGCTCGCTTATCGGAATCAGGTGATTCAAGCGCCTGGAGTTTCGTTTCAAAACCACTGTTCCGACTAATCAACTTGAACAAGTTTTTGCCACAATAAAATTTGACCTAGTTTCAACCGGCTAGAACCGAGTTGTTTTCTTCCGCCGTTTGTTTTTCGTCTCTTTGTTCAGTTCATTCTTTCTTTGCAACCGGAGTTCTTAAGTTGAACTTTCTGGTTTGTTCTCTTGTTCGAGTATTACCTGTGCATTAGACGAGTACTTATTGTATGCTTGTTGTTTGTCTGCGATAGATCACCCGGATTGCGCCGCTTGTTACTTCGAAACCCTAGGTCTCGCCGATCATCAGCAAGGCAAGTAACACTTTGATCATACCTTTTCTACAACTCATGTTTTATTGCATTAGATCAATCCTCTCACATTGCATAATTAGGATCTAATTAAATTGTGGGATGGGAAGTAGATGAGGTAGTACCTATCACCTGTATTATTATGAAACCTTTGGGAGTTACTTCTACGTTTGCTTATTATGCCATGCTATGCTAGTAGACGTGGATTGGGTGAGTGATATCCATGACAGATGTGAGTTGTTAATTTTAATGGTTTACCTAAGGTGGCAACTTAAACACACATCTGGGTGGATTGAGGCACCTGATGTCTATCAGGACTTGCCTGTTTTTATTTCGGACCGCCACCCAGGCTCAAAGGGATCATAAGATTATTCAAACTAGAAACTTACGTGTGCAGCCACAAGCCATTATGGGCTCTGGCATAGTTGATTAAGTCGTGCGAACTCTTACGGGTAGACTAGAAGATGTAGGGGAAAGTAGGTGTACCGGTCTACCCACATGTATGGTGCTAGCGCTTCTGAAAGACTGTGTCTCGGTCATCCGTTTCTCAAACATCATGCAGTGCAAGAAATCCAACGGAGGCGATCGAGTCTTGTGGGGAAAAGTGCGCAAACCTATGCAGAGTGTACAAACTAATCATGATTAGTCGTGTCCCCGGTTATGGACAACTTGAGTATCTAGTACTTGAATATCATGTGAATCTCATCACGTTACTTCTAATTAATGTTGTTGGGTTTTTAATTGTTCACTTAATTGGGATCGGAATGCTGTCAACCATTCTCGATGTTTAACAACTACCATGATAGTTAAATAAATTTATTCCTTTGCGGTAGGGAAAAACTGGCTTTACGCAAAACTGTAACCATAGAGCTTTCCACCAGCCATATATGCATATAGTATAGCTGTTTCATTCCATTACTCTCTGTGTGTTACATTGCCAGCATATTCCATATGCTGACCCATTTTTGGGCTGCAACTTTTCATGTTGCAGACTTTTCAGACGACGAGTAAGGTGCTTTTAGGTCGTGGTTCTATACTCAGTGATGCCGTTGGAGTTGATGGACCCATTTATCTTCCGAGTCTTCCGCTGTTATCGTTATTAGATGTCCGTAAGCCATATGTATTGTAATAAGTTCTCTTTGAGACAACGATGTAATAAGTGTGTGATTGCCACTCTGCTATAAATCCTTCGATGTACTGTGTGGTGTCAGCATTACTGATCCAGGGATGACACCGGAGCACAGTAGACTTGATCCATTCGGGTCGGGTCGCTACAAAGGTGTACCCAACATATTCTTTTGGGTATCCTATGAAGACGCACTTCTCCGACTTGGGTTTGAGCTTATCAATATGAAACTTTTTCACATAAGCATTGCAACCCCAAACTTTAAGAAACGACAGCTTAGGTTTCTCACTAAACCATAGTTCATACGGTGTCGTCTCAACGGATTTAGATGGTGCCCTTTTTAATGTGAATGCAGCTGTCTTTAATGCATAACCCCAAAACGATAGTGGTAAATCGGTAAGAGACATCATACATTGCACTATATCAAATAAAGTACGGTTATGATGTTCGGACACACCATTACGCTGTGGTGTTCTAGGTGGCATGAGTAGTGAAACTATTTCACATTGTTTTAACTGAAGGCCAAACTCGTAACTCAAATATTTTACTTCTGTGATCATATCGTAGAAACTTTTATTTTTGTTACGATGATTCTCCACTTCACTCTGAAATTCTTTGAACTTTTCAAATATTTCAGACTTGTGTTTCATCAAGTAGATATACTCATATCTGCTCAAATCATCTGTGAAGATCAGAAAATAATGATATCTGTCGCGAGCCTCAATATTCATCGGACCACATACATCAGTATGTATGATTTCCAACAAATCTATTGCTCACTCCATTGTTCTGGAGAACAGAGTTTTAGTCATCTTGCCTATGAGGCATGGTTCGCAAGCATCAACTGATTCATAATCAAGTGATTCCAAAAGCCCATCAGCATGGATTTTCTTCATGCGCTTTACACCAATATGACCTAAACGGCAGTTCCACAAATAAGTTGCACTATCATTATTAACTTTGCATCTTTTGGTTTCAATATTATGAATATGTGTATCACTACGATCGAGATCCAGCGAACCATTTTCATTGGGTGTGTAACCATATAAGGTTTTATTCATGTAAATAGAACAACAATTTATTCTCTAACTTACATGAATAACTGTATTGCAATAAACATGATCAAATCATATTCATGCTCAACGCAAACACCAAATAACATTTATTTAGGTTCAACACTAATCCCGAAAGTATAGGGAGTGTGCGATGATGATCATATCAATCTTGGAACCACTTCCAACACACATCATAACTTCACCCTTAACTAGTCTCTGTTTATTTTGCAACTCCCATTTCGAGTTACTACTCTTAGCAACTGAACCAGTATCAAATACCGAGGGGTTGCTATAAACACTAGTAAAGTACACATCAATAACATGTATATCAAATATAGCTTTATTCACTTTGCCATCCTTCTTATCCACCAATTACTTGGGGTAGTTCCGCTTCCAATGACCAGTCCCTTTGAAGTAGAAGCACTCAGTTTCAGGCTTAGGTCCAGACTTGGGTTTTTCACTTGAGCAGCAACTTGCTTGCCGTTCTTCTTGAAGTTCCCCTTTCTTCCCTTTGTCCCTTTACTTGAACCTAGTGGTTTTGTTTACCATCAACACTTGATGCTTTTCTTGATTTCTACCTTCGTCGATTTCAGCATGACGAAGAGCTTGGGAATCGTTTCCGTTATCCCTTGCATATTATAGTTCATCACGAGGTTCTACTAACTTGGTGATGGTGACTAGAGAATTGTTTCAATCACTATTTTATCTGGAAGATTAATTCCCACTTGATTCAAGCGATTGTAGTACCCAGACAATCTGAGCACATGCTCACTGCTTGAGCTATTCTCCTCCATCTTTTAGCTATAGAACTTGTTGGAGACTTCACATCTCTCAACTCGGGTATTTGCTTGAAATATTAACTTCAACTCCTGGAACATCTCATATGTTACATGACATTCAAAATGTCTTTGAAGTCCCGATTCTAAGCCGTTAAGCATGGTGCACTAAACTAGCAAGTAGTCATCATATTGAGCTAGCCAAACGTTCAGAACGTCTGCATCTGCTCCCGCAATAGGTTTGTCACCTAGCGGTGCATCAAGGACATAATTCTTCTGTCCGGCAATGAGGATAATCCTCAGATCACGGATCCAATCCGCATCATTGCTACTAACATTTTTCAACTTAGTTTTCTCTAGAAACATATCAAAAATAAAACAGAGGAGCTAAACGTGAGCTATTGATCTACAACATAGATGTGCTAATACTACCAGGACTAAGTTCATGATAAATTAAAGTTCAATTAATCATATTACTTAAGAACTCCCACTTAGATAGACATCCCTCTAATCATCTAAGTGATCACGTGATCCATATCAACTAAACCATAACCGATCATCACGTGAAATGGAGTAGTTTTCAATGGTGAACATCATTATGTTGATCATATCTACTATATGATTCACGCTCGACCTTTCGGTCTCCAGTGTTCCGAGGCCATATCTGCATATGCTAGGCTCGTCAAGTTTAACCCGGGTATTTCTGCGTGTGCACGATGAAATTTGGCAACGGTGCATACTCAGAGAGAACACTTTTATCTTGAAATTTAGTGAGAGGTCATCTTATAATGCTACCGTCAATAAAAGCAAGATAAGATGCATAAAAGATAAACATCACATGCAATCAATATAAGTGATATGATATGGCCATCATCATCTTGTGCTTGTGATCTCCATCTCCGAAGCACCGTCATGATCACCATCGTCACCGGCGCGACACCTTGATCACCGTCGTAGCATCGTTGTCGTCTCGCCAATCTTATGCTTCCACGACTATCGCTGCCGCTTAGTGATAAAGTAAAGCATTACAACACAATTGCATTGCATACAATAAAGCGACAACCATATGGCTCCTGCCAGTTGCCGATAACTCAGTTACAAAACATGATCATCCCTCATACAATAAAATTTAGCATCATGTCTTGACCATATCACATCACAACATGCCCTGCAAAAACAAGTTAGACGTCCTCTACTTTGTTGTTGCAAGTTTTACGTGGCTGCTACGGGCTTAAGCAAGAACCGTACTTACCTACGCATCAAAACCACAACTATAGTTTGTCAAGTTGGTGCTGTTTTAACCTTCGCAAGGACCGGGCGTAGCCACACTTGGTTCAACTAAAGTTGGAGAAACTGACACCCGCCAGCCAACAGTGTGCAAAGCACGTCGGTAGAACCAGTCTCGCGTAAGCGTACGCGTAATGTCGGTCCGGGCCGCTTCATCCAACAATACCGCCGAACCAAAGTATGACCTGCTGGTAAGCAGTATGACTTATATCGCCCACAACTCACTTGTGTTCTACTCGTGCACAACATAAACGCATAAAGCCTAGGCTCTGATACCACTATTTGGGAACGTAGTAATTTCAAAAAAATTCCTACGCACACACAAGATCATGGTGATGCATAGCAACGAGAGGGGAGAGTGTTGTCTATGTACCCTCGTAGACCGTTCGCGGAAGTGTTATATCAACGCGGTTGATGTAGTCTTATGTCTTCACGTCTGACCGATCCAAGTACCGAAAGCACGGCACCTCCGAGTTCTGCACACGTTCGACTCGGTGACGTCCTCGCCTTCTCGATCCAGCAAGAGGGGCGAAGTAGTAGATGAGTATCGGTAGCACGACGGCGTGGTGACGGTGTTGGTGAAGAACAATCTCCGCAGGGCTTCGCCTAAGCACTATGAAAACTATGACGGAGGATAAACTACAGGGGACGGGGTTGCCGGCACATGACTTGGTGTTTCTTGATGTGTCTTTGGTGCTAGCCCTACCCCTCTATTTATATGTTGAGCCCTGGGGTCGAAACTTGGAGTAAAAGCCTCCTCAAAGTCGGTTTCACCCGAAAGGCAAGAGTCCTTCTCGGACTCCAGGGCTAGACGCCAGGGTTCCCGACGTCTACCCCCTAGACGCCAGGGTTCCTAGCGTCTAGCCTCTGGTCTCCGCAAAACTTCCTTTTGCACTTTCCAAAAGCCTCGTGGGCTTTCCCCTTCCGGTGAATTCCGGAACCCTTCCGGAGATCAAACACTACTATCCACATATCAATCTTTACTTCCGGACCATTCCGGAGTTCCTCGTCATATCTGTGATCTCATCCAAAACTCCGAATAACATTCGGTCACCAACATACATAACTCATATAGTATTATATCGTCAATGAACGTTAAGCGTGCGGACCCTACGGGTTCGACAACTATGTAGACATGACCGAGACACCTCTCTGGTCAATAACCAATAGCGGGACCTGGATGCCCATATTGGCTCCTACATATTCTACGAAGATCTTTATCGGTCAGACCGCATAACAACATACGTTGTTCCCTTTGTCATCGGTATGTTACTTGCCCGAGATTCGATCGTCGGTATCTCAATACCTAGTTCAATCTCGTTACCAGCAAGTCTCTTTACTCGTTCCGTAATACATCATCCTGCAACTAGCTCATTAGTTGCAATGCTTGCAAGGCTTATAGTGATGTGCATTACCGAGTGGGCCCAGAGATACCTCTCCGACAATCAGAGTGACAAATCCTAATCTCGAAATACGCCAACCCAACAAGTACCTTTGGATACACCTGTAGAGCACCTTTATAATCACCCAGTTACGTTGTGACATTTGGTGGCACACAAAGTGTTCCTCCGGTAAACGGGAGTTGCATAATCTCATAGTCATAGGAACATGTATAAGTCATGAAGAAAGCAATAGCAACAAACTAAACGATCAAGTGCTATGCTAATGGAATGGGTCAAGTCAATCACATCATTCTCATAATGATGTGATCCCATTAATCAAATGACAACTCATGTCTATGGTTAGGAAACATAACCATCTTTGATCAACGAGCTAGTCAAATAGAGGCATACTAGTGACACTTTGTTTGTCTATGTATTCACACATGTATTATGTTTCCGGTTAATACAATTCTAGCATGAATAATAAACATTTATCATGATATAAGGAAATAAATAATAACTTTATTGTTGCCTCTAGGGCATATTTCCTTCAGTTAATATGTCTAGAAAGAATTGGTCCAAGAAACTTGATGATGTGTTATGGGCTTACAGAACTGCATACAAAAATCCTATGGGTATGTCTCCGTATAAAATGATCTATGGAAAAGCATGTCACTTACCTATCGAACTAGAACATAGGGCATATTGGGCTATTAAAGAGCTTAACTATGATTTTAAACTTGCCAGTGAAAAGAGGTTATTTGATATTAGCTCACTTGATGAATGGAGAACCCAAGCTTATGAAAATGCCAAGTTGTTTAAAGAAAAAGTTAAAAGATGGCATGACAAAAGGATACAAAAGCGTGAGTTTAATGTTGGTGATTATGTATTGCTATACAACTCCCGTTTAAGATTTTTTGCAGGAAAACTTCTCTCTAAATGGGAAGGCCCCTATGTTATCGAAGAGGTCTATCGTTCCGGTGCCATAAAAATCAACAACTTCGAGGGCACAAATCCGAAGGTGGTAAACGGTCAAAGAATCAAACATTATATCTCAGGTAATCCCATAAATGTTGAAACCAATATTATTGAAATCGTAACCCCGGAGGAATACATAAGGGACACTTTCTGGAACGTCTCAGACTCCGAAAAGGAATAGGTATGTGGTACGGTAAGTAAACCGACTCCAAAACAATTTTTAAGGCAATATTTCTCCGTTTTGGAATATTTAGAAAAATAGAAAAATAAGTAGCAGTCCGGGAAGGACACGAGGGCCCCACGAGGGTGGTGGGCGCGCCCCCCTACCTCGTGAGCACCTCGTGTGCCTTCCGGACTCCGTTTTCTTGCACGTTACGTATTTTGGTCGGTAAAAATTCATTATATAATCTCCCGGGGGTTTTGACTCCCGTATCACACAAATTTCCTCTGTTTTTGTTTTCGAGTTGTTGCTGCTGTAGATTAGAGCAAGATGTCTTCTCAAGAGTCAATCGGGGAGAGCCGGGTATCTAATCCGGCACCGGAACCAAGGGCAAACAGCGATGCTGACCACTTTGGGCCAGCAATGGAGGAGGAGATGGAGGCTGAATTGATGAGAGTAGATGCTATGGAGGATCAAGAAGTCACCTCTCGCCTCCGAGCTGGGTTCACAATGGGGGAACTACAGAGCTCAGCTATTCCAAACTCGGTTATCCCTTCTAATGTTAGATTTCTTTCTTATGAAAATATGAAGAGGAGTGTCACTTGTTCTCCCGCAACTATGCAACACCCTTGGGTGCAAGGAGCTTTAGCTGTCATAGGAAAGCTTCGTAAGGAAATAATGGACCTCAAGCAGCAAGTCAATAAGCTCGAGGAGGAGAACCGTATCCTGAGAGGAATAATCGCTAAGAATATTATAGCAACAACAAAGAAGGAGACATGATCACATGGGTATGGGCACTCCCCTTGGCAACTGCCAAGCTTGGGGGAGGTGCCCCGGTAGCGTATCACAATCACAACTCTTATAATTACCGTTTTTCTTAGTTCGATCCTATTAGTAGTATCTTGATCCAGTAGAATAAAGTTTATGGTATGATCTAGTTTTGAGTTTTGCTTTATGATCTCTGTATGTAATCGAGTCCGTGAGCTATATATAATAAAGATTAGTGTTGAGTCAAGGGCTTGATTATTTTGCCATGATCTTGGGTGAATAAAAGAAAAGAGAAAAGGAATAAAAAGAAACAAAAAGTTCATATTGATCTTATTGAGAGTAATGACTTCACATAGAAAGAGTATGATGATTAAAAGTTGTTGGGAGTTAGCAGACATAGCTTTGGTCATTGTTGCAGTTAATAGGAATTAATAAGGAAAGAGAGGTTTTCACATATAGTTATATTATCATTGACATCTTTTATGATTGGGAGCACTCATTAAAATATGACATGCTAAAGGGTTGATGTTGGACAAGGAAGACAACGTAATGAGTTATGTATTTCTTATATCTAAGATAAAGTATGTTGCCATGGATCCTCTAACTTGTTGAGCTTGCCTTTCCCCCTCATGCTAGCCAAATTCTCAGCACCAAGTAGAAATACTACTTGTGCTTCCAAATACCCTTAAACCAGTTTTTCCATGAGAGTCCACCATATCTACCTATGGATTGAGTAAGATCCTTCAAGTAAGTTGTCATCGGTGCAAAGCAATAAAAATTTCTCTAAATATGTATGATTGATTGGTGTGGGAGAAATAAGCTTTATACGATCTTGTGATGTGGAAGTAATAAAAGCGGCGGACTGCATAATAAAGGTTCATATCAAAGGGGCAATATAAAGTGACGTTCTTTCGCATTGAGATTTTATATATCCAACCATAAAAGCGCATGGAAACCTCTGCTTCCCTCTGCGAAGGGCCTATCCATTATTATTATCTTCTACCTTATGCTAGAGTCATGGTGATCTCACCTTTTCTTTTTCATTTTATCCTTTGGCAAGCTCAGCATGTTGGAAAGAACATGATATATATATATATATATATATATATATATATATATATATATATATATATATATATATATATATATATATATAATTGGATGTAGGGGAGCATGAACCATTATTGTTGACATTACCCTTGAGGTAAAAGGTTGTGGGGCAAAACTATAAGCTCATATCTTTCTCTATGTCCGATTAAAACTCTGTAACCACAAGTATCGCGTGAGTGTTAGCAATTATGGAGGACTAAATGATAGTTGAGTATGTGACTTGCTTTTTAGCTCTGACATAGACTCTTTCCGATGTTATGATAAATTGCAATTGCTTCAATGACTGAGATTATAGTTTGTCGGAGCCCAATAAGGTTTATGATTTATACTTTTGCATTGTGAATAGATCATCACTTAGACATAAGTAATCGTATGACAAAATCTATATATGTTGCTGTTATTAGAATAATCATGATGCCTTCATGTCCGTATTTTATTTTTATCGACGCCTCTACCTCTAAACATGAGGACATATTTATTTTTATCGGCTTTTCGCTTGAGGACAAGCGAGGTCTAAGCTTGGGGGAGTTGATATGTCCATTTTGCATCATGCTTTTATATCGATATTTATTGCATTATGGACTGTTATTTCACTTTATATCACAATACTTATGGCTATTCTCTCTTATTTTACAAGGTTTATATAAAGAGGGAGAATGCCGGCAGCTGGAGTTCTGGTCTGGAAAAGGAGCAAATATTAGAGACCTATTCTGCGCAACTCCAAAAGTCCTGAAACTCCACGAAACGTCTTAAAAGAAATAAAGAAAAATCCACGCCAAAGATGAAGGCCAGGGGGCCCACACCCTGCTCACGAGGGTGGGGGGAGCCCCCCTCCTAGGGTGCGCCCCCGACCTCGTGGGCCCCCTGGTGGCTCTCCGACGTCCATCTTCCCCTATATGAAGTCTTTCGATGAGAAAAAAAAGAGGAAGGAACTTTTCGGGACGAGACTCCGCCGCCACGAGGCGGAACCTTGGCGGATTCAATCTAGAGCTCCGGCAGAGCTATTCTGCCGGGAAAACTTCCCTCCCGGAGGGGGAAATCATCACCATCATCATCACCAACGCTCCTCTCATCGGGAGAGGGCAATCTCCATCAACATCTCATCTCCAAACCCTAGTTCATATCTTGTATCCAATTCTTGTCTCAAAGTCCGGGATTGGTGCTAGTAGGTTGCTAGTAGTGTTGATTACTCCTTGTAGTTGATGCTAGTTGGTTTGTTTGGTGGAAGATCATATGTTCAGATCCTATATGCATATTATTACCCCTCTGATTATGAACATGAATATGCTTTGTGAGTAATTACATTCGTTCCTGAGGACAAGGGAGAAGTCTTGCTATGAGTAGTCATGTGAATTTGGTATTCGTTTGAAATTTTGATAAGATGTATGTTGTCTAGCCTCTAGTGGTGTTATGTGAACGTCGACTACATAACACTTCACCATTATTTGGGCCTAGAGGAAGGAATTGGGAAGTAATAAGTAGATGATGGGTTGCTAGAGTGACAGAAGCTTAAACCCTAGTTTATGCGTTGCTTCGTAAGGGGCTGATTTGGATCCACATGTTTCATGCTATGGTTAGGTTTACCTTAGTACTTTTGTTGTAGTTGCGGATGCTTGCAATAGAGGTCAATCATAAGTGGGATGCTTGTTCAAGTAAGAACAGCACCCAAGCACTGGTCCACCGACATATCAAATTATCAAAGTATCAAACACGAATCATATGAACGTGATGAAAACTAGCTTGACGATATTCCCATGTGTCCTCGGGAGCGCTTTTCCTATTATAAGAGTTTGTTCCGGCTTGTCCTTTGCTACAAAAGGATTGGGCCACCTTGTTGTACTTTATTTACTTTTGTTACTTGTTGCTCGTTACAACCTATCTTATCACAAAACTATCTGTTACCACTTATTTCAGTACTTGCAGAGAATACCTTGCTGAAAATCGCTTATCATTTCCTTCTGCTCCTCGTTGGGTTCGACACTCTTACTTATCGAAAGGACTATGATAGATCCCCTATACTTATGGGTCATCAAGGAACCACATCGTGACAATGTGGATGGGTTTATTGATACCATCACTGTAGGGGAAACGAGGAAGGTTTCCGATGCACGAATCACTAGCATACATTTTCTTGTTTTATGCTACTTTGCAATATTTGCTAGTCGTTGCTTAATTGGTCACGGAAACTGTGGAAACCTTAGTGTTCCTGATATTATTATTTTGTTCCATGGTTTATTCTGTGATAACTCTGTGAGTATGGGCAGTATTATTGCTAAATGGTTAAGTCTGAACCCTACAAAGGGTCCCATTTTTGGTGGTACCTATGCTTCACGCCTTGCTGCATATTATAACATACCTATTAGGCACTATGAAAAAGAAGAAAAATTGTTGCCTACTGTTTATTTAGATTATAAGAGTAAGGTAGCACATGATTTCATTATAAAGAATAGGGAAGGGGAGCTTAAATACAAATTGTTCTTCGATAAATGTCATCCGGAGACTATTACCCTGCCTGCTCCTTCCTTGTTTGATTTATCTGCAGGCCAGTACCTCGTCTCACCAGAGGATATTCACGCCTACCGGAACCCTGCACCAGCCACAGAGCCAGAGTCGGAACTACCAGTTGATCCTCCACGACAGTCTAATTACTAGTGGGATCCGGAGATGATTGCCAACCGGTGGCAATCAGAGTCTTCTTCATCACAGTACGACCCGAACTATTACTATGGATATCCGCCAGGCCAGCTGTGGCCATAGACCAACTTAGGCCAAAAGCCTAAGCTTGGGGGAGTACGTATTTCTCACCGACATTATATTCATGTTCACACACTCATTGCTAGATGTCGGCGCTCATACTTTTTCATTGTATCATCCATGCTAGTTTATTTCCTTTTTTTCTTTCTTCTTGTGTGTTTAATAAACCTTAAGAAAAACCAAAAAAATTAGTTGTAGCTTTTAGCTAGTTTTAATTTCCATGCTTGTAGTAGTAATTAAAAAGAAAACCCAAAAAGATTTCATGTTCTTCTTTTGCTTGTCGGGAGCTTTCCCGTGTAAATAGTTTTATTTCTTTTCTTTTCTTTGGGGGTCGATAGGAGAACACCATGATTAAATTGTTGAAGTAGCTCTTGTATGCATTATTGTTGATCTGACAAAAGAGCCCATATTGCCTTGTCTTCTCCAAATTATTGAATGCTTGTAGATTCCAGCTTAGTCCAATGCACATGCACTATTATTATTATTCACACTATTTGGTCGTGCAAGTGAAAGGCAATTATGACGATATATGATGGACTCACTGAGATGAGAAAACTGGTATGAACTCGAACTCTCTTGTTTTTGTAAATATGATTAGTTCATCGTTCCTGATTCAGCTTATTATGAATAAACATGTTTGCAATGACAACTAGAGATCATAGTTTCTTGTGCCATGCTTGATTAGCTAGGAGCTTATAATGGTTTACCTTGCGTGCCAACATGCTATTAAAATGGTTGTGATGTGGTATGATAGGGTGGTATCCTCCTCTGAATGATTTAAGTGACTTGACTTGGCGCATGTTCACGCATGTAGTTGAAACAAAATCAACATAGCCTTCACGATATTTATGTTCATTGTGGATTATATCCTACTCATGCTTGCATTCGGTGTTGATTGATTTTAATGCATGTTCATGACTGTTGTCGCTCTCTAGCTGGTCGCTTCCCAGTCTTTTGCTAGCCTTCACCTATACTAAGCGGGAATACTGCTTGTGCATCCAATTCCATAAACCCCAAAGTTATTCCATATGAGTCCACCATACCTACCTATATACGGTATCTACCTGCCATTCCAAGTAAATTTGTTTGTACCAAACTCTAAAACTTCAAATAAATATCCTATTTTGTATACTCGAATAGCTCATGTATCAACTAGGTATGTCCGTATCTTCCATGTTAGGCGGGTTATTCTCAAGAGGAGTGGACTTCGCTCCTTACTCGCGAGAAAGTGGCTGGTCATCGGGATGCCCAGTCCCATGCTTTATGCAAATCAAATCAAAATAATTGCAAACAAAACTCCCCCTGGGACTCTTGTTAGTTGGAGGCACTCGTTGTTTTGAGTAAGCCATGGATTGATGCTTGTTGGTGGAGGGGGAGTATAAACTTTACCATTCTGTTTGGGAACCGCCTATAATGTGTGTAGCATGGAAGATATTGCCATCTCTTGGTTGTTATGTTGACAATGAAAGTATATCGCTCAAAATATTATTCATCTCTATTTCAAAACCGAGCTCTGGCACCTCTACAAATCCCTGCTTCCCTCTGCGAAGGGCCTATCTATTTACTTTCATGTTGAGTCATCATCCTCTTATTAAAAAGCACTAGTTGGAGAGCACCACTGTCATTTGCATTCATTACTGTTAGTTTACATTGAGTATGACTTGACTGGATCTCTTTTACCATGGATTACAATGTCTAGTCAGTCCTTGATCTTTAAAGGTGCTCTGCATTTATGTTTTGCGGTCTTAGAAAGGGCTAGCAAGATACCATCTTATTATATCATATTATGATTGTTTTGAGAAAGTGTTGTCATCCGAGATTTGTTATTATTGCTCGCTAGCTAATTATGCCATTGATATGAGTAAACATGAGACCTATGCGTTATTGTGAATATGGTTAGTTCATAATCTTTGCTGAAAACTTGAATACTGGCTTTACATATTTACAACAACAAGAGCAAACAGAGTTTGTAAAAGTTTTTCTTTATCACTTTCAGTTTATCAACTGAATTGCTTGAGGACAAGCAAAGGTTTAAGCTTGGGGGAGTTGATACGTCTCCGTCGTATCTACTTTCACAGACACTTTTGCCCTTGTTTTGGACTCTAACTTGCATGATTTGAATGGAACTAACCTGGACTAACGTTGTTTTCAGCAGAATTGCCATGGTGTTATTTATGTGCAGAAACAAAAGTTCTCGGAATGACTTGAAACTTCACGAAACATCTTCGGAAATAATAATAAAATCCTTGCAAAAGATGAAGACCAGGGGGCCCACCACCTGTCCACGAGGGTGGGAGGCGCGCCTGCCCCCCTAGGGCGCGCCCCCTACCTCGTGGGCCCCTTGGAGCTCCTCCGACCTCAACCCCAACTCTATATGTTTGCTTTCGGGGAGAAAAATCAGAGAGAAGGATTCATCGTGTTTTACGATACGGAGCCGCCGGCAAGCCCTAAAACCTCTTGGGAGGGCTGATCTGGAGTCCATTCGGGGCTCCGGAGAGGGGAATCCGTCGCCATCGTCATCATCAACCATCCTCCATCACCAATTTCATGATGCTCACTGCCGTGCGTGAGTAATTCCATCGTAGGCTTGCTGGACGGTGATGGGTTGGATGAGATCTATCATGTAATCGAGTTAGTTTTGTTAGGGTTTGATCCCTAGTATCCACTATGTTCTGAGATTGATGTTCCTATGACTTTGCTATGCTTAATGCTTGTCACTAGGGCCCGAGTGCCATGATTTTAGACGTGAACCTATTATGTTTTCATCAATATATGAGAGTTCTTGATCCTATCTTGCAAGTCTATAGTCACCTATTATGTGTTATGATCCGTTAACCCTGAAGTGACAATAATCGGGATACTTACCGGTGCTGACCGTTGAGGGAGTCCTGGATTAGGGGGTCTCCAGACAGCCGGACTGTATCCTTTGGCTGGACTGTTGGACTATGAAGATACAAGATTGAAGACTTCGTCTCATGTCCGGATGGGACTCTCCATGGCGTGGAAGGCAAGCTAGGCAATACGGATATGTATATCTCCTCCCTTGTAACCGACCGTGTGTAACCCTAGCCCCCTCCGGTGTCTATATAAACCGGAGGGTTTAGTCCGTAGGATAACACACAATCATACCATAGGCTAGCTTCTAGGGTTTAGCCTCTATGATCTCGTGGTAGATCAACGCTTGTAATACTCATATCATCAAGAACAATCAAGCAGGACGTAGGGTATTAGCTCCATCAAGAGGGCCCGAACCTGGGTAAACATCGTGTCCCTTGCCTCCTGTTACCATCCGCCTTAGACGCACAGTTCGGGACCCCCTACCCGAGATCCGCCGGTTTTGACACCGACATTGGTGCTTTCATTGAGAGTTCCACTGTGTTGTCACCGTAAGGCTTGATGGCTCCTTCAATCATCGCTAGCGATGCAGTCCAAGGTGAGGTTTTCCTCCCCGGGCAGATTTTTGTATTCGGCGGCTTCGCACTACGGGCCAATTCGCTTGGCCATCTGGAGTAGATCGAGAGCTACGCCCCTGGCCATCAGGTCAGATTCAAAAACTTGAACTACGCGGCCTACATCTGCGGAGACTTGATCTTCGATGGATTCGAGCCCATGTCGAATGCGCCGCACAGTCGCGATGAGCATGACGTAACTCTGCCATCAGACATTGTTCGGGAGATCGCATCTGCAACTACTCCGGCTATCAATCTGGAGCAAATTGCGCCATCCGAGAGCGGAGGGATAGACCCCGCCATGGAGGCTGCACTCTCAGTGGCGATAGAGCCGGATACTGACTTTACCCCTTACGAGAGCCGCATCACCGAACCACTGGATTCTTCTCCGGCCATGGGCTCTGAGCCGCCTGCATCCGCACCCATCGAATCCGATTGGGCGGCGATCATGGAGTTCACCTCCACGGATATCTTTCAGCACTCACCTTTCGGCGATGTGCTAAATTCATTAAGGTCTCTCTCCCTGTCAGGAGAACCTTGGTCGAACTATGTCCGGCTAGAATGGGATGCGGACAACGAAGAAATTCACTACCCACCCACCACCCACTTAGTAGCCACTGTCGGCGACTTAACCGACATGCTCGACTTCGACTTCGAAGACATCAATCGTATGGACGACGATGCAGGAGACGAACAGGAACCACCGCCCACAGGGCGCCGGACCACCACTTCATCACATGACATATACCTGGTGGATACACCCACAGAGGGCAATGGCGAAGAGACAGCAGAGGATGCCCCCTCCAAGCAACCCAAGCGCCGATGTCAGCGGCGCCGCTCTAAGTCCCGCCATAGCAAAAATAGCGATAACAGCGCAAGAGGAAATAACAGTCCAGTCAACTCTAGAAGAAAGGACGACTGCACCACCCCGGTGGCAGAGCATGATCAAGATGCAAACGGTGAACCTAGTACGGATCCGGCGTCGAAACACGGCGACGCCAATGATGAACCTCATCAAACCCCGTCTGGGGAGGAAAACAGTCCAGACGAAGATGCACACATCATCCCGGAAACATACTTGGAACAAGAAAACCTCTGCAGAAGGCTCATTGCCACAGCGAGGAGCCTGAAGAAATAGAAGCAAAGGCTTAAGGCCGCACAAGATATGCTCAACAGCAGGTGGAACAAAGTGCTCGACAAGGAAACAAAGTATGGTGGAAGTTACCACACAAATAGCTATCCAAAGCACAAGCTATTACCGGAATTCGACGATGAGGCCTTAGAGACCACACAGCAAAAGTATGATATGGCCAACCGGCTGGGTCCACCACCTTGTGAACGCGATAGAGCGGCTAACAAAGTCGCGCATAACTCAACACTCAATTTACGTGAGAACTTGCGCGCGCTATGGTACAAAACCAAAACCGAATACTACAACCGTCCAAACACCATGGCACATCCCAATACAGGGGTGCCGCACACCCCTTATGTTTCACTGATGAGGTGCTGGATCACGAATTCCCGGAAGGATTCAAACCAGTGAACATAGAGGTGTACGACGGGACCACAGACCCTGGAGTCTGGATCAAGGACTTTATCCTCCATATTCATATGGCTCGCGGAGACGATCTCCATGCCATTAAATACTTGCCCCTCAAGCTTAAGGAGCCAGCTCGGCACTGGCTGAAAAGCCTCCCCGAAAACTCAATTGAAAGTTGGGAGGAGCTCGAGGATGCTTTTCGGGCTAATTTTCAAGGGACTTATGTCCGACCTCCAGATGCAAAAGGTTTAAGTCATATAATCCAACAGTCCGGAGAGTCCGCCTCAAAGATTTAGAACAGGTTCCTCACTAAGAAGAACCAAATCGTCGATTGTCCGGACGCCGAAGCCTTAGCAGCTTTTAAACACAGCGTCCGAGACGAATGGCTCGCCAGACACCTCGGCCAAGAAAAACCGAGAACAATGGCAGCCCTAACAAGCCTCATGACCCGCTTTTGTGCGGGCGAAGACAGCTGGTTGGCCCGTAGCAGCACCAGTGACCCAAGCACATCCGAAGTCAGGGATGGCAATGGTAAACCACGACGCAACAAAAACAAGCATCAAAATAAAGAAGTAGCCTAGATAACACGGCGGTAAACGCCGGATTTAGGGGCTCTCGACCAGGTCAGCGGAAAAAGCCTTTCAAAGGCAGAAGAGAAAGACAATCTGGCCTAAACAAAATTCTTGACAAGGTCTGTAAGATTCATGGCACCCCCGACAAACTTGCAAATCATACCCACAAAGAATGTTGGGTCTTTAAGCAAGCCGGTAAGCTAAACGCCGAACACAAAGGGGAGGAGACACCAAGTGAAGACGAGGATGAACCTCGCCAGCAAAGCACCGGAGGATAGAAAAAGTTCCCACCAAAGGTCAAAATGGTAAACGTGGTCCATGTGATCAATAGGAGAAGCAAGCATGGACTCCGAGACACACGTGCCATAGAGCCCGTCACCCCTAGGATCAACCCCTGGTTGGCCTGCCTGATCACTTTTGATCGTAGGGATCACGTGAAAAATATCCGGCACGAAGGACTGGCGGCCTTGGTGTTAGACCCAATAATAAACGGGTACCATCTTACACGAGTCCTCATGGATGGTGGCAGTGATCTAAATCTGTTATATCAGGAAACAGTCCGCAAAATGGGGATAGACCCGACACAAATAAGCCACAGTAATACTACCTTCAAGGGAGTAATACCAGGCCAAGAGGCCCGCTGTACGGGCTCTCTACTGCCAGAGTTGGTATTCGGTTCTCCCGATAACTTCCGAAGCAAAAGGTTAACTTTCCACGTCGCTCCATTCCGAAGTGGTTATCAAGCACTACTCAGAAGAACGGCTTTCGCTCGTTTTAACACAATACCGCATTATGCTTTTCTTAAGCTAAAAATGCCCGGTCCACGTGGCATCATCACAGTTAGCGGAAATACCGAATGTTTCTTACGTCCGGAAGAGGATGCAGCATCTCTAACAGCCGCGAACTAGACGGCCTCACCAACCATAAAAAATGGCAGGTCGTCAAGACCACGGACACGGTTAGACGAGTCCGACGTTCCACCACATATACATGAGATTGGTTTGATGGTCAAACCCTCAAAGACGATACGAGGGGCTTCCCGAATGTAATCAGGGCCAGCCCAACTCAACTTGACTTCTCTTGAATTTTGATAGTTCATTGATAATAACCAATTCTTCTTTTTTTGGCACGGTAACTTTCAACTAAGTTCTTTCCTTTTACAGATGGCAATCGTGCTACACCCGTCCAGGACACGGCACAACAGAGACACAAGCGCAGACATGCAGCAGGGACCCACCCAAAGGTTTCTTTTTAGATTAAGACCATGCATAAACCTTTTTTACTGTCTCGTGTTGCTCTCATCCTCCAGATACTCCACACAACCGAGAAGGATGCTGACGTTATTGGCATGTGGTCACGTCAGGATATTGCACGTACCTGGACACATGGGGTTTATTATTGAGGGCATTGTTTAGCCTGGTATATATTATAAAGACCGAACACCTTAGGGAGTGTTCGGCGTCGTGAGTTTGGCCCTATATGCATTAGCTTCTAATCATGTCTTTGGTCAAATGTTGGGTTTGCCTGGCTCCCACGTTTTGGTACCTTACGTTCTGTTATATCGGCTAAGGTAGCACTGGGAGAACTACTGCGATTGTGCCCTGGTTCATCCGGATGAGCACCTCAGTAGAGAAAGCCGAAAACTGACTGTCATGATATAGCGAGAGATTGGTCAGCCACTCGATGACTCAGCGGAATCTTTGGGATTCCTCCGCATTAACAAAGGGTTGTTTCCGGGTCAGGTACGCACGCGCCCTGTATACGGATGAGCGCAGAAGTACCAGGGGCTATATAGTAGCCCCACCATCAAACTCCTATGGCTAAGTGAAAGTGTTAAAGCAATATAGTCTGATTGCTTCGTTCGCTGTGCTATCACCTCCTTAACGGACCAAGACGTTGGATCAAGTGTGGATATGCCTTTCTGCGAACACCCCCGCATTATATGCATGGGGGCGGAAGCCGACGACTGTAAACTTTCAGGTTATACACATATATACATAAACGGCCGCACAGGTGGCAACACAGTACTTTCGGGCAAAAATATAAATACAGCCTTGATAATTCACTAAACATTATTTCTACAATGGGAGCACATGTTACTAGAACATAATATTCTTCGAGCACTGCGCCTCTATCGAACGAGCGCCTTCAAGAACTTCTTCAAAGTAGTGCTCGGCAGCCACTCGGCCTACGGCCGAACCCTGTGTCGCAACAGTGGTGGCCTCCATCTCCGCCCAATATGTCTTAACACGGGAAAAGGCCATCCACGCACCCTCTATGCACGTCGATCTCTTTACAGCATCGATGCGTGGCACAACACCAATGAATTGTTGCACTAAACTAAAGTAGCTATTCGGTATTGGCCCTCCCAGCCACAGATGATCTACAACGGACCTCATGGCAAGTCCGAACAACCTATGGAGCTCGGCCCACTCGGCCATTCACTCATTCAATAGCAGCGGACGGATTGGAGCATGAAACTGTGACCAGAACAGCTTCTCCACTTCGCGATCTTTCTGATCCTTGAAGTACTCAGCCGCATCAGCAGCACTTGCAGCCAAATCCACGTAGGCGTCCGCAAAACTCCATTGTCGGTCAAGAGGAGCATACTTCGGATCTCCGAATTTAGTCTGTGATACGTCTCCAACATATCTATAATTTTTGATTGCTCCATGCTACTTTATCTACTGTTTTGGACTATATTGGGCTTTATTTTCCACTTTTATATTATTTTTGGGACTAACCTATTAACCGGAGGCCCAGCCCAGATTTGCTGTTTTATGCCTATTTCAGTGTTTCGAGGAAAAGGAATATCAGACGGAATCAAAACGGAACAAACTCAACTAGAGAAGTTATTTTTGGAAGGAAACCCACCTGATGGACTTGGACCCCACGTCAGAAGATACGGGAGGTGCTCACGAGGGTGGGGGCGCGCCCTCCCCCCTGGGCGCGCCCCCCTGCCTCGTGGGGCCCCCGTAGCTCCACCGACGTTCTCCTTTCACCCATATATACCGTCGTACCCTAAAACTTCCAGAACAGAAGATAGATCGGGAGTTCCGCCGCCGCAAGCCTCCAGAGCCACGAAAAACCAATCGGGACCCCTTTTCGGTACCCTGCCGGAGGGGGGAATCCATCTCCGGTGGCCATCTTCATCATCCCGGCGCTATCCATGACGAGGAGGGCGTAGTTCACCCTCAGGGCTGAGGGTATGTACCAGTAGCTATGTGTTTGATCTCTCTCTCTCTCTCTTGTGTTCTCTCTCGTGTTCCCTCTATGGCACGATCTTGATGTATCCCGAGCTTTGCTATTGTAGTTGGATCTTATGATGTTTCTCCCCCTCTACTCTCTTGTGATGAATTGAGTTTCCCCTTTGAAGTTATCTTATCGGATTGAGTCTTTTATGAACACTTGATGTATGTATTGCGTGGGATAACCATGGTGACAATGGGTTATTCTATTGATCCACTTGATGTATGTTTTGGTGATCAACTTGCGGGTTTCGTGACATTGGGAACCTATGCATAGGGGTTGGCACACGTTCTTGATTCTCTGGTAGAAACTTTGGGGAACTCTTTGAAGTACTTTTATGTTGGTTGGATAAATCTGAGATTGTGTGATGCATATCGTATAATCATGCCCACGGATACTTGAGGTGACAATGGAGTATCTAGGTGACATTAGGGTTTTGGTTGATTTGTATCTTAAGGTGTTATTCTAGTACGAACTCTTTTATAGTTTGATCCGAAAGAATAGCTTTGTGGTGGTTTCATACCCGACCATAATCTCTACGTTTGTTCTCCTCTATTAGTGGCTTTGGAGTGACTCTTTGTCGCATGTTGAGGGCTTGTCATATGATCTATCTATGTTATTATTGTTGAGAGAACTTACACTAGTGAAAGTATGAACCCTAGGCCTTGTTTCCTATCATTGCAATACCATTTACGCTCACTTTTACCGCTCGCTACCTTGCTGTTTTTATATTTTCAGATTACAAAAACCCATATCTACCATCCATATTGCACTTGTATCACCATCTCTTCGCCGAACTAGTGCACCTATACAATTTACCGTTGTATTGGGTGTGTTGGGGACACAAGAGACTTTTTGTTATTTGGTTGCAGGGTTGTTTGAGAGAGACTATCTTCCTCCTACGCCTCTCGCGGATTGATAAACCTTAGGTCATCCACTTGAGGGAAATTTGCTACTGTCCTACAAACCTGTGCACTTGCAGGCCCAACAACGTCTACAAGAAGAAGGTTGTGTAGTAGACATCAAGCTCTTTTCTGGCGCCGTTGCCGGGGAGGCTAGGTAAGTGAAGATATATCTTTAGATCTTGCAATTGAATCTTTTTGTTTCTTGTTTTAGCACTAGTTAGTTTATAAAAGAAAACTACAAAAAAATGGAATTGAGTTTGTCTCATACGCTTCACCTTTTTAATATCTTTCATGAGTATGATGGAAAGGAAAATTGTGCCAAAGTGTTAGAAGAAGAATGCATTAAATTGTTTGGCACTAAATCTTTGAATGATGAGCATGATTGCAATGTTGTTAGTATGAATTCCTTGAATATTCATGATGCTAATGATATGCAAAGCCACAAGCTTGGGGAAGCTATGTTTGATGAAGATGATATTTTTTGTCCCCCAAGCTTTGATGAGCAAATTTATTATGATGAAAGCATGCCGCCTATCTATGATGATTATTGTGATGACATGTATGCTTTAAAGAATAATGATAACCATGAAACTTGTCATCTTGATCTTAATTTTCAATCACATGATAGTTATTTTGTTGAGTTTGCTCCCACTATTATTCATGAGAAGAAATTTGCTTATGTGGAGAGTTGTAAATTTTCTATGCAAGTAGATCATGAAAAGAATGCTTTAGGTGCTGGTTATATTGTTGAATTCATTCATGATGCTACTGAAAATTATTATGAGGGAGGAACATATGCTTGTAGGAATTGCAATAATATCAAGTTTCCTCTCTATGTGCTTAAAATCTTGAAGTTATGCTTGTTTTATCTTCCTATGCTTGTTGATTATTGTTCCCATAAGTTGTTTGCTCACAAAATACCTATGCATAGGAAGTGTGTTAGACTTAAATGTGCTAGTCATATTCTTCATGATGCTCCCTTTATGTTTCAATTCTTATCTTTTATGTGAGCATCATTGAAATCATAATGCCTAGCTAGGGGCGTTAAACGATAGCGCTTGTTGGGAGGCAACCCAATTTTATTTTAGTTTTTTGCTTTTTGGTTCTGTTTAGTAATAAATAATCCATCTAGCCTCTGTTTAGATGTGGTTTTATCTTTTAATTAGTGTTTGTGCCAAGTTAAACCTATTAGATCTTCTTGGAAGATAGTTATTTGATCTTGCTGTAATTTCCAGAATCTTTGCGCTCAGTGCCCGAATTGTCAAAAATCACCAGAACGTGATAAAATAGTGATTCCAATTGATGCTGATCAATAAACAAATTTACCAGGTCGTCTAATTTTGGTAGAATTTTTTGGGTTCCATAAGTTTGCGTTAGTAACAGATTACTACAGACTGTTCTGTTTTTGAAAGATTCTGTTTTGCGTGTGTTGTTTGCTTATTTTGATGAATCTATGGCTAGTAAAATAGTTTATAAACCATAGAGAAGTTGGAATACAGTAGGTTTAACACCAATACAAATAAAGAACAAGTTCACTACAGTACCTTAAAGGAGTCTTTTGTTTTCTTTCTCTAACGGAGCTCACGAGATTTCTATTGAGTTTTGTGTTGTGAAGTTTTCAAGTTTTGGGTGAATTCTTTTGATGAATTATGGAACAAGGAGTGGCAAGAGCCTAAGCTTGGGGATGCCCATGGAACCCCCAAGATAATCCAAGGACACCAAAAAGTCAAAGCTTGGGGATGCCCCGGAAGGCATCCCCTCTTTCGTCCACTTCCATCGGTAATTTACTTGGAGCTATATTTTTATTCACCACATGATATGTGTTTTGCTTGGAGCGTCTTGTATTATTTGTGTCTTTGCTTGTTAGTCTACCACAATCATCCTTGCTGTACACACCTTTTGAGAGATCCATGTATGAATTTAAATTTGTTAGAATACTCTATGTGCTTCACTTATATCTTTTGAGCTTGATAGTTTACTCTATGTGCTTCACTTATATCTTTTTGAGCGTGATAATTTTTGCTCTAGTGCTTCACTTAGATCTTTTAGAGCATGGTGGTGGATTGTTTTAAAGAAACTTGATCTCTCATGCTTCACTTAGATTATTTTGAGAGTCGTTAATAGCATGGTAATTTTCTTAATGTTAATATACTTGGTATTCAAGATATGTGAAACTTACTTTTTAGTGGGTTGAATACTAAGATAAGTTTGATGCTTGATAATTGTTTTGAGATATGGAGGTGATAATATCATAGTCGTGCTAGTTGAGTAGTTGTGAATTTGAGAAATACTTGTGTTAAAGTAAGCAAGTCCCGTAGCATGCACGTATGGTTAAAGTTGTGTAACAAATTTGAAGCATGAAGTGTACCTGGCTTGTGCATCCTTATGAGTGGCGGTCGGGACGAGCGATGGTCTTTTCCTACCAATCTATCCCCCTAGGAGCATGCACGTAGTACTTGATTTTTGATGACTTCTAAATTTTTGCAATAAGTATATGAGTTCTTTTGACTAATGTTGAGTCCATGGATTATACGCACTTTTACCTTTCCGCCATTTGCTAGCCTCTTCGGTACCGTGCATTGCCCTTTCTCACATTGAGAGTTGGTGCAAACTTCGCCGGTGCATCCAAACCCCGTGATATGATACGCTCTTTCACACATAAACCTCCCTATATCTTCCTCAAAACAGCCACCATACCTACCTATCATGGCATTTCCATAGCCATTCCAAGATATATTGCCATGCAACTTCCATCATCATCATCATCATCATCATCATCATCATCATCATGACATGCTTTACTTTTGTCATATTGCCATTGCATGATCTTGTAGTTGACATCGTATTTGTGGCAAAGCCACCATGCATTATTTTTCATACATGTCACTCTTGATTCATTGCACCATCCCGGTACACCGTCGGAGGCATTCATATAGAGTCATATCTTATTCTAGTATCGAGTTGTAATCATTATGTTGTAATCAATAGAAGTGTGATGATCATCATTATTAGAGCATTGCCCAATCAAAAAAAAGAGAAAGGCCAAAAAGAAAAAAGAAAGGCCCAAAAAAAAGAAGGAGAAAATAAAAAGGGCAATGCTACTATCTCTTTTTCCACACTTGTGCTTCAAAGTAGCACCATGATTTCATATAGTGAGTCTCATAAGTTGTCTTGTTCACACTAGTGGGAATTTTTCATTATAGAACTTGGCTTGTATATTCCAACGATGGGCTTCCTCAAAATGCCCTAGGTCTTCATGATCAAGCAAGTTGGATGCACACCCACTAGTTTTCTTTTGTTGAGCATTCTTAGCTCTAGTGCATCCATTGCATGGCAATCCCTACTCCTTGCATTAACATCAATTGATGGGCATCTCCATAGCTCATTGATTAGCCTCGTTGATGTGAGACTTTCTCCTTTTTTGTCTTCTCCACACAATCCCCATCATCATATTCTATACCACCCACAGTGCTATGTCCATGGCTCGCGCTCATGTATTGCGTGAAGGTTGAAAAAGTTTGAGATTATTTGAGTATGAAACAATTGCTTGGCTTGTCATCGGGGGTATAGAAGTTGGGAACATCTTTGTGTGACGAAAATGAAGCATAGCCTAACTATATGATTTTGTAGGGATGAACTTCCTTTGGCGATGTTATTTTGAGATGACATAATTGTTTGATTAGTATGCTTGAAGTATTATCATTTTTTATGTCAATATGAACTTTTGTCTTGAACCTTTCGGATCTGAATATTCATACCATGATTAAGAAGATTTACATTGAAATTATGCCAAAGTATCACTCCGCATCAAAAATTCTCTTTTTATCATTTACCTACTCGAGGACGAGCAGGAATTAAGCTTGGGGATGCCTGATACGTCTCCAACGTATCTATAATTTTTGATTGGTCCATGCTACTTTATCTACTGTTTTGGACTATATTGGGCTTTATTTTCCACTTTTATATTATTTTTGGGACTAACCTATTAACCGGAGGCCCAGCCCAGATTTGTTGTTTTATGCCTATTTCAGTGTTTCGAGGAAAAGGAATATCAGACGGAGTCAAAACGGAACGAAATCAACTGGAGAAGTTATTTTTGGAAGGAAACCCACCTGATGGACTTGGACCCCATGTCAGAAGATACGGGAGGTGCTCACGAGGGTGGGGGGCGCGCCCTCCCCCAGGGGGGAGGGCGCGCCCCCCTGCCTCGTGGGGCCCCCGTAGCTCCACCGACGTTCTCCTTTCACCCATATATACTGTCGTACCCTAAAACTTCCAGAAAAGAAGATAGATCGGGAGTTCCACCGCCGCAAGCCTCCAGAGCCACGAAAAACCAATCGGGACCCCTTTCCAGTACCCTGCCGGAGGGGGGGATCCATCTCCGGTGGCCATCTTCATCATCACGGCGCTATCCATGATGAGGAGGGAGTAGTTCACCCTCGGGGCTGAGGGTATGTACCAGTAGCTATGTGTTTGATCTCTCTCTCTCGTGTTCCCTCTATGACACGATCTTGATGTATCCCGAGCTTTGCTATTGTAGTTGGATCTTATGATGTTTGTCCCCCTCTACTCTCTTGTGATGAATTGAGTTTCCCCTTTGAAGTTATCTTATCGGATTGAGTCTTTTATGAACACTTGATGTATGTCTTGCGTGGGATAACCGTGGTGACAATGGGTTATTCTATTGATCCACTTGATGTATGTTTTGGTGATCAATTTGCGGGTTTCGTGACATTGGGAACCTATGCATAGGGGTTGGCACACGTTCTTGATTCTCTGGTAGAAACTTTGGGGTACTCTTTGAAGTACTTTTATGTTGGTTGGATAAATCTGAGATTGTGTGATGCATATCGTATAATCATGCCCACGGATACTTGAGGTGACAATGGAGTATCTAGGTGACATCAGGGTTTTGGTTGATTTGTATCTTAAGGTGTTATTCTAGTACGAACTCTTTTATAGATTGATCCGAAAGAATAGCTTTGTGGTGGTTTCGTACCCGACCATAATCTCTACGTTTGTTCTCCGCTATTAGTGGCTTTGGAGTGACTCTTTGTCGCATGTTGAGGGCTTGTCATATGATCTATCTATGTTATTATTGTTGAGAGAACTTACACTAGTGAAAGTATGAACCCTAGGCCTTGTTTCCTATCATTGCAATACCGTTTACGCTCACTTTTACCGCTCGCTACCTTGCTGTTTTTATATTTTCAGATTACAAAAACCCATATCTACCATCCATATTGCACTTGTATCACCATCTCTTCGCCGAACTAGTGCACCTATACAATTTACCGTTGTATTGGGTGTGTTGGGGACACAAGAGACTTTTTGTTATTTGGTTGCAGGGTTGTTTGAGAGATACCATCTTCCTCCTACGCCTCTCGCGGATTGATAAACCTTAGGTCATCCACTTGAGGGAAATTTGCTACTGTCCTACAAACCTGTGCACTTGCAGGCCCAACAACGTCTACAAGAAGAAGGTTGTGTAGTAGACATCAGTCTGCAACAAGAAGGGCTTCCCAGACACGATATCTACAGCTTGATGCAGCTCCTCCTTCGTCGCTCTAATTTTGGAGCGGGCTTCCTTGACAGCTACCAGGGCCTTCTCCAGGCCCGTCACCCTCGCTCGGCTTTCTTCTTCAAGAAGCTGGTAACGGTCAGCGGCATCTTTTAATTCTACTACCATTTTGGCTATTCTTTCCTTGCTCTCGCAATGCGCGGCCTGTTTGGCCCTTAACTCTCCGGCCGCCTTTAGAGCGGCCACATTGCTACTCCTTGCTTGCTCCTTGGCTCGGGCCAGCTCCGCCCGAAGGGTCTCCACGGTGGCAGCTCCATCTGTAGTCACAACATATTAAAGATACTGGCATCATGCTCCTCTTATTATGTGACGATCACCAGAGAAATCACTCACCCTGTGCCTCGTCAAGCCACTAGTTGACAAGCACGATATCGGCATCGGCCGCATCAAGTTGCCGCTTTAGCTCGATAAACCTATCAGTTCGGCTAGCCACCGTAGCCTCAGCCACTTGCACATAAAGGCGGTCAGGTTATTACCCGGGAATATGATCCTCAGGTTGCCGCCATTCTCGACGACAACCAGAGTCTCAGGGGCTACTATCTACATAGGGCACACCTAACGTGTGCGGTACTATCAAAAACATGCACTATTTCACGTACCTCAAAGCCCTTCAGCAGACTCATAAAGGCTTCGTGCAAACCGCTTTCAGCGGATGAAATCCTTTCAATTACCGTACCCATTAGTGTATGATGCACTTCTGAGACGGCCGCTTGCCCCAGAAGATCCGTCAGCATGGCCGACCGCACATTGTACGGTTCCGGACCCTTGCTGCCGCTCTCCTTAGAAGCCGGATACTGGGGATTTCGGGTAGCCAAAGGGTTATCCTCTGGCCTTGGCGGATCCGGAGATATCCTCCGCGACGAAACTTCAGGGTCGCCCGCCTCCTGAGGCGGGGTGTCAGGGGGAGGCGTTTCGCTCTCCATCATCTCCGGAAGGAGATCCCCCGAAGACGAACTCTGTCGAAAGGGCTATGATCCGGACTACAATTTATAAGCATCGGTTATTGTCTTCGGAAGTAAGGTAGGATATTTTCACTATTAAGTACTTTTCGATTACTTACAGATCGGTAGAGGGCTGATCCCCGTGAAGACATTGTGCGGCAAGAATACCCTTCGAGGCAGGACCCTCTGACAAAGATTTCTTCTCCTATTTGGAAACCTTAGTTTCCGGATCTTCAGAGGTAGTTCTCTTCCTTCCCCGGGGAGAGAGAATGTCAGATTCTTCCCCTTGGTTATCCTCCCTCGTGGAGGCGCTCATTCCCTCGGTTGGAATAAGTAGCGAGCGAGGCCTGCTTTCGCCCTCTTTATTCCCCCCTTCATCTTCCTTTGAGGGCACTAGATAAGGTGTCGGCTCGAGCATCTTTTCCAGCACCGGATTGTCCAAGCCCTCAGGAAGGGGGGCCAAACACCTGATCATCTTCGCCTTTGTTATCCAGTCCTGGCCAAAGAGCGACTCTTTAGAATGATGCCATGATAAATAAAAGGACGGGGGTTCGGCCATGGGATTACTTACTTGGGTAGCAGGGCGGTTGCAGCTCAAACCCACATCCTCGGAGGTGTCTAGACACTTTATTTGGGGTCCGAAGAACGATTTGTACCTCTCTTCGAGCGTCATGCCGAGGAAATGCTGAATAGCTCGCAGTCCTTCCGGGTTGAATTCCCACATACGGAGGGGCCGGCGTTTGCAAGGCCGGACTCGATGAACTAGCATAACTTGCATTACCATAACCAGACTGAAATCTCTCTCAAAGAGATCTCGAATACGGCTTTGCAGTATTGGCACGTCCTTTGCTGGACCCCAGCTCAGCCCCCTGCTGATCCATGACATCAGTTGCGGTGGGGGGCCCGAGCGAAAGGTGGGGGCAGCTGCCCACTTGGCACTTCAGGGAGCTGTGATGTAAAACCACTCCCGCTGCCACAATCCGGACACCTCTGGGAAGGAACCCTCTGGCCATGGAGCATTAGCGATTTTGCTTATTAAAGCACCTCCGCACTCTGCGTGCCACCCCTCGATCATCTTCGGCTTCACATCGAAGGTCTTGAGACACAGGCCGAAGTGAGGGGTAATGCGGAGGAAGGCCTCACGTACGACAATAAATGACGAGATGTGAAGAAAGGAGTCCGGGGCTAGATCATGGAAATCCAGCCAAAACAGAACATAAGACCCTTGACAAAGGGATCCAGAGCGAGGCCTAGTCCTCGGAGGAAGTGGGAGATGAACACGACACTCTCGGTGGGTTCGGGAGTAGGGACGACCTGCCCTCAGGCATGCAGCCTATGTGAAATTTCGGTGGTCAGATATCTGGCCTCTCTCAGCTTCTTGATGTCCTCCTCTGTTACAGCGGAGGGCATCCACCGACCTTGAAGGTTGGATCCGGACATAGCTGAAGGTCCGAAGCGCCTGACTTGAGCTTTGGGTGTTAGAACTTGAGGTGGGGGAAGGATTCGATTAAGCACGAGAGGGAGAAAGAAAAGGCCTTGTCCTCGTTATAAAGGGGGTGAATATCAAGCGTCCTCCTCGTGGCCATTTGGGACTTGCCTAAGATCTGGGAGTCATACCAACGTGCACGGTTGGGTTACCCACGTCTGTATTGATGATAATCCCGTGATAAGGGGAACACGATCTCTGCTTTGACAAGACGTGTCAAGAAAACCGCCTCGCGATATGTGCGGTGCTGGTTGAGAAAAACGGTTTGAATAATGACCGGGCCGTGGCGTGATGTCATGCTGTCAAAACGTGTCAGCAGATTAGATTTGTGGAAATATTATTCTCTCTACAGTGGTATGTGGAACTTATTTTTCAGGGTCAGACACTTTTCTTGTGTTCATACTCTTCCATGGAGTATTCGGAGGAGGAACCCGCCTTGCAATGTCGAAGACAATACTGCGCGCCGGACTCATCGTCATTGAAGCCTGGTTCAGGGGCTACTGAAGGAGTCCTGGATTAGGGCGTCTCTGGACTGCCGGACTGTTGGACTATGAAGATACAAGAGTGAAGACTTCGTCTCATGTCCGGATGGGACTCTCCGTGGAGTTGAAGGCAAGCTAGGCAATACGGATATGTATATCTCCTCCCTTGTAACCAACCTTGTGTAACCCTAGCCCCCTCCGGTGTCTATATAAACCGGAGGGTTTAGTCCGTAGGACAACACACAATCATACCATAGGCTAGCTTCTAGGGTTTAGCCTCTACGATCTCGTGGTAGATCAACTCTTGTAATACTCATATCATCAAGAACAATCAAGCAGGACATAGGGTATTACCTCCATCAAGAGGGCCCAAAACTGGGTAAACATCGTGTCCCCTGCCTCCTGTTACCATCCGCCTTAGACACACAGTTCTGGACCCCCTTCCCGAGATCCGCCGGTTTTGACACCGACAACCGTAGTTTGAGGAGTTCATGTATTCACTATGTGTTAATGCTTTGGTCCGGTACTCTATTAAAAGGAGGCCTTAATATCCCTTAGTTTCCGCTAGGACCCCGCTGTCACGGGAGGGTAGGACAAAAGATGTCATGCAAGTTCTTTTCCATAAGCATGTATCACTATATTCGAAATACATGCCTACATTACATTGATGAATTGGAGCTAGTTCTGTGTCACCCTAGGTTATGACTGTTACATAATGAACCACATCCGGCATAATTCTCCATCACCGATCCATTGCCTACGAGCTTTCCATATATTGTTCTTCGCTTATTTACTTTTCCGTAGCTATTTCTATCATCATTACAAAATACCAAAAACATTACTTTTGCTACTATTACCTTTTGCTACCGTTACCACTACTATCATATTACTTTGCTACTAAATACTTTGCTGCAGATATTAAGTTTCCAGGTGTGGTTGAATTGACAACTCAGCTGCTAATACTTGAGAATATTCTTTGGCTCCCCTTGTGTCGAATCAATAAATTTGGGTTGAATACTCTACCCTCGAAAACTGTTGCGATCCCCTATACTTGTGGGTTATCAGTGAGCATCATGAAATTGGTGATGGAGGATGGTTGATGATGACGACGACGACGGATTCCCCTCTCCGGAGCCCCGAACGGACTCCAAATCAGCCCTCCCGAGAGAGTTTAGGGCTTGGCTGCGGCTCCGTATCGTAAAATGTGATGAATCCTTCTTCTTTATTTTTTTTCTCCCCGAACACGAATATATGGAGTTGGAGTTGACTTCAGTGGAGCTCCAGGGGGCCCACGAGGCACGGGGCACGCCTAGGGGGGCAGGCGCGCCCCTCGTGGCTAGGGTGTGGGCCCCTGGCCTTGATTCTTTGCCAGTATTTTTTATTATTTCCAAAAATAATCTCCGTGGAGTTTCAGGTCATTTCGAGAACTTTTGTTTGTGCACATAAATAACACCATGGCAATTCTGCTGAAAACAACGCCAGTCCGGGTTAGTTCCATTCAAATCATGCAAGTTAGAGTACAAAACAAGGGCAAAAGTGTTTGGAAAAGTAGATACGACGGAGGCGTATCAACTCCCCCAAGCTTAAACCTTTGCTTGTCCTCAAGCAATTCAGTTGATGAACTGAAAGTGATAAAGAAAAACTTTTACAAACTCTGTTTGCTCTTGTTGTTGTAAATATGTAAAGCCAGCATTCAAGTTTTCAGCAAAGATTATGAACTAACCATATTCTCAATAACTCTTAGGTCTCATGTTTACTCATATCAATGGCATAATCAACTAGCGAGCAATAATAATAAATCTCGGATGACAACACTTTCTCAAAACAATCATAATATGATATAACAAGATGGTATCTCGCTAGCCCTTTCTGAGACCGCAAAACATAAATGCAGGGCACATTTAAAGATCAAGGACTGACTAGACATTGTAATTCATGGTAAAAGAGATCCAGTCAAGTCATACTCAATGTAAACTAACAGTAATGAATGCAAATGACAGTGGTGCTCTCCAACTGGTGCTTTTTAATAAGAGGATGATGACTCAGCATAAAAGTAAATAGATAGGCCCTTCGCAGAGGGAAGCGGGGATTGTAGAGGTGCCAGAGATCGGTTTTGAAATAGAGGTGAATAATATTTTGAGCAATGTACTTTTATTGTCAACATAACAACCAAGAGATGGAGATATTTGCCATGCTACACACATTATAGGTGGTTCCCAAACAGAATGGTAAAGTTTATACTCCCCCTCCACCAACAAGCATCAATCCATGGCTTGCTCGAAACAACGAGTGCCTCCAACTAACAACAGTCCCAGGGGGAGTTTTGTTTGCAATTATTTTTATTTGATTTGCATAAAGCATGGGACTGGGCATCCCGGTGACCAGCCATTTTCTCGTGAGTGAGGAGCAGAGTCCACTCCTCTTGAGAATAACCCGCCTAACATGGAAGATACAGTCAACCCTAGTTGATACATGAGCTATTCGAGCATACAAAACAGAATGTTTATCTGAAGGTTTAGAGTTTGGCACATACAAATTTACTTGGAACGGCAGGTAGATACCGCATATAGGAAGGTATAGTGGACTCATATGAAATAACTTTGGGGTTTATGGGATTGTATGCACAAGAAGTACTCCCGCTTAGTACAGGTGAAGGCTAGAAAAAGACTGGGAAGCAACCAGCTAGAGAGCGACAACAGTCATGAACATGCATTAAAATTAATCAACACCAAATGCAAGCATGAATAGGATATAATGCACCATGAACATAAATATCGTAGAGGCTGTGTTGATTTTGTTTCAACTACATGTGTGAACATGTGCCAAGTCAAGCCACTCGAATCGTTCAAAAAAGGATACCACCCTATCATACCACATCACAACCATTTTAATAGCATGTTGGCACGCAAGGTAAACCATTATAAGCTCCTAGCTAATTAAGCGTGGCATAAGCAACTATAATCTCTAATTGTCATTGCAAACATGTTTATTCATAATAGGCTGAATCAGGAATGATGAACTAATCATATTTACAAAAACAAGAGAGGTCGAGTTCATACCAGCTTCTCCCATCTCAATCAGTCCATCATATATCGTCATAATTTCCTTTCACTTGCATGACCGAATGATGTGAATAATAATAGTGCACATGCATTGGATTAAGCTGGAATCTGCAAGCATTCAATAAACAGGAGAAGACAAGGCAATATGGACTCTTGGTTAAATCAACAATAATGCATATAGGAGTCACTTCAACAATTTAATTATGGTCTTCTCTTATCGACCCCCAAAGAAAACAAAAGAAATAAAACTATTTACACGGGAAAGCTCCCAACAAGCAAAAGAAGAACATGAAATCTTTTGGGGTTTTCTTTTTAATTACTACTATAGGCATAGGAATTAAATCTAGCTAAAAGCTACAACTAATTTTTTTGGTTTTTTTAAGGTTTATCAAACACACAAGAAGAAAGCATAAAAAGGAAATAAACTAGTATGGGTGATACAATGAAAAAGTATGAGCACCGATAACTAGCAATGAGTGCGTGAACATGAAGGTAATGTCGGTGGGAAATATGTACTCCCCCAAGCTTAGGCTTTTGGCCTAAGTTGGTCTAATGCCATGGATGGCCTGGCGGATATCCAAAGTTGTAGTTGGGGTCGTACTGAGATGCAGCAGTCATTGCATCGTGGGCTGCAGCTTGGAGGCAAGCTATCTCAGCCCTCCTCTTATACTCTTCCGCCTCCTCTCTGATTATAAAATATCTCCCTTTTGCCTGAAAGTCTAATAAAGTAGAAGTAGGGAGAGCGACGTGATAGGTGCGTTGTCTGTCAAAGATTAGTCGATACTGGAGGAACTGATTGTTCCTCTCAACAAAATGATGACGAACCATAGCCTCATAATCCAAATAAGCAAGAGGCAACTCAATATCATCCTCACGTATGGTTATACCAAGAAAATTAGCTATACGGGTTGCATAAATTCCACCAAAAATCTCCATTAAATCTATTATGATGCAACCTACGTGCAACAATGGCTCCCAAGTTATAAGATATATCTCCTAACACAGCACTCCTAAGAATACTGAGGTCAGGCACACACATATGACATGCTTCATCTTTACCATTTATGCACCTACCTATGAAGAGAGCGAAATAATGTATAGCAGGAAAATGAATGCTCCCTATGGTACCTTGTGCTATATCTCTAGATTCCCCCACAGTTATACTAGCAAGAAAATCTCTAAACTCATATTTGCGAGGTTCACTAGTACTACCCCATTGTGGAAGTTTGCAAGCAGTGGTAAAATCCTCTAAGTCCATAGTATAAGAATTTCCATAAAGATCAAACGGGATAGTTTGAGAATTGCGTGAAGATGAAAATTCAAACCTCCTCACAAAGGGACTAGTGAGATAGTGGTACTGACGGCACTTTTCTGCCTCGAAGCTCACAAGATCAGTGTTACGCAAATATGTGTTAAATTCTTCCTTAATTCATGTTCGATCCATGAAGTCCTCTAAAGGCCACTCACAAGGCCGCACTGGAGCGTCCCTTGGTGGCTCATCGTCAGCATCACGCATTGCAAGTCTGGGTCCTTGCTTCCTTGAAGGACCCCCTTGGTACATTTTCCTAAACATATTTCTTCTTCTGCAAAATTTCTGAAATTTTTAGTAACTTCAAATAAAAGTAAACCAAACTCAACAAAATTGATAGCAACTACTCCTACAAGTGCCTAGAGCCTATATCATGCATTAGAACTACTTGGAACCATATAAATTTGACATGCAAGCTCAAGAACATGGTCACCTAGGCAGCACAAATTTGCAATGAATAAAGCACTAGAACAAAAACTAATTGGACCAATGGACGAGTCACATACCAAGGAACAATCCCCTAAAGCAGTTTTGTGAGAGGTGCTTTGAGCAAGGAGATCGAAAATCACAGCAAAATGAGCTAGAACTCGTGCTTGAGCTGGATACTGGTTTTTTTGGGAGGAAGAAGTGTGTGGGTGCAGGAATGAGTGGAGGGGAGCCACCATGGGCCCACGAGGCAGGGGACGCGCCCTGGACCCTCGTGGCCAGGTGCCAGCTCCTCCTGTTGTGTTCTCAGTGCCAAATATTCTCAAATATTCCAGAAAAATCATATTTAAATTTTAGGGCATTTGGAGAACTTTTATTTTTGGGGTATTTTTATATTACATGGATAAATCAGAAAACAGATAGAAATTACTATTTTTGCTTTATTTAAACTAAATAACAGAAAGTAAAAACAGGGTACGGAGAGTGGTGTTTTCTAAATTCATCCATCTCATGCTCATCAAAAGGAATCCACTAACAAGGTTCATCAGGTCTTGTTAACAAACTCATTTCAAATAACATGGAACCGGAGAATCTTTGAATAACACTAGGTTACCTCAACGGGGATATGCACATCCCCAACAATAAGAATATCATATTTCTTTTTGACAGTAGGAAGAGGAAATTCAAAACCTCCAAAAATAATCGATGGAATTTTTCCAATAGAATTGATACTATGGACTTGAGGTTGTTTCCTCAGAAAGTGTACCGTATGCTCATTACCATTAACATGAAAAGTGACATTGCCTTTGGTGCAATCAATAACAGCCCCTGCAGTATTCAAAAAAGGTCTTCCAAGAATAATAGACATACTATCGTCCTCGGGAATATCAAGAATAAAAAAGTCCGTTAAAATAGTAACGTTTGCAACCACAACAGGCACATCCTCACAAATACCGACGGGTATAGCAGTTGATTTATCAGCCATTTGCAAAGATATTTTAGTAGGTGTAAACTTATTCAAATCAAGTCTACGATATAAAGAGAGAGGCATAACACTAACACCGGCTCCAAGATCACATAAGCAGTTTTAACATAGTTTCTTTTAATGGAGCATGGTATAGTTGGTACTCCTGGATCTCCTAGCTTCTTAGGTATTCCACCCTTAAAAGTATAATTAGCAAGCATGGTGGAAATTTCAGCTTCTGGTATCTTTCTTTTATTAGTGAAAATTTCTTTCATATACTTAGCATAAGGATTCATTTTGAGCATATCAGTTAATCGCATATGCAAAAAGATAGGTCTAATCATTTCAGCAAAGCGCTCAAAATCCTCATCATCCTTTTTCTTGGATGGTTTGGGAGGAAAAGGCATGGGTTTCTGAACCCATGGTTCTCTTTCTTTACCGTGCTTCCTAGCAACAAAGTCTTTCTTATCATAACATTGATTCTTTGATTGTGGGTTATCAAGATCAACAGCAGGTTCAATTTCTATATCATTATCATTAGTAGGTTGAGCATCAACATGAACATCATCATTAACATTATCACTAGTTTCATGTTCATTACCAGATTGTGTTTCTGCATCAGAAATAGAGATATCATTGGGATTCTCAGGTGTGTCAATAACAAGTTCACTAGAAGCATGCAAAGTCCTATCATTTTTTCTTTTTCTTCCTTTTAGAAGGACTAGGTGCATCTATATTATTTCTCTGAGAATCTTGCTCAATTCTCTTAGGATGTCCTTCAGGATACAAAGGTTCCTGAGTCATTTTACCACCTCTAGTCATAACTCTAACAACATTATCATTTTGCTTACTATTTAATTCATTGAGAAAATCATTCTGAGCTTTAAGTACTTGTTCTACTTGAGTGGTAACCATAGAAGCATGTTTACAAATGAGTTTAAGTTCACCTTTAACTCTAGACATATAATCACCCAAGTGTTCAATCATATAAGCATTTTGTTTTAATTGTCTACCAAAATAAGCATTGAAGTCTTCTTGCTTAACCATAAAGTTATCAAACTCATCCAAGCATTGGCTAGCAAACTTAGTAGGAGGGATTTCAGCTTTATCATATCTATAGAGAGAATTTACCTTACTACCTATGTCGGGTTATCAAGACCATGTGTTTCTTCAATAGGTGATGGATTAAAACCATATATTTCTTCAACAGGCGGTAAATTAAGACCATGTATTTCTTCAATAGGAGGTAAATTCTTAACATCTTCAGCTTTAAAGCCCTTCTCTTTCATGGATTTCTTTGCCTCTTGCATATCTTCAGGACTGAGAAATAGAACACCCATTTTCTTCGGAGTTGGTTTAGGAATAGGCTCAGGAGATGGCTCAGGAAGTGTCCAATTATTTTCATTTGTCAACATATTATTCAATAGAATTTCAGCTTCATCCGGTGTTCTTTCCCTGAAAACAGAACCAGCACAACTATCCAGGTAATATGTGGAAGCATCGGTTAGTCTATTATAAAAGATATCAAGTATTTCATTTTTCTTAAGAGGATGATCAGGCAAAGAATTAAGTAATTGGAGAAGCCTCCCCCAAGCTTGTGGGAGACTCTCTTCTTCAATTTGCACAAAATTACATATATCCCTTAAAGCAGCTTGTTTCTTATGAGCAGGGAAATATTTAGCAGAGAAGTAATAAATCATATCCTAGGGACTACGCACACAACCATGATCAAGAGAATTAAACCATATCTTAGCATCACCCTTTAATGAGAACGGAAATATTTTAAGGATATAAAAGTAGCGAGTTCTCTCATCACTAGTGAACAGGGTGGTTGTATCATTTAATTTAGTAAGATGTGCCACAACAGTTTCAGATTCATAGCCATAAAAAGGATCAGATTCAACCAAAGTAATTATATCAGGATCAATACAGAATTCATAATCCTTATCAGTAACAAAGATAGGTGAAGTAGCATAAGCAGGATCATATTTCATTCTAGCATTCAGAGTTTTTTGTTTAAGCTTAGCTAATAATTTCTTAAGATCACTTCTATCATTGCAAGCAAGAAAGTCTCTTTTAGTTTCTTCATCCATAACATAGCCCTCGGGCACAATAGGTAATTCATATTTATTAGGAGAGCCTTCATCCTCACTTTCATCAATATTATCAGTTTCAATAATTTCATTCTCTCTAGCCCTAGCAAGTTGTTCATCAAGAAATTCACCAAGTGGCACAGTAGTATCAAGCATAGAAGTAGTTTCATCATAAGTATCATGCATAGAATAAGTGGCATCATCAATAATACGCGACATATCAGAGTTAATAGCAGAAGCAGGTCTAGGTGTCGTAAGCTTACTCAAAACAGAAGGTGAATCAAGTGCAGAGCTAGATGACAGTTCCTTACCTCCCCTCGTAGTTGAGTGTTGGAAATATACCCTAGAGGCAATAATAAAATGGTTATTATTATATTTCCTTGTTCATTATAATTGTCTATTGTTCATGCTATAATTGTGTTATCCGGAAATCGTAATACATGTGTGAATACATAGACCACAACACGTCCCTAGTGAGCCTCTAGTTGACTAGCTCGTTGATCAAAAGATAGTCATGGTTTCCTGATTATGGACATTAGATGTCATTGATAACAGGGTCACATCATTAGGAGAATGATGTGATGGACAAGACCCAATCCTAAGCATAGCTCAAAGATCGTGTAGTTCGTTTGATATAGCTTTTCCGAATGTCAAGTATCATTTCCTTAGACCATGAGGTTGTGCAACTCCCGGATACTGTAGGAGTGCTTTGGGTGTGCCAAACGTCACAACATAACTGGGTGACTATAAAGGTACACTACGGGTATCTCCAAAAGTGTCTGTTGGGTTGGCACGAATCGAGACTGGGATTTGTCACTCCGTATGACGGAGAGGTATCTCTGGGCCCACTCAGTAATGCATCATCATAATGAGCTCAATGTCACCAAGTGGTTGATCACGGGATCATGCATTACGGTACGAGTAAAGTGACTTGCCGGTAACGAGATTGAACGAGGTATTGGGATACCGACGATCGAGTCTCGGGCAAGTAATGTACCGATTGACAAAGTGAATTGTATACGGGATTGATTGAATCCTCGACATCGTGGTTCATCCGATGAGATCATCGAGGAGCATGTGGGAGCCAACATGGGTATCCAGATCCCGCTGTTGGTTATTGACCGGAGAGTCGTCTCGGTCATGTCTGTGTGTCTCCCGAACCCGTAGGGTCTACACACTTAAGGTTCGGTGACGCTAGGGTTGTTGAGATATTAGTATACGGTAACCCTAAAGTTGTTCGGAGTCCCGAATGAGATCCCGAACGTCACGAGGAGTTCCGGAATGGTCCGGAGGTGAAGATTTATATATAGGAAGTCAAGTTTCGGCCATCGGGAAAGTTTCGGGGGTAATCGGTATTGTACCAGGACCACCGGAAGGGCCCCGGGGGTCCACCGGGTGGGGCCACCTATCCCGGAGGGCCCCATGGGCTGAAGTGGGAGGGGAACCAGCCCCTAGTGGGCTGGTGCGCCCCCCATGGCCTCCCCCTGCACCTAGGGTTGGAAACCCTAGGGGTGGGGGGCGCCCCACTTGGCTTGGGGGGCACTCCACCCCCCTTGGCCGCCGCCCCCCTTGGAGATTGCATCTCCTAGGGCCGGCGCCCCCCTAGGGGTCCTATATATAGTGGGGGGAGGGAGGGCAGCCGCACCCTAGCCCCTGGCGCCTCCCTCTCCCTCCCGTGACACCTCTCCCTCTCCCTGAGCTTGGCGAAGCCCTGCCGAGATCACCGTTACTTCCACCACCACGCTGTCGTGCTGCTGGATCTCCATCAACCTCTCCTTCCCCCTTGCTGGATCAAGTTGGAGGAGACGTCTTCCCAACCGTACGTGTGTTTAACGCGGAGGTGTCGTCCGTTCGGCGCTAGGTCATCGGTGATTTGGATCACGACGAGTACAACTCCATCAACCCCGTTCTCTTGAACGCTTCCGCTCGCGATCTACAAGGGTATGTAGATGCACTCCCTTCTCCCTCGTTGCTAGATGACTCCATAGATTGATCTTGGTGATGCGTAGAAAATTTTAAAATTCTGCTATCTTCCCCTACAGGATAAATCTTAGTTCTTGGATCTTTCAAGTTCTTCATAATGATAAGCAGATATAAATCCCAAGTGACTCAAAGAATAGAGCTATGCTCCCCGGCAACGGCGCCAGAAAATAGTCTTGATAGCCCACAAGTATAGGGGATCGCAATAGTTTTCGAGGGTAGAGTATTCAACCCAAATTTATTGATTCGACACAAGGGGAGCCAAAGAATATTCTCAAGTATTAGCAGCTGAGTTGTCAATTCAACCACACCTGGATAACTTAATATCTGCAGCAAAATATTTAGTAGCAAAGTAATATGATAGTAGTGGTAACGGTGGCAAAAGGTAACGGTAGCAAAAGTAGTATTTTTGGTGTTTTATAGTGATGGTAATAATAGCAACGGAAAAGTAAATAAGCGAAGAACAATATATGGAAAGCTCGTAGGCAATGGATCGGTGATAGAGAATTATGCCGAATATGGTTCATCATGTAACAATCATAACATAGGGTGACACAGAACTAGCTCCAATTCATCAATGTAATGTAGGCATGTATTCCGAATATAGTCATACGTGCTTATGGAAAAGAACTTGCATGACATCTTTTGTCCTACCCTCCCGTGGCAGCGGGGTCCTAGCGGAAACTAAGGGATATTAAGGCCTCCTTTTAATAGAGTATCGGACCAAAGCATTAACACATAGTGAATACATGAACTCCTCAAACTACGGTCATCACCGAGAGTGGTCCCGATTATTATCACTTCGGGGTTGCCGGATCATAACACATAGTAGGTGACTATAGACTTGCAAGATAGGATCAAGAACTCACATATATTCATGAAAACATAATAGGTTCAGATCTGAAATCATGGCACTCCAGCCCTAGTGACAAGCATTAAGCATAGCAAAGTCATAGCAACATCAATCTCAGAACATAGTGGATACTAGGGATCAAACCCTAACAAAACTAACTCGATTACATGATAAATCTCATCCAACCCATCACCGTCCAGCAAGCCTACGATGGAATTACTCATGCATGGCGGTGAGCATCATGAAAATGGTGATGGAGGATGGTTGATGATGACGACGGCGACGGATTCTCCTCTCTAGAGCCCCGAACGGACTCCAGATCAGCCCTCCCGAGAGAGTTTAGGGCTTGGCGGCGGCTCTGTATCGTAAAACATGATGAATCCTTCTTCTTTATTTTTTTCTCCCCGAACACGAATATATGGAGTTGGAGTTGAGGTCGGTGGAGCTCCAGGGGGCCCACGAGGCAGGGGGCGCGCCCAGGGGGCAGGCGCGCCACCCACCCTCGTGGCTAGGGTGTGGGCCCCCTGGCCTTGATTCTTTGCCAGTATTTTTTATTATTTCCAAAAATAATCTCCATGGAGTTTCAGGTCATTCTGATAACTTTTGTTTCTGCACATAAATAACACCATGGCAATTCTGCTGAAAACAGCGTCAGTCCGGGTTAGTTACATTCAAATCATGCAAGTTAGAGTCCAAAACAAGGGCAAAAGTGTTTGGAAAAGTAGATACGACGGAGATGTATCAGGGGGATGGCGCCCACCCTACTTAGGGGCTGGTTCCCTTCCACATACAGCCCATAGGGCCCTCCGGGGCAGGTGGACCCTCCTGGTGGACCCCCGGAACCCCTTCGGTTGTCCCGGTACAATACCAGCAAACCCCCGAACACTTCCGGTGACCGCATGATGACTTCCCATATATAAATCTTCACCTCCGGACCATTCCGGAACTCCTCGTGACGTCTAGGATCTCATCCGGGACTCCGAACAACATTCGGTAACTTCATACTAATTCCCATAACAACTCTAGCATCACCAAACCTTAAGTGTGTAGACCCTACGGGTTCGAGAACCATGTAGACATGACCGAGACATCTCTCTGGCCAATAACCAACAACGGCATCTGGATACCCATGTTTGCTCCCACATGTTCCACGATGATTTCATCGGATGAACCACGATGTCGAGGATTCAATCAATCCCGTATACAATTCCCTTTGTCAATCGGTACGTTACTTGCCCGAGATTCGATCGTCGGTATCCCAATACCTCGTTCAATCTCGTTACTGGCAAGTCACTTTACTTGTTTCGTAATGCATGATCCCGTGACTAACTGCTTAGACACATTGAGCTCATTATGATGATGCATTACCGAGTGGGCCCAGAGATACCTCTCCGTCATACGGAGTGACAAATCTCAGTCTCGATTCGTGCCAACCCAACAGACACTTTCGGATATACCCGTAGTGCACCTTTATAGCCACCCAGTTACGTTGTGACGTTTGGCACACCCAAAGCATTCCTATAGTATCCGGGAGTTGCACAATCTCATGGTCTAAGGAAAAGATACTTGACATTAGAAAAGCTTTAGCAGACGAACTACACGATCTTGTGCTATTCTTAGGATTGGGTCTTGTCCATCACATCATTCTCCTAATGATGTGATCCCTTTATCAACGACATCCAATGTCCATGATCAGGAAACTGTAACCATCCATTGATCAACGAGCTAGTCAACTAGAGGCTCACTAGGGACATGTTGTGGTCTATGTATTCACACATGTATTACGATTTCCGGATAACACAATTATAGCATGAACAATAGACAATTATCATGAATAAGGAAATATAATAATAACCATTTTATTATTGCCTCTAGGGCATATTTTCAACAGATCGCCCATAGGCCCAAATCGCTTCACTGCAGCCTATCTTCACTGAACCATTCTAATGCTTTAACAAGCTTATCTAAGGAAAGTTCCATTAGGTTGAAATAAAGGGTATGAAAGGTGACCCCAATATTTTTCATGAAGACAAGTGATGGCCAAGCCAAGGACTTTAGCTTTTTATATTTCAGTGATCTAAGATCACACTGAATCCATAGGTATGATGATATTTTTGAAACAAGAATGAGGTTGCTAAGTTGAGTTTGTTTGTCCATGTGCTTAAAGATCAAACACCAAAGCCCTAAAAAAGTTTCATTTCTCCACTATATGTGCCTATGTTTCACTCTTTTGAAGCCTTCGAGTACTTACAAACTCTCTGAGCGATAATATAGATGTAGTTGTTAACAAAACCCTAGTTGTTCGTAGGTACTAGACATTCCACTCGAAACCATCGAGCAAAGTTGGAGAACCCTATATATCCTGTTCGGAACCTTCGAAGGCCCCCACTCAAAATTTTCAAAGGCACTCCAAAGAGTGTGCCACCTGCGGGGTAATCCACATCGAGCCTCCCAACACTTCTAGGTTGGATCATTTGAGCGATTCTAAAGTTGCCAGCTTTAGCACTATTTGGAACTTCCAAGCTAACCATTCCAGAGTTTTCGAACTATGTTAAGAAGTGTGTAATGGTCAGATTTATGGTCCAGCCTATTTATACCCTCACCTATACAACAGTTCACTCGAAGCAAACTTCATGCCCATCATAGTTTCCAAGAGAGAACACCACATCCTTGTGCTAATTTCAAAGAGCTTTCTACTCCAACGATTGAGCCAAGTCTTTGAGACCTAGTCCCCTCATTGCTTTCCCCTCCTACCTCTCCAATCCAAAAGCCAAATCTTGAGAGAGTTTAACTACGAAGGACATTATCTATTAAAGCACAAGCAACCTCAATCTTGTTACTTTTGGAGGGTTTGCGCCTCCTGGATCGGCTATGTTCTCAGGAGTCATCAAGTTGTAAAGATACTAAGAGGTTTGTATTGGCTTGTGTTCATGAGCGTACACCATGATCGCATAGGTTTGTTAGTACTTCTTGGATCCTTAATTCCTTAGTGGGTGGTAGTCCTTCGTGGGCTTGTTCCTTCATGGAACTCACAGCCGGGATGTTTGGGCTGCTAGAATCCTAGTGGTTCAAAGCCTCCATCAACATGGAGTAAGATAACGTCAACTAAAATATTCATCAGCCAATACAAACCTCTTGCAAATGAGCTGAGTTTTT